>NC_142463.1:112682638-112985668 GCF_049115385.1 Moschus berezovskii | reverse complement strand
TAAAAGGGGAAGAAGTAAAGTCAAACATTTCCTGGTTCCTGTCAGCCTTGGTGGGGGGAATGGAGAATGGGAAGTGACATGTTAATTCCGTCCTTCCTGCATTCTTTCACAGGTGGGCCTGGTCAGGATGTTTCTTGTGATGTAAACAAAATCATTTTACTTACTGCTCATAACCTGAAAGACGGGGTTCCCAGTGGGGGTCATTTTGTGCCATTGAAGCCTATAGTAACATCCCTTTAGTACTTCACTTGTAATAGAATACAAAGATTCTTGCCTATTAAAACTCTTTGTGTGTTATAGATTTACTTCTAACTCCTCAACAAGAAGCTAATGAGATTCTTGGACAATTAGACAACATTTTCTTGGCAATACTGCTTAATGCTTCTTACCTGTTTCAGCAATTACTAGATAATACAGGTAGTAGTACCACATCTGTTAAGTGCCTCTTTGTTTACCAATTGTGTTTATACCCTTCTTATTTTCTGAGGACTTTTATAAGATAGAAAGTGGATGAAGTCATTCTTTGCTATACACTTGCTCAATGTTTCCCTTAAGAGCATGCTACAAAAACTATTTTAAGAAGATTTTTATTTTCCCTAATATATTCTGGAAATGTTGCCCAAAATTTAGTTATTATCCTGATTTAATTGTTATATGCTTCTTTACTTGGCTACCTTGCTTAATGCCCAATCATCTAGAAGAAAACTTTACCAACACTTGATCCATTACTTTGTTAGTGTTACTGTAACAACTACTACTGGAGAAGGCGATGGCACCCCACTCCAGTACTCCTGCCTGGAAAATCCCATGGACAGAGGAGCCCCATAGGCTGCAGTCCCTGGTGTCACTGAGTCGGACACGACTGAGTGCCTTCGCTTTCACTTTTTACTTTCATGCATTGGAGAAGGAAATGTCAACCCATTCCAGTGTTCTTGTCTGGAGAATCCCAGGGACGGGGGAGCCTGGTGGGCTGCCATCTATGGGGTCCCACAGAGTCGGACACAACTCAAGTGACTTAGCAGCAGCAGCAGCAACACCTACCACAGACTGGGTGACTCAAACAACAAAAATTTATTTCCCACTGATCTAGAGACTAGAAGTCCAAGATCAAGGTGTCATCAGTTTGATTTCTCCTAAGATCTCTCTCTTCAGCTTGTCGACGGCCATCTGTTTACATCAATGTCCTCACACCATCTTTCCTCTGGGGATGCACATCCCTCTTGACTCTGTGTGTGTCCAAATCTCCTCTTCTCATAAGGATACCATTCAGATTAGATTAGGGACACCCTAACAACCTCATTTTAATTTAATCACCCACTCGATGGAGGTGAGTTTGAGTGAACTCCGAGAATTGGTGATGGACAGGGAGGCCTGGCGTGCTGTGATTCATGGGGTCTCAAAGAGTCGTACACGACTGAGTGACTGAACTGAACTAAACTGAACAGCCTCATTTTAATTTAATCACCTTTTTAAAGGTTCTTTCCAAATATAGCTGTTCTCTGAGATCCTGGGTATTAAGGATTCAGAACATAAATTTTACTGAGACATGATTCAGCCTATCACACTGGATATGTGTGTGTGTGTACTCAGTCACGTCCAACTCTTTAAGACCCCATGGACTGTAGCCCACTAGGCTCCTCTGTTCATGGGATTTCCCAGGCAAGAATACTGAAGTGGGATGCCATTTCCTTCTCCAGGGAATCTTTCTGACCCAGGAATAGAACCCACATCTCTTGTGTCGCCTGAATTGACAGGCAGATTCTTTACTACTGCGCCACCTGGGAAGCGCTTACACTGGATATATTTACTTTCAAAATATTGTTCACTTTACCTCTTTCACTTTTCAAAATCTTATTGGCTTTCAAATGTCTTTTTTAACAAAAGTGCCCTATAGATATCCAGACCTAAGAGACTATTGCTCTGGCTTATAAAAGTAAGCTTTAAAAAAGCTTCCAAAAAGTCTCGATTGTTTTCTTGTTAATAATTGTTGCCCCAGTATTTACATCTAAATAGACAACTCTGCTTTCTAAAATGTAGAAATAAGTCAGACTTTTCTTTATTAAGCCCAAAGATCAACATTATATTTTTCTACATCACTACATTTTAGAAAACAGAAATGTCTATTTAAATATAAAGGTAAAAATTATATTTTTCCTCTCTTTTCACAAGTTATATTAAAAAAAAGTAGAAAGAGTTATACTTTAGTGGTTATCAAGATTTATTATAAACCTAGAATAATTAAGATTACTACACTGAACTGGCACAGGCAAAAAATATAGAAGAAAGGATAAGGATATCCTTTATTCTGACCCATATTCAGATCCATACATATACAAAGGGATTCACATTACAACACATTTGTACTGCATATCAGTGTTAAACAATCAACCAGCATTGAAAAACAGTACAATTTGACCCTTATTTGTCCATATAGTCAAAGCTATGGAGAAGGAATTGGCAACCTACTCCAGTATTCTTACCTGGAGAGTCCCAAGGATGGGGGAGCCTGGTGGGCTGCCATCTATGGGGTCGCACAGAGTCAAACACGACTTGAAGCGACTTAGCAGCAGCATGGTTTTTCTAGTAGTCGGGTACAGATATGAGAGCTGGACCATAAAGAAGGCTGAGTGCCAAAGAATTGATGTTTTTGAAGCATAATGCTGGAGAAGACGCTTGAGAGAGTCCTTTGGACTGCAAAATCAAACTCGTCAATCCTAAAGGAAATCAGCACTGAATTTCATTGAGAGGACTGATGCTTGAAGTCAAAGCTCCAAGACTTTGGCCGCCTGATGCGAAGAACTGACTCACTGGAAAAGACCCTGATGCTGAGAAAGATTGAAGGCTGTTGGAGAAGGGGATGACAGAGGATGAGATGGTTGGATGGTATCACTGACTCAAGGAAATGAATTTGAGAAAGCTGCAGGAGATAGTGAAGGGCAGGGAAGCCTGGCGTGTTGCAGTCCATCGGGTGGCAAAGAGTCGGAGATGACTGAGACACTGAACAGCAACAACAAAAACCCGCATTTCACAGCACACAAAAATCAAATCCATTTGTGTTGTAGGTATAAATGTAAAAAGTAAAATAGTTAAGCTTCTCAAAAATATAAGAGTACAATGGCTTGCAAAATAGGATTCTCAAACCAGAAAAATAAGCGTCTTCTGGAAGTCATAAGAAACGCAGATACTTGAGCCTTTTCCTTGACCTAAAGAATTAGAAACTCTGGAGGCAGTTCCCAAAAATATGTGTTTTATAAAACCTTCCAGATGATGCTGATGCCCACTCAAATTTGAGAACCATAGATTAAGGAGAATATCTCAAGACCTTGGAGTGGGGATAAATAATTTTCAAGAGTAGAATAAAATAGCCATTAAGAAAAATATCAGTAGACTGTATCCCACTAGCAAGAAATCCTTTTAATCATAACTCAACTTTAAGAGAGTGAAAAGTAAACCAAGACTGGTAAATATTCTCAATGCCTAGTCAACAAAGGAGAAGTATGTAGAAATTGTAAATAATTTAAATTTGATAAGAAAAATGCCCTCCCTACCACACCACAGACACATACACACAGCTAACCCTTAAACTTGTACTTCTTAAAAGAGTACATATAAGTTACTCAGAACATATGAAAAGTTGTTAAGTACCATTAGTTAACAGGAGAAAATGAGCCAAAATAATAATTGAATGCTCTATACCCCCACCAGAAAGGTTAAAATTGAAATGATCAATATCAAATATGAGTGAGGATGTGGATAAGATGGAAGGTAAACACTATGAAAACCTGATTGCCAGTGTCTATTAAATACAAAAGCATGCATAATTTCATTTACATATATATTCCCAAAATACATGTAGGTATACATTTATACCTACAACACAAATGGATTTGATTTTTGTGTGCTGTGAAATGCGGGTTTTTGTTGTTGTTGTTCACAAACACATAATAGAAATGTTCAAAACAGCATTGTTCAGCATAGTTTAAATCTGAAAATAATTCAAATGTCTATCCACAGTAGAATCAATAAATTTTGGTATATTCACATAGTAGTAACATTATGAAAAATAATGTTACTGCTGAATGTCACATCGTGAATAAACCTCACCAAAAAATTGTTGAATGATAGAAGTGAAGTGAAGTGAAGTGAAGTCGCTCAGTCGTGTCCGACTCTTTGCGACCCCATGGACTGTAGCCCACCAGGATCCTCCGTCCATGGGATTCTCCAGGCAAGAATATTGGAGTGGGTTGCCATTTGGGCAGACACAAATAGGTCTTACTGTATGATTCTAGTAACATGAAGTTCAAAAACAGAATCAAAATTAAACTCTGGACATAGAGATCAGAATATTTGTTGTTTTGAAAAGATGTTGACTGGAAGAGGCTCCATGAGGGGCTGAAAATATTCTTTATCAGGGCTGGGGGTTGTGTTTAAGTTCCTTCCAGAAAGCAGATCTCAAGTAGGAAAGGCGAGAAAGTCAAAAGACACTGCAATGACAAAGGAGGCTTTATAGGTAAGACTTTACTTAGGGACGTGATACCAGGTATTAGGAGTGGGAGACTTGGTTGGTACAACAGGAGAGAAAGTCCAAACAATGGTGTATTATCAGAGTGGTCACCACTCTGGAAAACTAGGATCTGATCCCACTGGAAGCCTTTGAGGAATTCCACAGATTGTGGCTCATTGCTGTAAGCCTGAGGGCTACAAGGGTATCACATACCCATGACCTGATTCATGTCCCCTAAAAGCCATGTTCCCCAGTGCACCAAGGAGTGTTAATTCCCCCATACTTGCAGTGTTGAGCATCCAAACATGATAAGCAGCTGCTCACAGATGTCCCAACCACATCATAAGAAAAGCCTTAGTGTAAAAATAAGAAAGATAGGCAGTGCTGATGACGTTAGGTTCTCTAACCAGTCGTCTTATTAGCAATGGCTGGGAAAAAAATACTGGGCTGAGAAGATGTGACGCATAAGAAGTGTCTGATGCTACCTGATTTTTCTGAGCAAACAAAAAATATATTCACAAGATCAATCAATTTTTTTCATAGAAAAACTTCCAATACACCAGTCTGGTCAGTAACTGTTTATCTTCCAGTGACATCTAGTGGTGAAATATGAACATTCACAAGATTCAGTTTACAGCTTTTAATGGTATCTAAAAGGAAATTTCTCAGTAAATTCTATGTAGCCTAGTTTCACTCCATTCTGAATCAAAAACTCAGTACCTGATGTAGACAGACACTTGCAGTGACAGCTATTCATCTGTTGAGACACTTATTTTAACCCACCACTTCAAGAAGAGCAGGCAAACTCACTTTAGTACCTTGTAAGTAACTATCAGTACATTAATGTGGGGAGCTTTGTAGTAAGACTTTGCTGTAAGTGGAGACTTTTATCTGATTTTAGGCTAATTCCCCCATATTTTTCCCATGGTTACATTGAGCCTTAAATGTGATCTCTACATTGCATTTGTGATCTAAAAAATCCTAATTTCTCCAGCTTTTGGGAGTCACTCTAGTTAAATCTTCAAATTAAAATATCTATGAGAAAATATACCAAGTAAATTCCTTTAAGCCAATTTAATTCCATTATTCTAAAATAATAGTTAAATAAATCATTGTTTCCAAATTTTATTTATATATTTATTAGAAGCATATTCATTGGAATCAATTTTTTGTATGAAACAAAATTATACATTGTAAAAACTAATTGTAAAGTCAAATGTTAAATATTACCTGTAAAAGTATTGCTTTTATCAGGTTTTCTTTTTTTGTAGCCATTATTTCTACCAAAATCCTCTAATGACATAGGAGAAGGGATTGTTACTAGGGCCTGGGATGAGAAAAATTCATAGAGAGTTGGCCAATTTGAAAGTAGCAATGATCTTTATTTGAGGGACAGAGCCAGCCCCAGCTAGGGCCACAAGTCAAATATATTTATAATACTAGTTTTAAGCTTCTCTGTTAATTCCAATATCTGCCTTTCTATGATAATGTTTCTTTGTTTTGTTTTTATGTGTCCCATTTTTATCCCATATTTCACAGTGCTTCATGATATACTAGACATTGTTTATAGATAGCAGTGGAAATATAATTATACAACTCTTTGCTTTATATTTATTTCCAAGAATGTGAAATCTCTTTCCAATATGTGACTATTAAAGAAGCGATTATTCATATAATCACTATGTGAATCATATTCGTATATCACTATGTAGCAAGTTAATTTTAGCCTAAGGAAGCAATTTTTAATATTGACTTCATCTCTGGTTAGCCTTCTTCCCAGTGCCAGAGCTCTTTCCGTCCAAGTCTAATCTCTTTGAACTTAACAAAACACCAATACTGAGCTCACATGCCACAACTACTGAAGCCCTCATGCTCTGGAGCCCAGGGGCCTGGTGGGAGTCAGAATTTAGTTTCATCATTTTGAATCCATGGTAAAGAGCCCTTTTTTCCAGGCACCTAGTATATCCTCTAGTCTCATGTATTCTCTAGACTAGGTCCACAATCACTGTCCTTTACCCAGCAAAACAGGAAGTGTAAGCCAGGGAGAACTGTTAGTCCAAGTAAATTATTGCTACCTTTGAGAATCTTCAAGACTGCAGTATCTCCAACATGTTCCCTCTATTGTTAATCTTTCATCTATCTCAGTCTTGGCAGGCTTTCTTCTCCAATGCTGCCTCCAGAAACTGCCATTTCTTGATAGTTATGTATAAAGAGCTCTTCTCTCTGAAAATCAGTCCATCTGGGGTTTTCTTACACCCACCTCTCTTCAATAGTTTCATATATAAGTACAAGTTTTATAATATCTAATTTTTTGGTGTTACCATGTGAACAAAGATTTTCTACATCCTCGCATATCCTAGTCAGAAAATTGTTTATTGTATTTAAATTGTAGCCAAAAAGTGAAGAAAATTATGGTTTCTTTATCTATAACTTATCTGGTTCTTTCCATAATTATCTCCTCCTGGGTAAAAGGAAAAGAAAGAAGAAAAGAATATAGTTCTGTTAAAACTCAGTGTGAGATCAAAAATTTCATTTTTCTGTCATGAGCCTAAGAGAGCCTATGACAAAAATATAAACCAGATGGGATATATCCTCTGGGTCTATGATTCACAAAAGTTAAAATATGTCTAACTCCTCTCCTTCAGATAGAAACAAACAAAATGTGTAGAAAATGAAAAAAAAAAAAAGAGTAAAAGACCACCAAAATTTTTAAAACAAATATTAACAGGGCTGAAGGGAAAATAGACAGCAATACAATAGTAGTAGGGAAAATTAGATACTAGGAAGAAGCAAATAAATTTCTAGAAACATCCAACCTACCAAGACTGAATCATAAAAAGTAAAAAATCTGAACAGACCAATAACAACCAAGGAGACTGAATCAGTAATCAAGAACCTCCACAAAAAAAAAAAAAAAAAAAACTCTGATAAATTCTACCTAAGATTCATAAGAGAATTAACACTAATTTTCTCCAACTCTCCTCAAGAATTGGAGAAGGGACACTTCCAAGCTCATTTTATGAAGCCAACATTACTCTGACACCAAAAGCAGAAAAGGATACTACAAGAAAAGAAAACTGCAGGCCGATATCTCTTATGAACAGGGATACAAAATTCCTCAACAAAATAAGAACAAAAAAATTTCAATAGTGTGTTAAAACAATATTACACAGGGTTTCCCTGGTGACTCAATGGTAAAGAATCTGCCTGCCAGTGCAGGAGACATGGGCTCGATCCCTGGTCCTGGAAGATCCCACATGTAGGCCCATGCACCACAACCATTGAGCCTGTGTTCTAAGACCGGCAAGCTGTAACTACTGAGCTCACGTGCTGCCACTGCTGGAGCCCTCACTCTCTGAAGTCCATGCCCCACAACAAGAGAAGCCATTGCAATAAAAGGCTGGGGCACCAAAATGAAGAATGACCCCCACCAGCCACTACTAGAGAAAAGCCCAAGCAGCAACAAAGACCCAAAACAGCCAAAAATAAGTAAATAGAATTATTTTTTAAAAAAGAATATTATACCATGATCAAGTGGAATTTACTCCTGGAACACAAAGATGGTTCAACATACACAAATCAATAAGTGTGATACACAACATTAACAAAATAAAAATTGAAAATTGTATGATCATCTTAATAGATTCAGAAAAGGCCTTTGACAAAATTCAACAACCGTTCATGATAAGGAAAAAAACTCTCAATAAGTTAGATACAGATGGAATATACCTCAACATAGTAAAGGCAGTGTATTACAAATCAACAGCTAAAATCATGCTCAATGTTGAAAAACTAAAAACTTTTCCTCTGTGATTAGGTACAAGACAAAGACACACAATATTGCCATTTTAAGTCAACATAGTACCTGAAGTTTTCTGGCCAGAGTTTTCTTTCCAGATAAGGAAAAATTTAAAGGCATCTAAATTAGAAAAGAAGTAAAACTGTCTCTATTTGCAGATGACAATCTTATATACAGAAAACCCTAAAAACTCAACCAAAAAACTGGAACTGATAAACAAATTTAGTAAAATTGAAAGGTACAAAAATCAATATACAAAATATCATTTGCATTTCCAAATATTAACAATGAACTCTTGGAAAAAGAAATTAAGACAACAATTCCATTTACAATAACATTAAAAATAATAAAATACTTGGGAATAAATTTAACCAAGTAGGTAAAATATCAGTGTATTCAGATCCATGAGACACGAGCCGTGAACTGATACTCTGGCTAAGTGGCCATAACCCTCAGCTCCTCCCCTGGGGCAGAGCACACATTCAATGCAGGGCATCCCTGACTCATCAGGGACCTCAGGATCCAGAACTGGGGGCTCTCTGGTGGATAAAATATTTTGAAACCCTGGAGAAGAAGAAAAATTCTCAAAAGCAGATGAAGGAGTCTTTTGTCAGTGACCACAATGGAACAAGCATGCCGAAAATCACTGAGGGCTTGGGCTTGCCCACACTCCTTATCCTGTGTAGAGGACTCGGGATCATTTTCTCACAGCACTTATCTTTTTCTTCACATACTTGGAGAACTTGATTCTTCATTGACTTTGCTTTCTTGATAGTTCCCCTGGTAACAATTTTGACCATTTCCTCTACATTTGTTCTCCTTGAGCATCTTGTAATTATCTTTTGGGCCGGGCTGTTCTATAAAATATACTGCAAGAGAATTTGATATGTCAAAATGCCTGTCTGGAAAATTCTTGAAAAATTCTTGAAAGTCAGTCTGGAATCCGAATACATTCCAGGCATCTCTTGTTTTCTTGTAATTGACAGTGCATTTACTGTTGTTGCCATTTTGGCTATAGACTTGCCATGTTTTCCTAGAAGACTTCCCCAAATCGGGCTCTATGGGATATGAGCAATGGATTTTGAAATAGGAGGATTTATTTTGAGGACTGCAACGATTTCTCCAAAGATTAGAAGAAAATATACTAAGGGTCCAGATTTTATTTTACAAAGTCACTGTACGCTGGCCATTAGTCTTCCTAGGAATGGGATAATTAATTATTATAAGATCTGTGGGATCTCAGGAACATTTAACTGAGTATGGAGTTCAATGGAACATTTCCTTTACCTTAATAGTTGTGAAATTGGTAGCATCACAGCTTTTGATTATTTTCCCCCTAAATAAACCCTTGATTGTGGCTATCAGCATTACTGTATTATACCAACTAGCCTTGATTTTACCCCATTGAAGAGATTAATTTTGTATGGCACAGGGGTTGGTTTACTAAATGCCAACAGAGAAAAAATAACCTGTGAAAAAATAGTCCTGTGGTGTATCACAGGACTCATGGCTAGTGTTCAAACAGGGTCATATGAACTTAAAAAAAGAAATCACTTATCAAAGACTGGATAAAAGTAACATATAATCTGCTGACATTTGTTGGCCTCTTCATATCACTTTACATAGCTCAGGTAAATGTAGAAGTAGCATCTTAAAGAATGGACAGCTTAGCCTTTTGTATTTGGGTAATTGCTTCTTACCTGATCCTCCTTAGTAGTTTAATACTGGGTGATATAATTTTGAGTTTTGCCAAATTTCTAATTAAGAGTTCAGTATTACCATGTTCTTGGAAATGTATTTCATCACATGCTGCAAATAAAAAGCTTTCAGAATATCTACTCTCTGAAAGAGATGGGAATACCAGACAACCTGACCTGCCTCTTGAGAAACCTGTATGCAGGTCAGGAAGCAACAGTTAGAACTGGACATGGAACAACAGACTAGTTCCAAATAGGAAAAGGAGTACGTCAAGGTTGTATATTGTCACCCTGCTTATTTAACTTATATGCAGAGTACATCATGAGGAACGCTGGGCTGGAAGAAGAACCAGCTGGAATCAAGATTGCAGGGAGAAATATCAATAACCTCAGATATGCACATGACACCACCCTTATGGCAGAAAGTGAAGAGGAACTAAAAAGCTTCTTGATGAAAGTGAAAGAAGAGAGTGAAAAGTTTGGCTTGCAAAGAACTAAACAGACATTTCTCCAAAGGAGACATAAAGATGGCTAACAAACACATGAAAAAATGCTCAACATCCCTCATAATCAGAGAGATGCAAATCAAAACCACAATGAGATACCATTTCACACCAGTCAGAATGGCTGCTATCCAAAAGTCTACATGCAAGAAATGCTGAAGAGGGTGTGGAGAGAAGGGAACCCTCTTACACTGTTGGTGGGAATGCAAACTAGTACAGCCACTATGGAGAACAGTGTGGAGATTCCTCAAAACACTGGAAATAGAACTGCCATATGATCCAGCAATCGCACTCCTGGGCATACACACCGAGGAAACCAGAATTGAAAGAGACACATGTACTCCAATGTTCATTGCAGCACTGTTTATAATAGCCAGGACCTGGAAGCAACCTAGATGTCCATCTGCAGACGAATGGATAAGAAAGTTTTGGTACATATACACAATGGAGTATTACTCAGCCATTAAAAAAAATACATTTGAATCAGTTCTAATGAGGTGGATGAAACTGGAGCCTACAATACAGAGTGAAGTAAGCCAGAAAGAAAAACACCAATACAGTATACTAACGCATATATATGGAATTTAGAAAGATGCAAATGATGACCCTGTATAGGAGACAGCAAAAGAGACACAGATGTATAGAACAGTCTTTGGATCTCTGTGGGAGAGGGCGAGGGTGGGATGAGTTGGGAGAATGTCATTGAAATATGTATGTTGTCATATGTGAAACGAATCACCAGTTCAGGGTCAATGCATGTTACAGGATGCTCGGGGCTGGAGTGCGGGGATGACCCAGAGGGAGGATAAAGGGAGGAGAGAGGTGGGAGGGGGGTTCAGGAGGGGGAACTCATGTACACCCGGGGTGGATTCATGTCAATGTATGGCAAAACCAACCAATATAATATTGTAAAATAATTAGCCTCCAATAAAAAAATAAATTAAAAAAAAAAAAGAAAAGTTTGGCTTGAAGCTCAACATTCAGAAAACGAAGATCATGGCATCTGGTCCCATCACTTCATGGGAAATAGATGGGAATACAGTGGAAACAGTATCAGATTTTATTTTAGGGGGGCTCCGAAATCACTGCAGATGCTGATTGCAGCCAGGAAATTAAAAGACTCTTACTCCTTGGAAGGAAAGTTATGACCAACCTAGATAGTATATTAAAAAGCAGAGACATTACTTTGCCTAGTCAAGGCTATGGTTTTTCCCGTGGTCATGTATGGATGTGAGAGTTGGACTGTGAAGAAAGCTGATCGCTGAAGAATTGATGCTTTTGAACTGTGGTGCTGAGGAAGACTCTTGAGAGTCCCTTGGACTGCAAGGAGATCCAACCAGTCCATTCTAAAGGAGATCAATCCTGGGTGTTCATAGGAAGGACTGATGCTAAAGCTGAAACTGCAATACTTTGGCCACCTCATGCGACGAGCTGACTCACTGGAAAAGACTCTGATGCTAGGAGGGATTGGGGGGTGGGAGGAGAAGGGGACGACAGAGAATGAGATGGCTGGATGGCATCACCGACTCGGTGGACATGAGTTTGAGTGAACTCCGGGAGTTAGTGATGGACAGGGAGGCCTGACGTGCTGTGATTCATGGGATCGCAAAGAGTAGGACATGACTGAGCGACTGAACTGAACTTAACTGAAGCTCAAAGAAAACCCATTCTTTGTTTAATCACAGCAATGAACAGAAACAAATTAATTTTTTATTGCTGTCAAATGTAATAATAACAAAATCAACCTGTTAGTACATACATTACACAGAAGTACATTGTGGGTTTTATTTGTCCTCAACCTCTGTATGTTTCAGTTCAGTTCAGTTCAGTTCAGTCGCTCAGTCGTGTCCAACTCTTTGCGACCCATGAATCACAGCATGCCTGCTTAATTATATATGTACTACACTTCCAAGACAAGACTATAAAATCTTGGTGATCAATAAGGGTAAGATATGTTTTGAGCAATATTATTTTAATGAGGAAGAGAAAACATAAAATGTGAAGAAAATAGGACTTTTGGCAACCCAACGTTAACTATAATTTATTACAAAATTATTTCATTACTACTCTAACAGTAATGATGCTTAATATTTTAAATGTATCTCAACACTATGCAAAACAAACCAATACAGAAGAAACAAAGACTTGTGACTTGTTAGAATATATAAATTCCAATATTTTTAAAAAACTTTTGTGTTTATAGTTGTGACACTAGAAGATTAAAGGAGTGGGAAGGAGGATTTTTACTTTCCATCTTATATTACCTGTTATGAGTCTGTATTTTTATTGTATGAATCACTTTCATAATATTTACATTAAAAACCTCAACTGTGGAATTGTGAAAAAAAATTATAAGACACTGGTAAAAGGAATTGAAGACAAAAATAAATGGAATGATAATTCATATCCATAGATTGGAAGAATAAATAATGTTAAAATATCCATGCTACCCAAAATAATCAATAGATCTTGTGAAATTCCTATCAAAATTTCATTGGAATTTTCATAGGAATACAACAAACAATCCTAAAATTGATATAAAGCCACAAAACACTTTGAGTAGTCAAAGCAAACTTGAGAAAGAACAAAGCTGGAGTCATCACACGTCCTGATTTCAAACTACATTACAAAGTTTTAGTAATCAAAACAGCGTGGCATTGGCATAAAAATAGACACAGAGATCAGTGGAATAGAATAGAAATCCCGGTAGTAATCTCATGCATATATGGTTAATTAATTTTTTATGAAGGCACCAAGAACATACAATGGGGAAAGGATAGTCTCTTCAAAAAATGGTGCTGGGATATCTACCTGCAAAAGAATGAAACTAGGTTTCTATATTACACCACACATAAAATTCAACTCAAAATCGATTAAAGACTTGGATGTAAGACCTAAAACTTTTAAAACCCCAGAATAAAACAGGGATAAGCACCTTAATGTTGGTATTGGCAATAATATCTTTTAATATATTACTGGTAAAAATATCAATAACTTCAGATATGTGGATTCAGGTCAGTTCAGTTCAGTCCACGCTAAAGGCAGAGAGTGAGGAGGAAATAAAGAGCCTCTTGATGAGAGTGAAAGAGGAGAGTGAAAAAACTGGCTAAAAACTCAACATTCAGAAAACTAAGATCGGGGGGGCGGTCCTAAGATGGTGGAGGAATAGGACAGACAGACCACTTTCTCCCCAACAAATTCATCAAAACAACATTTGAAAACTGAGTAAATTCCACAAAAAATTTTCTGAATACTGGCAGAGGACATCAGACACCCAGAAAAGCAAACCATTGTCTTTGAAAGGAGGTAGGAAATAATATAAAAGATTAAAAGAGAGACAAAAGAAGTAGGGATAGAGATCCTTCCTGGGAAGGGAGGCTTAAAAAAGAGAAGTTTTCAAACACCAGGAAACACTCTCACTGGCGAATCTGTAGCGAGTCTTGGAACCTCAGAGGGCAACATAACCGGGAGAAAAATCAAATAAATAATTAAAACCCAAAGATTACGAGCCCAATGGGAACTCCCAGTGGAAAAGCTGCACAGACGCCCGCATCTGCCACTAGCAAGCGGGGGCTGGGCAAGGAGGCGCAGGCTTCATTGCTTAGAGTAAGGACCACTGGGCCTGAATGCCCCAAGGGCAATCTGAGGGATCTAACTTGAGATAGCAAAGGAAACTGTGGGATAGCTACCCCTCAAAAAGGAGAAAAGCCCTAACCTAATACTCCTTGGAAGAAAAGTTATGACCAACCTAGATAGTATATTAAAAAGCAGAGACATTACTTTGCCAACCAAGGTCTAGTCAAGGCTACAGTTTTTCCAGTGGTCATGTATGGATGTGAGAGTTGGACTGTGAAGAAAGCTGATTGCCGAAGAATCGATGCTTTTGAACTGTGGTGCTGGAGAAGACTCTTGAGAGTCCCTTGGACTGCAAGAAGATCCAACCAGTCCATTCTAGAGGAGATCAATCCTGGGTGTTCATTGGAAGGACTGATGCTAAAGCTGAAACTCCAATACTTTGGTCACCTCGTGCGAAGAGTTGACTCACTGGAAAAGACTCTGATGCTGGGAGGGATTGGGGGCGGGAGGAGAAGGGGACGACAGAGAATGAGATGGCTGGATGGCATCACCGACTCGATGGACATGAGTTTGAGTGAACTCTGGGACTTGGTGATGGACAGGGAGGCCTGGTGTGCTGTGATTCATGGGGTTGCAGAGAGTCGGACACGACTGAGCGACTGGACTGAACTGAACTGAAGACACCACCAGACCCACTAACAGTACAAAGGGCGGACTAGAGGTAGCCGACTGTAGATGGCTCATGCCCCATCCCCCGCCAAGACAGGCAGGGGAGGGCAGCCAGAGCTGGAAGGGGGCAATTGCAGCCCTAGAGAGGTATCATCTACCAAACTGCAAGCAGGTTTCATTGCTAACCAAGACTTCTTGGGATTCTGGACGGTCTACATCTGCCTGAGAAGGTGTACCAGTTGTACACCCAGAAAACCGAGCAGCATGGAGCTCACCAAACACCTGGTCACGTGAGCTGCTCAGACCAGGGAAGGGCACAAAACACAGGCCCAAACGAGTCTGCGCCTTTGTGGAGTACCCGAATACCTGAACCTGAATGGCTTAGATCTGCGATGTGCATGCAACCCAGCGCCGGCCTCAGACAGTTCCTGGAAGAGCAACCTAGAGCCTGAGCAGTATAGACAGGGAAAGCACACATGCCGTGAGCAGGGACAAACCCAGTGCAGCCGAGACACTGCGAGCACTCTCCACAGATGCCAGTGATATTTGTCTGTAGCGTTCCTCGCTCCCCACAGCACGACTGAACAAGTGAGCCTTAAAAAAGTAACCACCACCGTCCCCTTGTGTCAGGGTGGAAAATAGACACTGAAGAGACCAGCAAACAGAAGCTAAAACAGAGGGAACCACCTTGGAAGTGACAAATGGAGAAGGCTTGAGGCTACTGCAAGAATAAGACTGAAAACCAGAGGCCAGAGGCTTAAGTCCAAATCCTGAGAACACCATAGAACTCCTGACTCCAGGGAACATTAATCGATAGGAGCTCATTAAACGCCTCCATACCTACACTGAAACCAAGTACCACCCAAGGGTCAACAAGTTCCAGAGCAAGACATACCACGCAAATTCTCCAGCAACACAGGGACATAGCCCTGAACATCAATATACAGGCTGCCCAAAGTCACTCCAAACCCATTGACATCTCATAACTCATTACTGGACACTTCACTGCACTCCAGAGAGAAGAAATCCAGCTCCACCCACCAGAACACCGACACAAGCTTCCCTAACCAAGGAACCTTGACAAGCCACCCGTCCACCCTCACCCACAGCAAGGAAACTCCACAATAAAGAGAACTCCACAAACTGCCAGAAGATGGAAAGGCCACCTCAGACACAGCAATATAAGCAAGATGAAGAGGCAGAGAAATACCCAGCAAGTAAAGGAACAAGACAGAGGCCCATCAACCCAAACAAAAGAAGAAGAGATAGGGAATCTACCTGATAAAGAATTCCAAATAATGATAGTGAAAATGATCCAAAATCTTGAAAACAAATTGCAGTTACAGATAAATAACCTGGAGACAAGGATCGAAAAGATGCAAGAAAGGTTTAACAAGGATCTAGAAGAAATAAAATAGAGACAATACACAATGAATAATGCAATCAGTTCAGTTCAGTTGCTCAGTCGTGTCCGACTCTGCAACCCCATGAATCACAGCACGCCAGGCCTCCCTGTCCATCACCAGCTCCTGGAGTTCACTCAAAAATGCAATAGATGAGATCAAAAACACTCTGGAGGGAAACAACAGTAGAATAACGGAGGCAGAAGATAGGATAAGCGAGCTAGAAGATAGAATGGTAGAAACAAATGAAACAGAGAGGAAAAAAGAAAAACGAATTAAAAGAAATGAGGATAATCTCAGAGACCTCTGGGACAATGTTAAATGCCCCAACATCCGAATCATAGGAGTCCCCGAGGAAGAAGACAAAAAGAAAGACCATGAGAAAACACTTAAGAAGATAACAGTTGAAAACTTCCCTAAAATGGGGAAGGAAATAATCACCCAAGTCCAAGAAATCCAGAGTCCCAAACAGGATAAACCCAAGGCAAAATACATCCAGACACTTATTAATCAAATTAACAAAGATCAAACACAAAGAACAAATATTGAAAGCAGGAAGGGGGAACAACAAATAACACACAAGGGGATTCCCATAAGGATAACAGCTGACCTTTCAATAGGAACTCTTCAGGCCAGGAGGGAATGGCAAGACATACTTAAAGTGATGAAAGAAAATAGCCTACATCCCAGATTACTGTACCCAGCAAGGATCTCATTTAAATATGAAGGAGAAATCAAAAGCTTTACAGACAAGCAAAAGCTGAGAGAATTCAGCACCACCAAACCAGCTCTCCAATAAATGCTAAAGGACTTTCTCTAGACAGGAAACACAGAAAGGGTGTATAAACTCGAACCTAAAACAATAAAGTAAACGGCAACGGGATCATACTTATCAATAATCACCTTAAATGTAAATAAGTTGAATGCCCCAACCAAAAGACAAAGACTGGCTGAATGGATACAAAAGCAAGACCCCTACATATGTTGTCTACAAGAGACTAACCTCGAAATGAGGAACACGTACAGACTGAAAGTGAAGGGTTGGAAGAAGATATTCCACACAAATAGAGACCAAAGGAAAGCAGGAGTAGCAATATTCATATCAGATAAAATAGACTTTAAAACAAAGGCTGTGAAAAGAGACAAAGAAGGACATGACATAATGATCAAAGGATCAATCCAAGAACAAGATATAACAGTTATAAATATATATGCACCCAACATAGGAGCACCACAATATGTAAGACAAATGCTAACAAGTAGGAAAGGGGAAATCAACAATAACACAATAGTAGTGGGAGACTTTAATACCCCACTCACACCTATGGATAGATCAACTAAAGAGAAAATTAACAAGGAAACACAAACGTTAAATGATACAATAGACCAGTTAGATCTAATTGATATCTATAGGACATTTCACCCCAAAACAATGAATTTCACCTTCTTCTCAAGTGCACACGGAACCTTCTCCAGGATAGATCACATCCTGGGCCATAAATCTGGTCTTGGTAAATTCAAAAAAATTGAAATCACTCCAAGCATTTTTCTGACCACACTGCAGTAAGATTAGATCTCAATTACAGGAGAAAAAGTATTAAAAATTCCAACATATGGAGGCTGAACAACACGCTGCTCAATAATCAACAAATCACAGAAGAAATCAAAATGTGCATAGAAATGAATGAAAATGAAACACAACAACCCAAAACCTGTGGGACACTGTAAAAGCAGTGCTAAGGTGAGGGTTCATAGCAATACAGGCACACTTCAAGAAACAAGAAAAAAATCAGCTAAATAACCTAACTCTACACCTAAAGCAACTAGAAAAGGAAGAAATGAAGAACTCCAGGGTCAGTAGAAGGAAAGAAATCATAAAAATTAGGGCAGAAATACATGCAAAAGAAACAAAAGAGACCATAGCAAAAATCAACAAAGCCAAAAGCTGGTTCTTTGAGAGGGTAAATAAAATTGACAAACCACTAGCCGGACTCATCAAGAAACAAAGGAAGAAAAACCAAATCAATAAAATTAGAAATGAAAATGGAGAGATCACAACAGACAACACAGAAATACAAAGGATCATAAGAGACTATTATCAGCAATTATATGCCAATAAAATTGACAACTTGCAAGAAATGGACAAATTCTTAGAAAAGTACAACTTTCCAAAACTGAACCAGGAAGAAATAGAAAATCTTAATAGACCCATCAGAAGCATGAAAATTGAAACTAATCAGAATCTTCCAGCAAACAAAAGCCCAGGTCCAGACGGCTTCACATCTGAATTCTACCAAAAATTTAGAGAAGAGCTAACACTCATCCCACTCAAACTCTTCCAGAAAATTGCAGAGGAAGGTAAACTTCCAAACTCATTCTATGAGGCCACCATAACCCTAATACCAAAACCTGACAAAGATGCCACAAAAAAAGAGAAAGACAGGCCAATATCACTGATGAACATAGATGCAAAAATCCTTAACAAAATTCTAGCAATCAGAATGCAACAATACATTAAAAAAATCATACATCATGACCAAGTGGGCTTTATCCCAGGGATGCAAGGATTCTTCAATATCTGCAAATCAATCAATATAATACACCACATTAACAAAATGAAAAATAAAAACCATATGATTATTTCAGTAGATGCAGAGAAAGCCTTTGACAAAATTCAACATCCATTTATGATCAAAACCCTCCAGAAGGCGGGAATAGAAGGAACATTCCTCAACATAATAAAAGCTATATATGACAAACCCACAGCAAACATTATCCTCAATGGTGAAAAATTGAAAGCGTTTCCCCTAAAGGCAGGAACAAGACAAGGGTGCCCACTCTCACCACTACTATTCAACATAGTTTTGGAAGTGTTGGCCACAGCAATCAGAGCAGAAAAAGACATAAAAGGAATCCAAATTGGAAAAGAAGTAAATCTCTCACTCTTTGCAGATGACATGATCCTCTACACAGAAAACACTAAAGACTCCACCAGAAAATTACTAGAGCTAAGCAATGAATATAGTAAAGTTGCAGGATATAAAATCAACATACAGAAATCCCTTGCATTCTTATACACTAATAATGAGAAAAAAGAAAGAGAAATTAAGGAAACAATTCCATTCCCCTTTGCAAAGAAAAGAATAAATACTTAGGAATATATCTACCTAAAGAAACAAAAGACCTATACATAGGAAACTATAAAACACTGGTGAAAGACATCAAAGAGGGCACTAATAGATGGAGAAATATGCCGTGTTCATGGATTGGAAGAATCAATATTTTGAAAATGAGTATACTACCCAAACTACTCTATAGATTCAATACAATCCCCATCAAGCTACGAACGGTATTTTTCACAAAGCTAGAACAAATAATTTCACAATTTGTATGGAAATACAAAAAACCTCGAATAGCCAAAGCAATCTTGAGAAAGAAGAATGGAACTGGAGGGATCAACCTGATGGATTTCAGGCTCTACTACAAAGCCACAGTCATCAAGACAGTATGGTACTGGCATAAAGACAGAAATAGAGATCAATGGAACAAAATAGAAAGCTCAGCGATAAATCCACGCACCTATGGACATTTTATCTTGGACAAAGGAGGCAAGAATATAAAATGGAGAAAAGACAGTCTCTTTAACAAGTAGTGCTGGGAAAAGTGGTCAACCAATTGTAAAAGAGTGAAACTAGAACACTCCCTAACACCATACACAAAAATAATCTCAAAATGGATTAAAGATCTAAATGTAAGACCAGAAATTATAAAACTCCTAGAGGAGAACATAGGCAAAACACTCTCCGACATAAATAACAGCAGGATCCTCCAAGACCCACTTTCCAGAATATTGGAAATAAAAGCAAAAATAAACAAATGGGACCTAATTAAAATTAAAAGCTTCTGCACAGCAAAGGAAACTATAAGCAAGGTGAAAAGACAGCCTTCAGAATGGGAGAAAATAATAGCAAATGAAGCAACTGACAAAGAATTAATCTCAGAAATATACAAGAAGCACCTGCAGCTCAATTCCACAAAAATAAATGACCCAATCAAAAAATGGGCCAAAGAACTGAACAGACATGTCTCCAAAAAAGACATACAGATGGCAAACAAAGACATGAAAAGATGCTCAACATCACTCATAATCAGAGAAATGCAAATCAAAACCACAATGAGGTACCATTTCACTCCAGTCAGAATGGCTGCTTTCCAAAAGTCTACAAACAATAAATGCTAGAGAGGGTGTGGAGAAAAGGGAACCCTCTTACACTGTTGGTGGGAATGCAAACTAGTACAGCCACTATGGAGAACAGTGTGGAGATTCCTTAAAAAACTGGAAATAGAACTGCCATACGACCCAGCAATCCCACTGCTAGACATACACACCGAGGAAACCAGAATTGAAAGAGACGCATGTACTCCACCCATTGTTCATCACAGAATTGTTAATAATAGCCAGGACATGGAAGCAACCTAGATGTCCATCTGCAGACGAATGGATAAGAAAGCTTTGGTACATATACACAATGGAGTATTACTCAGACATTAAAAAGAATACATTTGAATCAGTTCTAATGAGGTGGATGAAACTGGAGCCTATTATACAGAGTGAAGTAAGCCAGAAAGGAAAACATCAATACAGTATACTAGCGCATATATATGGAATTTAGAAAGATGGTAAAGATAACCCTGTATGCGAAAGAGCAAAGGAGACACAGATGTGAAGAACAGTCTTTTGGACTCTGTGGGAGAGGGCGAGGGTGGGATGATTTGGGAGAATGGCATTGAAACATGTATATTATCATATGTAAAACGAATTGCCAGTCCAGGTTTGATGCATGATACATGATGCTCAGGGTTGGTGCATTGGGATGACCCAGAGGAATGATATAGGGAGGGAAGTGGGAGAGGGTTCAAGATGGGGAACACAGGTACACCCAGGGTGGATTCATGTCAATGTATGGCAAAACCAATATAATATTGTAAAGTAAAAAAATAATAATAATTTTTAAAAAAAACTAAGATAATGGCATCTGGTGCCATCACTTCACGTCAGATAGATTGGGGAAAAAGTGGAAGCAGTGACAGATTTTATTTTCTTGGGCTCCAAATCAATGAGGACAGTGACTATAGCCATGAATTTAAAAGACTCTTGCTTCTTGAAAGGAATGATATGGCAAATCTAGACAGTGTATTAAAAAGCAGAGACATAACTTTTCCAACAAAGGTCCATACTGTCAAAGCTATGGTTTTTCCAGTAATCATGTATGCATGTGAGAGTAGGATTATTACAGAAGGCTGAGAACTGAAGAATTGATGTCTTTGAATTGTGGGGCTGGAGAAGACTCTTGAGAGTCCCTTGGACAGCAAGGAGATCCAACCAGTCCATTCTAAAGGAAATTCATCTGGTATATTCATTGGAAGGACTGATGCTGAAGCTAAAGCTCCAAAACTTTTGCCACCTGATGTGAAGAGCTAACTCACTGAAAAAGATTCTGATGCTGGGAAAGATTGAAAACAAAAGGAGAATAGGGCAGCAGAGGATGAGATAGAATCACCAACTCAATGGACATGATCTGAGCAAACTCTGAGAGATAGTGAAGGACAGGGAAACCTGGTATGCTGCAACTCACGCAGTTGCAAAGAATTGGACACAACTGAGTCACTAAACAACACTAATGGTACCAAAAGTAAAGGCAATAAAAGCAAAAACAAACAACTGGGACTACATCAACTAAAAAGCTGCTAAGTAGCAAATGAAACCATGAAATGAAAATATAGTCTATGGAATAGAAGAAAATATTTGCAAAGGATATATTTAATAAGAAGTTACTATCCAAAATATACAAAGAACTCATACAACTCATAAGCAAAAATAATAATTAAAATAGGCAAAGAATCTGAATATACATTTTTCCAAAGAAAACAGGTATTTTAAAATTTCCTCAACTTGACTTATCATCAAGAAAATGAAAATCTAAATTTTATTTGACCACAGGGCCTGCAGTAACCTTAAACCCATGAAAGCACATGTCCTGATTTGCAGCCCATAGAGTCACGTGTAAATTCCTGATATGACTTCTCCAGCAATGCCTGGGATCAGCAGTTCTCTTTGCTTGCTTCCCAGTGCCTTCCTCTTTGTTGTTGTTCAGTCACTCAGTCATGTCCAACTCTTTGCCACCCAGTGGACTACAGCACGCCAGGCTTCCCTGTCCTTCACTATCTCCTGGAGTTTACTCAAACTCATGTCCATTGAATCGGTGATGCCATTCAACCATCTCATCCTCTGTCACCCGCTTCTCCTACTACCTTCAATCTTACCTTCAATGTTTCCCATCATCAGGGTCTTTTCCAGTGAGTCAGCTCTTTGGACCAGGTGCAAGGTTGATTTCCTTTAAGATTGACTGGCTTGATCTCCTTGCAATCCAAGGGACTCTCAAGAGTCTTCTCCAACACCACAATTCGAAAGTATCATTTCTTTGGTATTCAGCCTTTTTTATCGTCCAGCTTTCACATCTGTACATGACTACTGGAAAAGCCTTCCTCTAGTTTTCCCCTTAATATGACCCTGGAGGGGCTTTTCAGACTCCCACTCTTTTGGTTCTAATTGACCAGTCAGCCTTAACCCGGGAACCCCAAAGCATGCCACCCAAAGACCCTAATAAAGGCATGTACCCCACATCTGTCTCTCTGTCTGCACTCTACCTTGACCTCCTGATGTGGTCCCTCTGCTGCTGCTGCTGCTGCTAAGTCACTTCAGTCGTGTCCAACTCTGTGTGACCCCATAGACGTCAGCCCACCAGGCTCCCCCGTCCCTGGGACTCTCCAGGCAAGAACACCAGAGTGGGTTGCCATTTCCTTCTCCAATGTGTGAAAGTAAAAAGTGAAAGTGAAGTCGCTCAGTCATGTCTGACTCGTAGCGACCCCATGGACTGCAGCCTACCAGGCTCCTCCGTCCATGGGATTTTCCAGGCAAGAGTACTGGAGTGACTTGCCATTGCCTTCTCCAGTGGTCCCTCTAGGCTTACCAAATACCTCCAGGACCTGTGAGTAGTAAACCGCTATTTCAACTTCTCTCCTGGTCTGTTGTTGAACTTCAGTTCACGTTATGCTCCACTTAACAAAGGCAAACTTAAAGAAATCATAGCGAAACACATATAGTGGAACATATTCAGCCTTTAAAAAGAAGGAAATCCTTCCATTTGTGACAGCATAGGTGAGCACAGAGACCATTATGCTAAATAAGCCAGACCAAAACGAGACAAATACTAAATGGTATCACTCATATGTGGAATTTTTTTTAAAGTCAAGTTCATAGCAAAAGTTATTAGCAACAGAGTATAAAATAGTGGTTACCAGTAACTATGGGATGGGGGAAGAAGAAGTTGGTAAAAGGGTACAACTTTTGAATTATAAGATAAATGAAGTCTAAGGATCTAAGGCAGTGTATGGTGACTAGAGTTGATGATACCGTATTGCATAATTGAAATTTGCTGAGATAGTAGAACTTACATAAAAAGATCAAACTGTTACATGATGTACATGTTAATCAACTCAGTTGTGGGAAGACTTTCACAATATGTACAGCAAATCATGTTTTACACTTTAAATATATTATAATTTTGTCAAGCAAAGCTTGAACCTGAGAAAAGTTATTTGGGTCTGTATAAAATTCTACATCTAAAAATTAGGAAGAACATGGGCTCCTCAAGGATTCAAGAATCAAATATATAAATGGCTATGTTCTAAAGCATAAAGTCCCAATACTTTTCAATGAACAGGTAGCTTATAAAGTCTGTTCACATTCTCTGATCATAACATCACTATTAACCTAAAAGTTAATAACAAAAAAGTAAGTGCTTAAATTTCCATATACTTGGTTTAAAAACCTACTTCTAGGGAATTTATTAGTCAAAAGAGAAAATATACTGAAAATTTTAAAAAACTTAAGACCAAATGACAATAAAAATATTACACATCAAAACCTGTGAGATGTACAGTTTTACTGTCCAGTTTCTGAAGGTAGATTCTATGTAGGTCAATTAGATTAATATTTTTCTTTTGTTGCTCAAATCTTTTATATCTATGCTGATTTTTTTGGCTACTGTATTTACTAATAATTTTGAGAGTTGTATTGAAACCTCCCTTGAAAATCCATCAATTTTTGAGTAAAGTGGAATTTCAAGAGAAATCTGTAGACTTTAAAATGTTTGTATTGGAACAAGGAAACACTGAAAATTTGTGAGCTAATGACTTAAGACATCGCCAATTGCCTGGGCATGCTTTGGTTGTGGGGACAGGAACCTGCAGGTTTGCAGGTCCTGGACAGGAAGATGAGTGTGGGTCAGCCTTGAGAACCCAGCTAGAGCAAAATTTCCTGAAAAAAGTGAGTGACTATGTGTAATGGTCTGAATTTTGGATGGCAATGGCCTTCTTACTGTCAGCACAGAAAAGCAAAGATCTGAATTCCCAAGTCAGAGCCTGAATCCCAAAGGCAGAAAATAAGATAGTAGGGATTAGGCACAATAACAATGTCCTGCTACCTTGGAGAGTAATCTGGGTACCAAATATCTTTACATGTGCCATGACGAGCTGAATGTCATCACAAACAAAAATTTGGCTGATATGAAAGGCCGTACTGTGTGTTGCCTTGTTCCCATGTAATAAATGCATTGGCTTGTCATCCAGGCCAATATAAAAGAAGCTATTTCCATGTCTGATAAAAGCCATGATAGAGATAAGACAATCGCTGTGAGGCTCATATTTAATATGGCTAGGTTCACATTCAGGAAATTCACACTGAAGCACAAGAGTGTTACTGACTTTAATTCAATTAACAGCAGATGGAGTCAGAAGTTTCTGTGAGCCACATCTCATTAAACCTCCCGGAGACTGGGATTACTTTCTGCTAAGAAACTCCTGATGCCTTTCTTCTTGAATTTACACATAACTTTTTAACAGTCAGGACAGCAGAAGTGCACATCTGAAAAACGTAAAGTCTCAAATCTTCCTGTCTCTCTTGTCACATGAAATCTACATATGTTTAAACTATTGATTTAGGGTTTAAAATAAAAGTCTGTCATCTATGGATTGAATGAGGGTAACCCACCCTTTTTTATCCTGATTTCCTGGGATGCTGATGGTTCTGCAGAAGGGAATCAGCTGTCTGTCATTCGCTGCACGTCATCAATTGCTCTTCTCTGCTATGTGTGCTGGAAGAACAAATGATAGTTGTGCTCTCAGTGGGGATGAGCAGACACACCTATGTGAACATCCGGCCCAAATGAAGATAATATGTAGTGTCCTTGGGGGAAAAAAATAAGGCCTAAATGACAGCAGCATTGAAGAATTTACTTTAAAGGGTTTAGGAAAACACACCTGCCCACCCAAAAGCCGAGATAAAAAACACATCTGTCCTGATAAGTGCTATGTCATGGACAAACATCTTCAGTTCAGTCAGTTATTCGCTCAGTCGTGTCCGACTCTTTGCGACCCCATGAATCACAGCACGCCAGGCCTCCCTGTCCATCACCAACTCCTGGAGTTCACTCAAACTCAGGTCCATCGAGTTGGTGATGCCATCCAGCCATCTCATTCTCCGTCGTCCCCATCTCCTCCCACCCCCAGTCCCTCCTAGCATCAGAATCTTTTCCAGTGAGTCAACTCGTCCCATGAGGTGGCCAAAGTATTGCACTTTCAGCTTTAGCATCAGTCCTTCCAATGAACACCCAGGATTGATCTCCTTTAGAATGGACTGGTTGGATCTCCTTGCAGTCCAAGGGACTCTCAAGAGTCTTCACCAACACCACAGCTCAAAAGCATCAATACTTTGGCGATCAGCTTTCTTCACAGTCCAACTCTAACATCCATACATGACCACGGGAAAAACCATAGTCTTGACTAGACGGACCTTGGTTGGCAAAGTAATGTCTCTGCTTTTTAATATGCTATCTAGGTTGGTCATAACTTTCCTTCCAAGGAGTAAGTGTCTTTTAATTTCATGGCTGCAATCACCATCTGCAGTGATTTTAGAGCCCAAAAAACTAAAGTCTGACACTGTTTCCACTGTTTACCCATCTATTTCCCATGAAGTGATGGGACCAGATAGCATGATCTTCGTTTTCTGAATGTTGAGCTTTAAGCCAAACTTTTCACTCTCCTCTTTCACTTTCATCAACAGGCTGTTTAGTTCCTCTTCACTTTCTGCCATAAGGGTGGTGTCCTCTGCATATCTGAGGCTATTGATATTTCTCCCAGCAATCTTGATTCCAGCTTGTGCTTCTTCCAGCCCAGCGTTCCTCATGATGTACTCTGCATAGAAGTTAAATAAGCAGAGTGACAATATACAACCTTGACTTAATCCTTTTCCTATTTGGAACCAGTCTGTCGTTCCATGACCAGTTCTAACTGTTGCTTCCTGACCTGCATACAGGTGTCTCAAGAGGCAGGTCAGGTGGTCTGCTATTCCCATGTCTTTTAGAATGTTCCACAGTTTATTGTGATCCACACAGTCAAAGGCTTTGGCATAGTCAATGAAGCAGAAATCGATGCTCTTCTGGAACTCTCTTGCTTTCTCCATGATCCAGCGGATGTTGGCTATTTGATCTCTGGTGCCTCTGCCTTTTCTAAAACCTGCTTGAACATCTGGGAGTTCACAGTTCACATAATGCTGAAGCCTGGCTTGGAGAATTTTGAGCATGACTTTACTAGCGTGTGAGACGAGTTCAATTGTGTGGTAGTTTGAGCATTCTTTGGCATTGCCTTTCTTTGGGATTGGAATGAAGACTGACCTTTTCCAGTCCTATGGCCACTGCTGAGTTTTCCAAATTTGCTGACATATTGAGTGCAGCACTTTCACAGCATCATCTTTCAGGATTTGAAATAGCTCAATTGGAATTCCATCACCTCCACTAGCTTTGTTCGTAGTGATGCTCTCTAAGGCCCACTTGACTTCACATTCCAAGATGTCTGGCTCCAGGTGAGTGATCACGCCATCGTGATTATCCCCATGAATCACAGCACACCAGGCCTCCCTGTCCATCACCAAGTCCTGGAGTTCACTCAAACTCATGTCTACAGAGTCGGTGATGCCATCCAGCCATCTCATTCTCTGTCGTCCCCTTCTCCTCCCATCCCCAATGTTTCCCAGCATCAGAGTCTTTTCTAGTGAGTCAACTCGTCGCATGAGGTGGCCAAAGTATTGGAGTTTCAGCTTTAGCATCAGTCCTTCCAATGAACACCCAGGATCGATCTCCCTTAGAATGGACTGGTTGGATCTCCTTGCAGTCCAAGGGACTCTCGAGAGTCTTCTCCAACACCACAGTTCAAAAGCATCGATTCTTCGGCGATCAGCTTTCTTCACAGTCCAACTCTCACATCCATACATGACCACGAGAAAAACCATTGCCTTGACTAGACGGACCTTGGTTGGCAAAGTAATGTCTCTGCTTTTTAATATACTATCAAGGTTGGTCATAACTTTCCTTCCAAGGAGCAAGCGTCTTTTAATTTCATGGCTGCAATCAGCATCTGCAGTGATTTTGGAGCCCCAAAAAACTATAGTCTGACACTGTTTCCACTGTTTTTCCATCTATTTCCCATGAACTGATGGGACCAGATTCCATGATCTTTGTTTTTTTGAATGTTGAGCTTCAAACCAACCTTTTCATTCTCCACTTTCACTTTCATCAAGAGGCTTTTGAGTTCCTCTTCACTTTCTGCCATAAGGGTAGTGTCATCTGCATATCTGAGGTTATTGATATTTCTCCCAACAATCTTAAATCCAGCTTGTGCTTCTTCCAGCCCAGCGTTCCTCATGATGTACTCTGCATATAAGTTAAATAAGCTAGGTGACAATATACAGCCTTGACGCACTCCTTTTCCTATTTGGAACCAGTCTATTGTTCCATGTACAGTTCTGACTACAGCTTCCTGACCTGCATACAGGTTTCTCAAGAGGCAGGTCAGGTGGTCTGGGATTCCCATCTCTTTCAGAATGTTCCACAGTTTATTGTGATCCACACAGTCAAAGGCTTTGGCATAGTCAATGAAGCAGAAATCGATGCTCTTCTGGAACTCTCTTGCTTTCTCCATGATCCATCGGATGTTGGCAATTTGATCTCTGGTGCCTCTGCCTTTTCTAAAACCTGCTTGAACATCTGGGAGTTCACAGTTCACATAATGCTGAAGCCTGGCTTGGAGAATTTTGAGCATGACTTTACTAGCGTGTGAGATGAGTGCAATTGTGCGGTAGTTTGAGTATTCTTTGGCATTGCCTTTCTTTGGGATTGGAATGAAGACTGACCTCTTCCAGTCCTGTGGCCACTGCTGAGTTTTCCAAATTTGCTGGCATATTGAGTGCAGCACTTTCACAGCATCATCTTTCAGGATTTGAAATAGCTCAACTGGAATTCCATCACCACCACAATAACAGGAAAGGAATTTGTACATCTTACTATGCAGCAATTATAAACAACAAATTAGATGTGCATATAGCAGTAGAGACAAATCTTAAAACAATGTTTAGGAGAAAAAAGGTAAGAAAGGTAAGAGAACGATAAATAGAGACGACTGATATATCAAACACCATTTGTGAACTTTTTTATTTTAATTTATTTGTTTTAATTGGAGGCTATTTAACTTATATGCAGAGTACATCATGAGGCTGGAAGAAGCACAAGCTGGAATCAAGATTGCTGGGAAAAATATCAATAACCTCAGATATGTAGATGACACTACCCTTATGGCAGAAAGTGAAGAGGAACTCAAAAGCCTCTTGATGAAAGTGAAAGAGGAGAGTGAAAAGGTTGGCTTGAAGCTCAACATTCAGAAAACAAAGATCATGGCATCTGGTCCCATCACTTCATGGGAAATAGATGGAAAAACAGTGGAAACAGTGTCAGACTTTATTTTGGGGGGCTCCAAAATCACTGCAGATGCTGATTGCAGCCATGAAATTAAAAGACGCTTACTCCTTGGAAGGAAAGTTATGACCAACCTTGATAGTATATTAAAAAGCAGAGACATTGCTTTGCCAACCAAGGTCCGTCTAGTCAAGGCTATGGTTTTTCCCGTGGTCATGTATGGATGTGAGAGTTGGACTGTGAAGAAAGCTGATCGCCGAAGAATCGATGCTTTTGAACTGTGGTGTTGGAGAAGACTCTTGAGAGTCCCTTATACTGCAGGGAGATCCAACCAGTCCATTCTAGAGGAGATCAATCCTGGGTGTTCATTGGAGGGACTGATGCTAAAGCTGAAGCTGCAATACTTTGGCCACCTCATGCGACGAGTTGACTCACTGGAAAAGACTCTGATGCTGGGAAGGGTTGAGAGCGGGAGGAGAAGGGGACGACCGAGAATGAGATGGCTGGATGGCATCACCGACTCTGTGGACATGAGTTTAAGTGAACTCCGGGAGTTGGTGATGGACAGGGAGGCCTGGCGTGCTGTGATTCATGGGGTCACGGAGAGTCGGACACGACTGAGCGACTGAACTGAACTGGACTGAATTACTTTACAATATTGTAGTGGTTTTTGTGCCATACAGCGACATGAATCAGCCACAGTTGTCCACATGTCCCCCATCCTGAGACCTCTCCCAGTTTCCTCCCCATCTTGGTGTCCTGTTTCATGCATTGAACTTGGACTGGTGATCTATTTCACATATGGTAATATACATGTCTCTATGCTATTCTCTCTAATCATCCCACCCTTGCTTTCTCTAAAACACATGCACACAAAACAATTCTTAAGGACATAAATAAACAAAAGGTTACCCATGAAACACTTGAAAATAGTTACCTATGAATGAAATTGGGAATGGAGTTGGCTAATGAGGATAAAGGCAATAAATCAGTTAAACCAAAAAAATTATTTCCCAGACCAAACATGCTAATAGGTCATCGACTAAGGACTATAACTAATTAGACCATCTGTAGGATGCTAAAGCTGAAACTCCAATACTTTGGCCACCTCATGTGACAAGTTGACTCACTGGAAAAGATTCTGATGCTGGGAAGGGATTGGGGGCAGGAGGAGAAGGGGACAACAGAGAATGAGATGGCTGGATGGCATCACCGACTCGATGGAGGTGGGTTTGAGTGAACTCCGGGAGTTGGTGATGGACAGGGAGGCCTAGCGTGCTGTGATTCATGGGGTCGCAAAGAGTCAGACATGACTGAGTGACTGAACTGAACTGAAGTCCAACAGACAAATACAAATTCATAATAAAAGATTTGCAAGGTGTCACAGAAACTATGAATGAGAATTGCCATATATACAGGATCTAGAATTTCTATGCTAGCTGTGGTATGCAATAAATATGTAGAACCATGAAGGAAGTGCAGGCTGAGTGCAGATTCATAGTTTTATACTTCAAAGAAGTATGAACAGAGAAACATTAAAATTAGATTTAAGGACTTTAAACTCAACTAGCTTAATTAAATTTTTAAAAATAGACTTCATTGTAATAACACTAGCAGCTGTGTCCTAAATAAATGGTTTTATTTTTTCAATTATATTCTTCTATAAAGTGTGATTTATCTTTTCAATACTATTCTGAAAATTTTCTAAATCTGCTAATTTGGTTGAGTTTTCTTTCTTGGTAAAAATAAGATAAATATGAATTCTGATCATATTATAAATTTACCATCAGAATAGGTAAGAAAGGTTTACAAGTCCATCTATACCACCACCTAAGACTACTATTCAATCACTTATAGCCCACATTAAATATAAACCATGAAGAATTTTTACCAAAAACAGGTATAGTGAGGAATGTTCTTTATTCGCTTCATACTTTGGATCATCTGTGCACTGGAGAGCTACAATTAACAAATAGATAGTTACCCTGATCCAGGGGTCAGCAAGTTATAGCCCGTGGTCTTATTCCAGCCTGTCACCTCTTTTTGAATGGCCCATAGACTAAGAATGGTTTTATGGCCCCTTGACCAGCAGTGTCACCCAGATATTCTATTTGATGCTCCTTGGCCAACCCAAGGTGCAAGTAAATGGTATCCAGGCCAGGGTCGGAGGACCATGACTTGCCTGCAGGGCACTCCAGGATCTTGAGTCCACAGCTTTCCAGCCTTTCATAGGTTAAATGGTTTTCCTGGGAGATGACAGCTTGAAAAAGTTGAAGTTACTTGGCAGAATATTGCTGCTCCCCCATTTTCTAAGCTTTCTTATGGAGAATTGAACATATACAGAAAAGGCAGAATGGCATGATGAACCTAATTGGACCCACCTCCCTCCTCTCTTGGGCTTGGCCTGCCACTTACCCTCACTCATGTTCTGAACCAAATCCAGCCATTTTATTCTTTTATCTATAGGCATTTTGAAGCATATCACAAAACCACAACCACACCTAAAACAATAAACAATTATCTGCTTCCATTACACGTCCAGTGTGTTAAAGAAAATACTTTTTACACTTTTAGATGATTGGGGGAAAAAACAATAATATTTCATAATTCATAAAAGTATATTAAATGCATGTTTTAATATTATAAATAAAGTTTTATTAGGACACAGATGAACTCGTTCATTTCTTTCCTATGGCTGCTTTTGTGCCACAGAAGCAGGATTGAGCTTTTGCAACTGAGACAATACAGTCCACAAAGCCTGAGATATTTACTATCTGGTCCCCTACAGAAAAAAAAAATTGACAGTCTCTGGCCTATTCTATAATCTCAATCATTCCCAGCCTTGCAAGGAACTCTGCTTATGCTGCAACCCTGCCTAGAATTAAATGACCAGAGTAGGAGCAGACTAATATCTGTGGTCACAAGCAACCTCCAAGATGGAAGCCCTTGCTGATAAGGACCTTCATAGTGATATCAGCTAAAAGGCTGTGCAGCCACCGGAAGGAACAGCTGACCAGGACACACTGTACTCATGATTGGAAATGTTTTGTTTTGGTTTTTTTTTTTAATTTTTGACCCAAAACAGTCAAGACTCTAGTCCACCCTTCTCACACATGTCCTGAGTCCAAAGATGGGCCAGGGCCGTTTTGGCTACTAATGGTATTATGTCAACAATCTCTTCAACCTTCACATAATGTTACAGCAGTATCTATATTTCCAGAATTTTTGAATACCATATAGAAGTGACAAATCTGTCTGAATATCCATATGATAATAGATTCTGTAATATCAAAAACCTTTGATATTCAACAGTTTTACACAATTAACTGGCCCAATCTCCTGTCTTGCTAAACAATAGGAAGCTCTGTTATTCCAGAAAGCACTTTAAAAGACTTCAGAGAGGAGAATTAGTGGTCTCTTGGCTAATCCTGGAAAATGAAGCATGATCTTAGCTGAAGCCCTTGGATGTAAATTCACATCATGTCGGCACTGTTCTTAATATTCTGTGACTACATAAGTATGTTGACTGAAAAAAATGCAGAGTGTGAGAGTGCGTTGTGAGTTAAGTTTTATTTGTGGGAAAATGAGGCCTATAGCCCAAAAGGCAGCATTTCAGATAGATTTCACTGCTCCAAAGAGGCAAGGAGTAAGGTCAGTATACATGTGATTTTGGTGAAGGGTGAATACATGCAATCAAGCACATGTTTTTGCAGAAAGTTGCTGCTAGTCACAAGTAGCAGTATCACCATGAAAGATTTTAGTACTTTTCTAGATAGGAGGAGACGCAAGAACTGGGCTCATAAAATCTTCTCCTGAAACTATCTAACTATCCGAAGGCCTACTATGCCAGTTTTTCCCAGGACACAGAGTGCTTCTTTCCTGATCTCCACCCTGAACTCCTTTCAGAGTCTGTTGAAGGTCAGCAGCTTGTGATATACTTGTAGAGGCAGAGAGAAAGGGCCAATTTGTAGCTGCCGCTTTCAACCAATTAACTCTTTTATGCCCTGCATTCTACCATTCCCTTTACTCATTTAGTCTTTTTTAAAAATATTTATGTCGGAGAGTGTTTTGCCTATGTTCTCCTCTAGGAGTTTTATAGTTTCTGGTCTTACAATTAGTTCTCTAATCCATTTTGAGTTAATTTTGGTGTATGGTATTAGGAAGTGTTCTAGTTTCATTCTTTTACACGTGGCTGACCAGTTTACCCAGCACCACTTGTTAAAGAGACTGTCCTTTCTCCATTGAATATTCTTGCCTCCTTTGTCAAAGATTAGGTGTCCGTAGGTGCATGGATTTATCTCTGGGCTTTCTATTTTGTTCCATTGATCTATATTTCTGCCTTTATGCCAGTACCATACTGTCTTGATGACTGTGGCTTTGTAGTAGAGCCTGAAGTACAACAGGTTGAGTCCTCCAGTTCCATTCTTCTTTCTCAAGATTGCTTTGGCTATTCGAGGTTTTTTGTATTTCCATACAAATTGTGAGATTATTTGTTCTAGCTCTGTGAAAAATATCGTTGGTAGCTTGATAGGGATTGCATTGAATGTACAAATTACTTTGGGTAGTATACTCATTTTTACAATATTTATTCTTCCAATCCATGAACACGGTATATTTCTCCATCTATTAGTGTCCTCTTTGAATACTTTCACTAGTGTTTTACAGTTTTCTATGTACAAGTCTTTTGTTTCCTTAGGTAGATATATTCCTAAGTATTTAACTATAGAACTCCTAGAGGAGAACATAGGCAAAACACTCTCCGACATAAATCACAGCAGGATCCTCCAAGACCCACCTCCCAGAATATTGGAAATAAAAGCAAAAATAAGCAAATGGGACCTAATTAAAATCAAAAGCTTCTGCATAGCAAAGGAAACTATAAGCAAGGTGAAAAGACAGCCTTCAGAATGGGAGAAAATAATAGCAAATGAAACAACTGACAAAGAATTAATCTCCAAAATATACAAGCAGCTCCTGCAGCTCAATTCCAGAAAAATAAATGACCCAATCAAAAAATGGGCCAAAGAACTAAACAGACATTTCTCCAAAGAAGACATACAGATGGCTAACAAACACATGAAAAAATGCTCAACATCCCTCATAATCAGAGAAATGCAAATCAAAACCACAATGAGGTACCATTTCACACCAGTCAGAATGGCTGCTATCCAAAAGTCTACATGCAATAAATGCTGGAGAGAATGTGGAGAGAAGGGAACCCTCTTACACTGTTGGTGGGAATGCAAACTAGTACAGCCACTATGGAGAACAGTGTGGAGATTCCTCAAAAAACTGGAAATAGAACTGCCATATGATCCAGCAATTGCACTCTTGGGCGTACAAACCGAGGAAAGCAGAATTGAAAGAGACACATGTACTCCAATGTTCGTTGCAGCACTGTTTATAATAGTGAGGACATGGAAGCAACCTAGATGTCCATCTGCAGATGAATGGATAAGAAAGCTCTGGTACATATACACAATGGAGTATTTTTCAGCCATCAAAAAGAATGCATTTGAATCAGTTCTAATGAGGTGGATGAAATTGGAGCCTATTATACAGAGTGAAGTAAGCCAGAAAGAAAAACATCAATACAGTATACTAACGCATATATATGGAATTCAGAAAGATGATAACCTTAACCCTGTATACGAGGCAGCAAAAGAGACATAGGTGTATAAAACAGTCTTTGGGACTCTGTGGGAGAGGGTGAAGGTGGGATGATTTGGGAGAATGGCATTGTAGGATGTATATTATCATAGTTGAAATATATCTCCAGTCCAGGTTCGACGCATGATACAGGATGCTTGGGGCTGGTGCACAGGGATGACCTGGAGGGAGGATATGGGGAAGAGGGAGGTGGGAGGGGGGTTCAAGAAAGGGAACACATGTACACCCGAGGCGGATTCGTGTCAATGTATGGCAAAATCTACCAATATATTAATGTAAAGTAATTTGCCTCCAATAAAAAAAAAAAAAGAAGAAGAAGAAATATTTATTTATTTGGCTTCCTGAAAGTGAATGAGCTTCTCTAGTTGTGGCTCGCAGGCTCCAGATTGCAGGCTCCGTAATTGTTTAGTTGCCCATCAGCACGTGAGATCTCAGTTCCCTAACCAGGAACTGAACCCTCATTTTCTGCATCGTAGCAAGGCAGATTCTTAACCACTGGACCACCAGGGAGGTCACCACTCATTTAGTCTTAAGCATGTGACTTTTAATATTACCATGGGGTATAACTTTTAACAGCAAGAACATTTTTCTTATAGTCTCCTTCATGTGGCTGCATGACGAAGTCAGTAATGAATGAGATGAATAAGTGTTTTAGGCAATAAGAGATTTCATTACAAGCAATAGAGTGTTACAAAACTGTTAGAAGGTGGAGAGAACAGTCTAGGCTGAGAATTACAGAAATGACTGCCAGGATGTTTTAACTTGGACCAGGATTTCATTTAATCAAGTATTATAATGTGACAGACACAGAGATAATTGCCTGTGCTGGAAGAAATTATTACTTACTTTCTCAAGAGAAGGGGGCATACCACGTCATGCAAGTCCACATCAGATAAAATCAAGAGCAGTCAGGAGAGAGAAGGAATAAGGGGACAGCAGGGGAATAAGCCTTTATTGTGATTTCCACAGGAAAGGCAAAGCAGGGCAAAATAAATAGTTTAGAATTGGGTTATTTGAATAATTTCAGCTGGTTATGAGTTTTAAATGGGCTTCCCTGGTGGCTCAGTGGTAACAAACTCTCTTGCCAATGCAAGAGACACAGGTTCCATCACTGGATTGGGAAGATCCCCTGCAGAAGGAAAAAGCAACCTCCTCCAGTATTCTTGACTGGGAAGTCCCATGGACAGAGGATCCTGGCAGGCTATAGTCTGTGAGGGTCACAAAAAAAACAGATGTGACTTAGCTACTAACAACAATAAAAACAAATGAGTTATAAGGGTGGTCTCCAGCTGTTTGGTGAGAGTTGGACCATAAATAAGGCTGACAGCCAAAGAATTGGTGCTTTCAAATGATGGTGCTAGAGAAGACTCTTGAGAGCCCCTTGGAGAGCAAGAAGATCAAACCAGTCAATCCTAAAGGAAATCAACCATGAATATGCATTGGAAGGATTGAAACTGAAGCTCAAATATTTTGGTCACCTGTTGCAAAGAGCTGACTCATTGGAAAAGACCCTGATACCCGGAAAAATTGAAAGTAAAAGGAGAAGGGGGCAGAAGAGGATGAGATGGTCAGATAGCATCACCGACTCAATGGACATGAATTTGAGCAAAGTCTGGGAGATAGTGAAGGACAGGGAAGACTGGCATTCTGCAGTCCATGGGGTTCCAAAGAGCTGGACACGACTTAGTGACTGAACAACAACAACCAGTTGTTTGGTACCTGGTCTTGGGGTGATTAAGGGTAGGGGAAATATTGACTTGGTATGTGAGAGTTAGTAATGGAGGTGGTTGGGATATGCGATTTGGATTTGTTAACCTGCATATGAAAGGTTTGCTTAAAGAAGAGTTTACTATCTCAAGGAATTAGTTATCCCTGGGAGGGACAGTCTGTCTTTGGCAGATAAGGACCTCAGGATGCCAAAGCATTATAAAACAGAAAATTTTGAAAACACGATTAGCACACAGGACACTTTACAACTGAGTCATGGTGGTGATTAAGGGAAGGAGGGATCTTTAATCTACTGAATTCAAATCCAAGTTCAATACAATGGTTGTAATCCAGGGAAGCTGGAGTTAGAGAGATTCTTCTATCACTGTTAACCACAGCTACTGTCTATGAACTCAAAGGTCTGGAGAATGGAAACTGGAATACAGAAAAACCTTACATATCCACAACTCTGGTTGCCAGCGAACAGAAATGAAGTAGGAAAAGCTCTTATTTATTCCTGATTTCCAAAGGTCACATAAGTGGACCTCCTCTTCCAGACAAGATGGAAAAACAAAAACTGTATTTATTCTGGCCTGACACAACTGAAAAAGTGGACAGGGGAGGGAGGTGGGAGGAGGGTACAAGAAGAGGACATATGTATACCTATGGCTGTTTCATGTTGATATATGGCAAAAACCATCATAATATTGTAAAGTGATAATCTTACAATTAAAAATAAAATATAAAAAAGTGGGCAATCTATATGAAACAACAATGTTTGGACACTGACCGTCAGGCAACACAGGGCAGCAATCTCTGACAGGGGAATAAGCAAGGTGAGTCAATTACCCCCAGTTCACTGCTTGAAGAGAGCTTTTAAGCTGCATCCAGGGAAAGGGTTACCTGTAGAGCCTGGCAATCTCCTTGAGTTGAGGATACAGAGTTAGGAATACAGAAAGGCAAGGGCTTCCCTTGTGGCTCAGCCCACAGTTCAGGAGGCCTGGGTTTGATCCCTGGGTTGGGAAGATCACCTGGAGAAGGAAAAGGTACCCTCTCCAGTATTCTGGTCTAAAGAACTCCATGGATTCTATAGTCCATGTGGTTGCAACAAGGTGGTCATATTTCACAGTGCAGAGTGCAGACAGGAAAAAGCTGCACAGAGAAGTCCACAGGTTTGGAACCCCTCTAGTAATTCAGTACTTCTGCAGAAGGAAATGGCAACCCACTCCAGTATTCTTGCCTGGAAAATTCCAAGGACAGAGGAACTTTAGTGGGTTATCATCCATGGGTTTGCAAAGAGTCGGACACAACTGAACAACAGTACTTCAGTAAAGTGTTAAGATGGTATTACTTAAAGCAGTGAGTCAAAATTAACCCCAAAGTTTGCACTGATCTTACCTAACAACACTTAAAATCAAACCTCTAATGGATCAGAAAATTTTCCAAGTAACTTAGTTTTAACCCAAAACAAAATTCAAATGAAGTAAATAAAAAAGGACATTAATGAATAGATCAATAAAATTGATAAAACTCTAGCCTGACTAGTCAACAAAAAAAGAAAAAAAAAAAGAGGAAAGATACAAATTAATAATAACAGATAGGAAAAAGATGACATAACCACAGACCTTATAGATGCTAAAAGATCAATAATGAAATATTGCAAACTACTTTATGGCATAAAATTTAACAACTCTGAAGAAATGAATAGACTCCTTGAAAAACATAGACCACCATTTCACTTAAAATGAAAGAGATCAGCTGAGTAAGTTTATTTCTATCAAAGAAAGTTTAGCTACAAATGTAGATAAAAAAACATTCCCACAAGTGTCACATGAGTACATCTAATTGGTGAAACCTAATTTACAAACTTTAGCTGCAGAAAAGTTTAAGAAATGTAGTTTTTGCCTTTCTAGACTTTGCCATAAAAGAAGGTATCAAAGAAAAATTTAGCTAGCCACTCTGCATTTTGGATAAAGTGTGTGTTTTTTGTTTTGTTTTGTTTTTTGCTAGATTCCAATAATAGGGAAAACAAAAGAAAAAATAACATTTGTACCCCTCCCCCAAATATACATGTATTTTTCTAACACTTCCCTGCTGGCTCAAGTAGTAAAGCATCTGACTTCAATGCAGGGGACCTGGGTTCAATCTCTGGGTCTGGAAGGTATTCTGAATAAAGGAATGGCTACTCACTCCAGTATTCCTGCCTGGAGAATTCCATGAAACAGCCACAGTCCACGGATTTGCAGAGTCAGACATGAATGAGCAACTTTCACTTTCATACTTTGAAAAACTCTTGAGTGAACTGCAATTGATCATTAGATTTTGGAGCAAGGGACCCAACAACACACACACACCAGGGAAGCTAACAATGGATCGGTGGGTTCCAGAACCCTGAGGAATGGAGTTGCCCAAATAGTCCAAAGAGTTAGATACCAGGAGTAAAAAAGATGTGTTGCGATAGCAAGGGACAGCCATGTATTAAGATTTGAACAAGTGGTGCTGGGAAAACTGGTCAACCACTTGAAAAAGAATGAAACTAAAACCCACTCCAGTACTCTTGCCTGGAAAATCCCATGGACAGAGGAGCCTGGTAGGCTGCAGTCCATGGGGTCACTAAGAGTCAGACACGACTGAGCGACTTCACTTTCAATTTTCACTTTCATGCATTGGAGAAGGAAATGGCAATCCACTCTAGTGTTCTTGCATGGAGAATCCCAGGGACGGGGGAGCCTGGTGGACTGCCATCTATGGGGTTGCACAGAGTCGGACACGACTGAAGCGACTTAGCAGCAGCACCAGAAGAACACTCCCTAACACCATACACAAAATAAACTCAAAATGGATTAAAGATCTAAACGTAAGACCAGAAATTATAAAACTCCTAGAGGAGAGCATAGGCAAAACACTCTCCGACATAAATCACAGCAGGATCCTTCTTGACCCACCTCCCAGAATATTGAAAATAAAAGCAAAAATAAACAAATGGGACCTAATTAAAATTAAAAGCTTATGCACAGCAAAGGAAACTATAAGCAAGGTGAAGAGACAGCCTCCAGAATGGGAGAAAATAATTGCAAATGAAGCAACTGACAAAGAATTAATCTCAAAAATACACAAGCAGCTCCTGCAACTCAATTCCAGAAAAATAAATGACCCAATCAAAAAATGGGCCAAAGAACTAAACTGACATTTCTCCAAAGAAGACATACAGATGGCTAACAAACACATGAAAAGATGCTCAACATCACTCATAATCAGAGAAATGCAAATCAAAACCACAATGAGGTACCATTTCACGCCAGTCAGAATGGCTGCTATCCAAAAGTCTGCTGCTGCTGCTAATTCATTTCAGTCGTGTCCAACTCTTAGCGACCCCATGGACTGCAGCCTACCAGGCTCCTCCTTCCATGGGCTTTTCCAGGCAAGAGTACTGGAGTGGGATGCCATTGCCTTCTTCGAAAGTCTACAAGCAATAAATGCTGGAGAGGGTGTGGAGAAAAGGGAACCCTCTTACACTGTTGGGAATACAAATGAGTACAGCCACTATGGAGAACAGTGTGGAGATTCCTTAAAAAAACTGCAAATAGAATTGCCATACGACCCAGCAATCCCACTGCTAGACATACACACCGAGGAAACGAGAATTGAAAGAGAAACATGTACTCCAATGTTCATCAAAGCACTGTTTATAATAGCCAGGACATGGAATCAACCTAGATGTCCATCTGCAGACGAATAGATAAGAAAGCTTTGGTACATATACACAATGGAGTATTCAGTTCAGTTCAGTTCAGTCGCTCAGTCGTGTCCGACTCTCCACGACCCCATGAATCACAGCAAAAGGACAGAAATGGTATGGACCTAACGGAGGCAGAAGACATTAAGAAGAGATGGCAAGAATACAAAGAAGAACTGTACAAAAAAGATCTTCAAGACCAAGATAATCACGACGCTGTGATCACTGACCTAGAGCCAGACATCTTGGAATGTGAAGTCAAGTGGGCCTTAGAGAGCATCAGTAAAAACAAAGCTAGTGGAGGTGATGGAATTCCAGTTGAGCTATTTCAAATCCTGAAAGATGATGCTGTGAAAGTGCTGCACTCAATATGCCAGCAAGTTTGGAAAACTCAGCAGTGGCCACAGGACTGGAAAAGGTCAGTATTCATTCCAATCCCAAAGAAAGGCAATGCCAAAGAATGATCAAACTGCCGCACAATTGCACTCATCTCACACGCTAGTAAAGTCATGCTCAAAATTCTCCAAGCCTGGCTTAAGCAATACGTGAACCGTGAACTTCCAGATGTTCAAGTTGGTTTCAGAAAAGGCAGAGGAACCAGAGATCAAATTGCCAACATCCCCTGGACCATGGAAAAAGTAAGAGAGTTCCAGAAAAACTTCTATTTCTGCTTCATTGACTATGCCAAAGGCTTTGACTGTGTGGATCACAACAAACTGCGGAAAATTCTGAAAGAGATGGGAATACCAGACCACCTGACCTGCCTCTTGAGAAACCTGTATGCAGGTCAGGAATAACAGTTAGAATTGGACATGGAACTACAGACTGGTTCCAAATAGGAAAAGGAGTATGTCAAGGTTGTATATTGTCACCCTGCTTATTGAACTTCTATGCAGAGTATATCATGAGGAACGCTGGGTTGGAAGAAGCACAAGCTGGAATCAAGATTACTGGGAGAAATATCAATAGCCTCAGATATGCAGATGACTCCACACTTATGGCAGAAAGTGAAGATGAACTAAAAAGCTTCTTGATGAAAGTGAAAGAGGAGAGTGAAAAAGTTGGCTTGAAGCTCAACATTCAGAAAACTAAGATCATGGCATCTGGTCCCATCACTTCATGGGAAATAGATGGGGAAACAGTGGAAACAGTGTCAAACTTTCTTTTTCTGGGCTCCAAAGTCACTGCAGATGCTTATTGCAGCCACAAATTAAAAGACACTTTCTCCTTGGAAGGAAAGTTATGACCAACCTAGATAGCATATTAAAAAGCAGAGACATTACTTTGCCAACCAAGGTCCATCTAGTCAAGGCTATGGTTTTTCCAGTGGTTGTGTATGGCTGTGAGAGTTGGACTGTGAAGAAAGCTGATCACTGAAGAACTGATGCATTTGAATTGTGGTGCTGGAGAAGACTCTTGAGAGTCCCTTGGACTGCAAGGAAATCCAACCAGTCCAGTTTAAAGGAGATCAATCCTGGGTGTTCATTAGAAGGACTGATGCTAAAGCTGAAACTCCAATACTTTGGCCACCTCATGTGACGAGTTGACTCACTGGAAAAGACTCTGATGCTGGGACGGATTGGGGGCAGGAGGAGAAGGGGACAACAGAGGATGAGATGGCTGGATGGCATCACTGACTCGATAGACATGAGTCTGAGTGAACTCCAGGAGTTGGTGATGGAAAGTGAGGCCTGACGTGCTGTGATTCATGGGGTCGCAATGAGTCGGACACGACTGAGCACCTGAACTGAACTGAACTGGTGGATTAGTGGGTAAAACATTAGCCTGCAATGCAGGAGACCCGGGTTCAATCCTTGAGTTGGGAAGATCCCCTGGAGAAGGAAATGGCAACCCATTCCAGTACTCTTGCCTGGAAGACCCCATGGACGCAGGAGCATGGGAGGCTGCAGTCCATGGGGTAGCAAAGAGTCGGACACGACTGAACGACTTCACTTTTATAGCTGATTTACAATGTTGCATTAGTTTCAGGTGTACAGCAAAGTGATTTAGTTATACATACACATATTATTCTTTTTGAGATCTTTCCCCGTATAGATTACCACAGTGTACTGAGTAGAGTTCCCTGTGCTATGTATAGATAAGGACCCTTTTTATAAGGTCACTAATCCCATTCATGAGAGTTCAGACCTCATGGTTTAATCTCCTCCCAAAGAACTCACCATCTAAAACGATCACCTTGGGTATTCAGTTTTCAACAGAAGACACAGGACATAGACATTCAATCTGAAGCATGATTGAAATAGACATTAGTACCTCCCTTTGGCTCAGGAATGAAGTGGGTGAATAAAGAGGAGATCCTTGTCTCCTGATCCAGTGCACTTGTTGGTTCACCTCAGTGGTTCTCGACTTCCTGCTTCAATTTCCCCTCCCTCTAAGACGCCTTCCCTAACTGACCTCAAGCCAACATTTCATTTAGCATTCTGAGGAATCTGTTGCATAGCAATGTACAGTACTTACAAACAGTGACTCTCTCATTTTAACTGAACATCAGAACTACCTCTGTGTGTGTGTGTGTGTGCACGCCAAGTCCTTCAGTCACGTATGACTGTTTGTGAGCCCATGGACTGTAGCTCACCAGGATCTTCTGTCCAACGAATTTTCTAGGCAAGCATACTGGAGAGGGTTGCCATTTCCTACTCCAGGGGATCTTTCTGACCCAGGGATCCAACCCACGTCTCTTGTACCTCCTGAATTGGCAGGCAGATTCTTTACCACTGACCACCTGTGAAGCCCCCAAAATCTCCTGAGCACTTGACGAAACACAGATTTTGGGCCCCAGTCCTAAGATTTCGCATTTAGTAGGGCTCATTGGCAGGGCGTGGCCCAACATAATTTGCAGCTTTCCAGGTGATAAAGTTACACACTAGGAAACCAGTTTGGAAACCACGGATTTAAAAACTAGCTGCATTTCCACACACATCTTAGGATTTATCTGCAAGTCCAACACAGAAGATGCCAAATTCTAATTTTCTCAGGCAAAGACTTCAAAAGCTTAGTTTTGTTTTGTTGTTTTTTTTTTTTCTGGATGTTCAAGGGCATTGAGTGTCAAGCAACTACTTCCCTGGTAGCTACTTTTTTGTTTGTTTGTTTGTTTTTATCAAGTTTTTATCTTGACCTTCAAATTTCTTTTCATCGGGAAAGGCTGCTGTTCCTCTACGTTTCCTGCTTCTTTTATCTAGGCTAAGAATACAGCAGACATCTGGGCCATCAACTAGCACTCAGTAAAGTTCAGTTCAGTCGCTCAGTCGTGTCCCACTCTTTGCGACCCCATGAATCACAGCACACCAGGCCTCCCTGCCCATCACCAACTCCTGGAGTTCACTCAAACTCATGTCCATCAAGTCGGTGATGCCATCCAGCCATCTCATTCTCTGTCGTCCCCTTCTCCTCCCAGCCCCAATCCCTCCCACCATCAGAGTCTTTTCCAGTGAGTCAAATCTTCGCAAGAGGTGGCCAAAGTATTGGAGTTCTTTCAGTTCTTCCAATGAACACCCAGGATTGCTCTCCTTTAGAATGGACTGGTTGGATCTCCTTGCAGTCCAAGGGACTCTCAAGAGTCTTCTCAAGCACCACAGTTCAAAAGCATCAATGCTTCGGCGATCAGTTTTCTTCACAGTCCAACTCTCATATCCATACATGACCACGGGAAAAACCATAGCCTTGACTAGATGGACCTTGGTTGGCAAAGTAATGTCTCTGCTTTTTAATATGCTATCTAGGTTGGTCACAACTTTCCTTCCAAGGAGTAAGTGTCTTTTAATTTCCTGGCTTCAATCAGTATCTGCAGTGATTTTGGAGCCCAAAAAAATAAAGTCTGACACTGTTTCCCCATCTACTTCCCATGAAGTGATGAGACCAGATGCCATGATCTTTGTTTTCTGAATGTTGAGCTTCAAGCCAACCTTTTCATTCTCCTCTTTCACTTTCATCAAAAGGCTTTTTAGTTCCTCTTCACTTTCTGCCATAAGGGTGGTGTCATCTCATGACTGCCCAAATGGGTTCAGCCCAGCTCATGTACAGTCTCATTTAAGGGCTATAAGTGGGAGAATCTGTCTCCGACCACTCTGAAAAAAATAACTGGCCACTTGAGAGAAATATCACTACCAAAAGTAGCTTTTTCTACGTTATATACCCACACTATGATTTCTCCTCTTTAATCAAGTTACTTGAAGTAAAAAACTTGAGACACCTGTTTCCTACAACCTAACTTTCTTTTAAAATGTCTCTCTTTGTAAATTCAGGTTCAAAATAGAAGATAGGTTCTGAAAGTGAAAGCATTAGTCGCTCAGTCATGACCAACTCTATGTGATTCCATGGATTGTCTCCTCTGTCCATGGGATTCTCCAGGCAGGAATACTAGAGAGAGCTGCCATCCCATTCTTCAGGGGATCTTCCTGACCCAGGATCAAACCCAGGTGTCCTGCATTGTAGGAAGACTCCTTGATATCTGAACTACCAGAAGGGTCTCAAATTCTCAACGTATCATTCAGCACAAAGTTTTTATATCACAAACACAAACTGGGAGTTCTAGGGTCATCCAGCAGAGGTGTATTTGGAGTGTCCCACATCCCCAAAAAAAGCTGACTTAAAACTCAACATTCAAAAATCTAAGATCATGCATCTGGTCCCGTTCTTTCATGGCAAATAGATAAGCAAACAGTGGAAACAGTGACAGACTTTATTTTCTTGAGCTCCAAATTGTGGTGGTTTCCCACTGAATAATACTCTGAAACATACAGTATTATGACAGACAGCACAGGGAGAGCGTTCAGACAAGCAACTCCCCAAGAATTGCTGAGCACACATTATATTGGAAACTTATCTTGTAAGCTTTAACAAAGAGCAGGAATTCAGGGATTAGACTAGAATTCAGGGATCAAGGAGGCTTCCTCCTGGAGGTAATCATACAAGAGTCGGAAGGAAAGGTCTTTGAAGATAAGGGGGTTTGTTCTGTGTACAGAAAGGCATCTAGCTAATGCTGACGTGTTAGTCAGAACGTCTGAATTAAGGGTAGGAGAGAGCAACCTAGGAAGAGGGAATGAGTATTAAATTTCAAGAGGTATTTCTGAGAAATCAATAAAACACGGTTCCCACACAGAATCACTGCATATGGTGACTGCAGCCATGAAATCAAAAGATGACTGCTCTTTGGAAGAAAAGCTATGACAAACCTAGACAGTGTATTAAAAAGTAAAGATGTTACATTTTTGTTACTTTTTCGCCAACAGAGGTCCTCCTAGTCAAAGCTATGCTTTTTCCAGTAGTCATGTATGGATGTGAGAGTTGGACCATAAAGACGGGTAAGTGTCGAAGAATTGGTGTTTTTGAACTGTGGTATTGGAGAAGACTCTTGAGAGTCCCTTGGACTGCAAAGAGATTAAACCAGTCAATCCTAAAGGAAATCAACCTGAAATATTCATTGGTAGGACTGATGCTGAAGCTCAAGCTCCAATATTTTGGCTGACTTGTTAGAAAAAACCCTGATGTAAGGAAAGATTGAAGGCAGGAGAAGGAAACAACAGAGGATGAGATGGTTGGATGGCATCACTGACTCAATGGACATGAGTTTGAGTAAGCTCCAGAAGATGACAAAGGACAGGGAAGCCTGGTATGATGAGCAACTGAACTGAACTGATGGGGTTGCAAAGAGGCAGACACGACTGAGCAACTGAACAACACCCCACATATTGTAAAGGTTTCTGTCAACACGTTAATATAGGCTTGTTCACATATAATGCTCAACCTCTGTTTTTCTTGAAAAAAGGTGGGTTACAGCCAAGCCAGGGTCTTATTTTTTACTTCACAAGGAACAGTTGGACTTGCTTCCTTGGAACAGGAAAAGTGTCTTCCAGTTGACTGCATATTCCATCATTCAAATAATGACCACACACAGTTGCACTGCAGCCTTTATCTGCTTGTCCCTGAGAGGTAGCTGAGTTTGCACTTCTGTTTTTTACAGAACTACCTGGACATATACACTTGTAGTATACTAAAAAGAAAAAAAACAAACTTATATCCTCGTAGATAAATTGTTCAAAGTGTGAGACAAGAGCTGCCTGCTCTCTGCTTCTTCAAGGTAGCCCTCTTTCACTTTCAAATTCTGAGGGCAAAGCCCTGAGACCCTGAGTCCAGACAGACAGGCGAGGTGAGGAGAGTCATGAGATATCTTGATAGCGGCTGTGAGAGAAAACAGAGACCATTAAGGAAAAGGGAAGAGGAGAAAACCTGGGCAGAGGGGTTGAGGTAGGGAGGAGATGGAAAGGAGAGACTTACCGGCGCTTTTTAAACCAGAAGACTAGGCCTCCAACGAACAGAAGGACAAACGCCAGTATTACCAGGACGACAATCAAGCTCCTGGAGACACGGTTCCCATCTATGTGGGGGAAAATAGAATGTGTCTCAGTCCGGGAATCTGCATCAGGTCCCCTACTGTAAGCACAAGTGAGCATGCCAGATGCTTATTTCTTGTCCTGTTTAATGTGCCCACTTGTATTCCTCTGAAGTTTTTAGACGCCCCATCTTTTCTTGGGGTCTGGGCATCTATAATTCAGTTCACTTCAGCATATGCTAGTACACATATGGAGGAAGGCACTAGTTTCACAGCTAGTCCAAACCTGAGTCTAAATCCAGCTCTTCCACTTTCTAATGATGAGACTCAGACAGTTTGACCTAGCTTAGCCTCAATTTCTCATCTGTAACATGAAAATAATAGTACCTGCTCAAAGGAGCGTTGGGATGATTGTTCATACATACTCTGCTGTATGCAGAGTGTGCAGCTCACACCGAGAAAGCACTCAATAAACCACAGCTATCTTAGTTACCCTGCCTTTCAAAGTCCCCAGTTCCCTCTTCTGGGGAACAAATCTTCCTGGGATTCTGTACTTGCTACCGATTTCTGGCTCTGTGGGGACTTTAGTCTGTTCTTTCCCGAACGTAGAACACCTTGTCTCAATCCTTTTTGAGTTCAGATCTTTACTCCTCCCCTTTGAGAATCCCCTGCTTCCATCACTCCTGGCTGCAGCTCATTGCCTCCATCCTGGGTGTGTCATTTCCCTCCCCTTCCCGAGGCCCTCCCTCTGTTCTTGAGGACCTCCCCCTCCCGTCCCCAGCTGGGCCCCCGTTCCTCCTCACCCCAGTAAAGGACGAGGTCCTGGTCTCCCAGACTGCTGTGCCTCACTCGGCAACTCAGGCCAGCCGCCTCCCCAGCCGCCACCTCCAGGGTTACTCGCAGATACCAAGTCCAGTCAGCATTGGGCATGACGTCTCCTTGCTGAGTGCCAGGCTGCTCCTGCTCACCCCTCATCCACATCACCTTCACAGCTTTTGGGTAGAATCCTGAGACGTGGCACACCAGCAGCAGACGGCCAGGTCCAGGAGGGGGGCCACTGGACAGCCACGCCTCCGGCTTCACTGTATTCGACAGGAGAATGAGGGATCTTAAAGTGAAGACTCTGCATCAGAGGCTCTGGACTTCAACGCAGGCTCATCAGTCCTACATTTCTACCTCAAGATGAACTCCCACCATTTCAATCCATTTGTATTAGCTTCTCCAGAAAAGCCTTCCCCGATCCCCATTCCCTTCCCTGATCCAGTCTCCTGTAAATGCCCCTACTCTGTACTCCCAAAGCACCCTGTGTTCAGCTGTAACATACCTAGCATGTTTCGAAGTGTGAGTCACTCAGGCATGCCCGACTGTTTGCAACTCCATGGACTGTAGCCCACCAGGCTCCTCTGTCCACAGGATTTTTCAGGCCAAATTACCGGAGGGGGTTGCCATTTCCTTCTCCAGGGCATCTTCACAACCCAGGGATCAAACCCGGGTCTCCTGCATTGCAGGCAGACTATCATCTGAGCCACCAGGACACTGCTTTAACTGTTCATCTGCCTTCTCCTCTCCCTCCTCAAGTACTGTTTCTGATTGACCCCCAGGGGTTATTTAATTCAATTCATGGAACCCAAAAGGTACCTAGTTAATGTCTGTGGAATGCTAAAATGCCCTCACACTTTATCCATCCCCTCCTCTTCCCGTGATGCTTAAAGGGATGTGAACCCTGGAATGCAAACCCCAGATGGAGCCCCAGAGTGGAGTGGAGGGCAGGAGGTGACAAAGGCAGGCTGACCTTGCTTCTCCAGCTCGGACTTCCCGGTCTGCAAGAGGCCTCTGACCAACTCGGGGCAGATGACATGGAGAAGCCAGTGCACTGTTTCCTTGGTCCCTTGGTCCCCATTGAGCACATTGCAGACCACCTGGCTCCAAGGTGGGGCATCTGGGGCTGACACCCAAGACATTCCTTGGAAACTCAGGACATCCCTTCCTTGAAATGCAGCACGTAAGAAGCTTTCTGAGACGTTCCTCGGGAGTAACTCACATCCTCCAGATACCTGGATCTCAAGAGGATCTGGGGAGAGGAATGGAAAGAGATCTATGAAGAGCTTAGAAGACTGAAAGGAGTTGAAGAAATAGGTGCGAGGGTTTTACTGGGGACCTCAAAGTTCATGTAAATGACAATGGGTGACCTGCATAGGGACGAACAAAGGGTATTTTGAGGACTCAAACTGGGATTTCACAGGCAGAAAGTGAAAGTGAAATCGCTCAGTCGTGTCCGACTCTTTGTGACCACATGGACTGTAACCTACCAGTCTCCTCAGTCTATGGAATTTTCCAGGCAGGAATACTGCCACTTCCTTCTCCAGGGGATCTTCCTGACACAGAGATCGAACCCGGGTCTCCCGTATTGCAGGCAGACGCTTTACCGTCTGAGTCACCAGGGAAGCCCTCTCAGGCAGAAGTGGGACACAAAAGGAAGAGAGACAATCCCGTGGGGTCAGAACCTCCCAGTTCGGCTTCAACATCCACTGTCTCCCCGTGGGCAGCTGTGCATGATCCCGTCCCTCAGCTCACATTCGTCGGGCAGCATTTTGACGAATTCCCAGATGTCCCTGGTGAAGCTGCTGCGATAAACCTGAAACGTATGCTGCAGCTGCACCCACTGCTGGTCGCTGAATGTACCCTGAGACCAAGGCTTCAGGAAGCGGATGGTGTCCGACTCATTGCGCCAAGTATAGGGCTGCAGCTCCCCCAGCCACGCGAGGCAGTCCGTGCGCGTCCAGCTGCTGTTGGCGAAGGAGGAGATCTGGAGGCCGCGGAAGGGGAAAGACGTTTGCGGGTCTGGAGAGAACACAGACCGGAGGAGCCGGGGCCGCGGGAGGGAGAGCACAGAAGGGAGAAGGAAGACAAAAAGAAACAAACAAACAGTTAGCTTTGGGAAGAAAGGGCGATGTCTGCTGGCTCTGAATCGAGCTCGGTCTCCAGGGGCCCAGCAGCTGGAGGCAGGGAGTAGCAGCTTCTGGCGCTGGTGGATCGAGCTCCCGGCTTTCCGAGGTGAATCAGCCTGCGCCCGCCCGCCGCGAGCGTCGGCCGCTTTCCCCGCTCCGCTCCCTCTCGCCGCTCTCTGCGCGGGAACCCCGGCTCCACTCATCCTCAAAACTCCCCCAAATCTGGGGGAGCCCCCAGAACAGAAGCAGCAAGCACCCCACGTCCTAGCTCTGCTCTCGGACCTCGAATCTCCGCCCCCACCCCCTCCGTCCTTCCCCCACGCCCGCCCACACACCGCGGTTTCCGGGGCTGCCAAAAGCCTGAACTTGACCCTGTTACTGGCCAATTCTCAAGCCTGGAGGCACGTAGGACTCCCATTCTGGCTCTCCCGGGACTTGCTTCCAACCCCCTCCAGTCAGGGATCCCTTCTGCGTCTGTCAGATGGTCCCTCTCCGTTAGGAATCTGAGCTGCAGAGAGCCGTGCTCACAGGCACTCGCTTAAGGATCATGTTTCTCACAACCGGCTTGTCCAAACCTCTTTTTCCAACGTGGAGTACAGATAGTATGTGGAAACACTTTACAACCACTATTTAAGTTTTAGAAACAGGACATAAAGTTGTATCCATGGTATAACGTCTACCATGTTTTTAAAAACAAAGTTTTCAGTGGGAGGCAAGCATTGGATGTCTCTAGGGAAAGAGATTATGGAAGATTTCATTTGTTTTACATTTTTGTTTTCCAAAATGTCTAGGAGTGCAAACATCATGTTAATGATAAAATAATAAGGGACTTCTCTGGTGGTCCAGTGGTTAAGAATCCACCTTGCAATGCAGGGGGTGTTGGTTGGATCCCTGGTCAGGGTGATCATGGGTGATCTCAGCCTGCAACAGCTCCCAACGGGCTTGGGTTCCCAACCAGAGATTGAGGTTGGGTTGCAGCGGTGAGAACACAACATCCTAGCCAGTAGACTAGTGGTCAGTGACAAGGGCCCTGGTCTTCAGCTTTGCAGAAAAGAATTCCCACAAAGAAAGAAAGCAGTGAAGCAAGTACGGTATTTATTGAGAGGAAAAAAGGACAGTACAACAGGGAGAGTTCGACTCAAGGAAAGAGATTCACTGAGGCGCACCCTCCTGGCAGTTTGAATTACTTTTATAATAAAGGGCATTTCTTCCAGTTTTCCTTTGGCCAATCTTTTTTTTTTTAATTTTCAAACCAGAAAATATTTCATTAAATTAATCTATAAGGGATGATTTTTCAGTGGTTGTTAAATGGAGGGTGAATACTTCAAAACAGCAACAGCATGCCTCTAAAAGAGACCAAACTGAAATGGGCAGTGTTGCTCTCAACTACAGACAAACGCATTTCAGCAGAGCTGTATGGTTTGAGCAACCATGAGGAAGGCAGTGAGTAATATGACCCTGCTTAGGGCAGTATGAATGTCCAGACAGTGACTGGGACATGGAGTTAAGACACTTAAATATGCAACAGAACCTGAAAGAGCTTCAATAATCCAGGGTTCAATAATTAGTTAAGTGGCTGGATGCTGGAGTTTTTACGGCCAATCTGAAACTTTGATTCTGTTTATAGATTCATTATCAACAATGCCATTGGCTTAGTCTCCCATTTCCTAGCGATGTGGCTTTGTGTAAGTTATCTCTTCAGCCTCAGTTTCTCCGTCCAGATACTCGTAGTCCGGTAGGGCTAGGCGCTCCGGACTCAGCGTCCTTTAACCAGGGTGGCTTCCTGGCCAATCATTTTAATTTGCCTGTTTCACAGTCCATATTTGGTATATCTCAAGATCCTCCCATATGTGTGCATGCATCTCTTAGCCAAGATGGATTTTATTGAAAAGGCATCTGGGTAGAACATCCCTTGACAAACTCTCCCTTGGCCTCCAAGGAGCCTTTTCTGCACATGTGTGGTCTGGGAGGTCTCCTGACTTTGAGAAATATGTGCTCTGGGCAGGGCCCAGCATCCTCTTTTAATTGACCTGATGTTAGGGAAATTAAATAAATAGTCTTAGTTAGGCTGTATATTGTCACCCATATATTTAACTTATATGCAGAGTACATCATGAGAAATGCTGGACTGGATGAAGCACAAGCTGGAATCAAGATTGCTGGGAGAAATATCAGTAACCTCAGATTTGCAGATGACACCACACTTATGACAGAAAGTGAAGAAGAACTGAAGGGCCTCTTGATGAAAGTGAAAGAGGAGAGTGAAAAGTTGACTTCAACATTCATAAAACTAAGATCATGGTATCTGGTCCCATCACTTCATGGCAAATACATGGGGAAACAATGGAAAGAGTGACAGACTTTATTTTGGGGGGCTCCAAAATCATTGCAGATGGTAACTACAGCCATGAAATTAAAAGATGCTTGCTGCTTGGAAGAAAATCTATGACCAACCTAGACAGCATGTTAAAAAGCAGAGACATTACTTTGCCGACAAAGGTCCATCTAGTCAAAGCTATGGTTTTTCCAGTAGTCATGTATGGATATGAAAGTTGGACTATAAAGAAAACTGAGCACAGAAGAATTGATGCTTTTGAACTGTGGTGTTGGAGAAGACTCTTGAGAGTCCCTTGGACTGCAAGGAAAACCAACCAGTCCATCCTAAAGGAAATCAGTCCTGAATATTCATCGGAAGGACTGATGCTGAAGCTGAAACTCCAATACTTTGGCCACCTAATATGAATAACTGACTCATTTGAAGACACCCTGATGCTGGGAAAGATTGAAGGTGGGAGGAGAAGGGGAAGACAGAGGATGAGATGGATGGCATCACCGACTCAATGGACATGTGTTTGGGTGGACCCCAGGAGTTGGTGATGGACAGGGAGGCCTGGCGTGCTGCAATTCATGGGGTTGCAAAGAGTCGGACTCAACTGAGCGACTGAACTGAACTGAAATGAAACTTTGGTGACCTAAATGGAAAGAAATCCACAAAAGAGGGCATATGTGTATATCTATAGCTGATTCACTTCACTGTATATTAAACACTAACAGAGCATTGTAAAACAATGCTTTGTAATAAAGTATTGTAATAAAATTTTTTTAAAAGAAACTAAAATAAACTTAAAATATTGAATGTCAAAAAAATAAAGATAATTGGCTTATGTTTCTTCAAAAAGAAAAAAATAACCTTTGGGACTTCCATGGCAGTCCAGTGGTTAAGACTCAGTGCTTCAAATTCAACGGACTCAGGTTTGATTCCCTGGAATAGATTTCATGGACTAGAAATCCACATGTCATGCAGCGAGACCAAAAAAAAAAAAAACTAAATGTTACAATAACAAAGAACAGGAAGGGAAAAATGAAAATATCTTGTGCATAGTCCTTACAATATATATGAAGGGCATGCATGCGTGTTCAGTTGTGTCCAACTCTGCAGCCCTATGCATTATAGCCCACCAGACTCCTCTGCTCATGGAACTTCCCAGGCAAGAATATTGGAGTTGGTTGCCATTTTTTACTCCAGGGGATCTTCTCGACCCAAGGATTGAACCCATATCTCCTGCATCTCCTGCATTGGCAGGCAGATTCTTTACCACTGAGCCACCTGGGAACTGCATTTGGGAAGTAATATAATATTATTTAAAGGTATCCAGCAATACATTGAAAACAATTGTAAATCCTAGAGAAATGTCTTTTAAAAGGTTTAAAAACTGGCATGCCTGTAAGGCACTAGTGGATAAAAATAGAATCCTAAAGAGGAAAACCTACAGATGCAACAAGTGAAACGCAAAGGAGAAAGGGAAAGATATACCCAACTAAATGCAGAGTTCCAAGGATAGCAAGGAGAGTAAAGAAAGTCTTCTTAAGTGAACAATGCAAAAAAATAGAGGAGAACAATAGAAGGGGTAAGACTAACAATTTCTTCAAGAAACTTGAAGATATCAAAGGAACATTTCATGCAAGGATGGGCATGACAAAGCAAAGAAATGGTAAGGACCTAACAGAAGCAGAAGGAAGTAAGAAGAGGTGGCAAGAACACACAGAAGAACTACATAAAAACGTTTCTTAATGACACAGATAACCATGATGGTGTGGTCACTCACCTAGATTCAGACATCCTAGAGAGTGAAGTCAAGTGGGCCTTAGGAACCATTACTATGAACAAACCCAATGGAGGTGATGGAATTCCAGCAGAGCTATTTCAAATCCTAAAAGATGAAGCTGTTAAAGTGTTGCACTCAATATGTCAGCAAATTTGGAAAACTTAGTAGTGGTCACAGGACTGGAAAAGGTCAGTTTTCATTCCAATCCCAAAGAAGGGCAATGCCAAAGAATGTTCAAACTACTGTACAACTGCTCTCATTTCACGTGTTAGTAAGGTCATGCTCAAAACCCTTCAAGCTAGGCTTCAACAGCACAAAAACAGAATGCCCAGATGTTCAAGCTAAATTTAGAAAAGTCAGAGGAACCAGAGATCAAATTTCCAACTTTTATTGACTCACAGAGAGAGCAAGGAATTCCAAAACCATCTGCTTCATTGACTATGATAAAGCCTTTGACTGTGTGGATCACAATAAACTGTGTAAAATTCTTAAAGAGATGATACCAGACTACTTAACCTGCCTCCTGAGAAGCATGTATGAGGGTCAAGAAGCAGCAGTTAGAACTGTACATGAAGCAATGGACTGGTTCCAAATTGAGAAAGGAGTACATCAAGGTTGTACATTGTCACCCTACTTATTTAACATCTATGCAAAGCACATGGGAAATGCTGAGCTGGATGAATCACAGGCTGGAATCAAGACTGCTGAGAGAAATATCAACAACCTCAGACGTGCAGAAGATAGCACTCTAATGGCAGAAAACAAAAAGAAACTAAAAAGCCTGTTGATGAGAGTGAAACAGGAGAGTTTAAAAGCTGGCTTAAAACTCAAGATTCAAAAAGCAAAGATCATGGCATCCGGTCCCACCACTTCACGGCAAATAGAAAGGTTAAAAAAGTGAAAACAGTGACAGATTTTTTTTTCTTGGGCTCCAAAATCACTGTGGATGGTGACTGCAGCCACAAAATTAAAAGACACTTGCTCCTTGGAAGAAATGCTGTAACAAACCTAAACAGCATATTGAAAAGCAGAGATACCACTTTGCCAACAAAGGTCTGCATAGTCAAAGCTATGGTTTTTTCAGAAATCATTGTATGGATGTGAGAACTGAACCATAAAGAAGGCTGAGTGCCAAAGAATTGCTGCTTTTGAATTGCGGTGCTGGAGAAGACTCTTGAGAGTCTTTTGGACTGCAAGGAGATCAAACCTATCAATCCTGAAGGAAATTAATCCTGAACTAAACTGAATTGGAAGATCTGATGCTGAAACTAAAGCCCCAATACTCTGGCCACCTGATGTGAAGAGCTGACTTATTGGGGAAGACCTTGATGCTGGGAAAGACTGAAGGCAGGAGGAGAAAGAGGCAACAGAGGATAAGACAGTAGGATAGCATCAACTGATTCAATGGACATGAGTTTGAGCAACCTCTGGGAGACAGTGAAAACCAGGGAAGTCTGGCATGCTGCAGTCCATCGGGTCTCAAAGAGTTGGACACGACTTAGTGAATAAATAACAGCAACAGATGGGACAAATAGAAAACAAATGGCAAGAAACTAGACTTGACCCATGTCAAAAATTTAATCATTACCTTAAATGGTCAAAACCCTCTAGTCAACAAGCAGAAATTGTCATAATGCATTAAAAAGCAAAACCCAACTATTTGCTAGCCACCAAATACATACTTTAAGAATAAAGAAACATATAGGTTAAAAACAGAAACTGGAAGAAGATATACCAAGTAAACCCCAGTAATAAGAAGGTAAGAGTGACTATTTTAATGTCAGACAAAGTAGAATTCAGGATAAGGACTATCAGAAATAAAACAGGGCATTTAATAATGGTAAAAGTGTCAATCATGGGAATTCCCTGGAGATCTAAAGATTAAGACCCAGTGCTGTCACTGCTAAGGTCTGGATTCAATCCCTGGTTGGAAAACTAAGATCCTACAAGCTGCTTGGCCAAAAAAGAAAAAAGTCAACTCCTCAAGAAAAAAAATTTTAAATGTGTCTGCACCTAATAATAGAATGTCAAAATCCATAAGCAAAAGCATACAGAAATGCAAGGGAAATAGATAAATCCCTAATGATAGTTGGCGATTTCACTGCAGATGGTGAGTGCAGCCATAAAATTAAAAGACAGTTGCTCCTTGGAAGAAAAGCTATGACCAACCTAGACAGCATATTAAAAGGCAGAGACATTATTTTGCCAATAAAGTTTCATATAGTCAAAGCTATGTTTCTTCCAGTAGTCATGTATGAATATAAGAGTTGGACCATAAATAAGGTTAGGTGTCGAAGAACTGATGCTTTTGAACTGTGGTATTAGAGGAGACTTTTGAGAGTCCCTTAAACTACAAGGAGGTCAAACCAATCAATTCTAAAGGAAATCAATCCTAAATATTCATTGGAAGGACAGATGCTGAAGCTGAAACTCCAATATTTTGGCCACATGATGTGAAGAGGTGACTCACTGGAAAAGACCCTGGGAAAGATAGAAGGCAGGAGAAGGGGACAACAGAGGATGAGATGGTTGGATGGTAGCACTGACTCAATGGACATGAGTTTGAGCAAGCTCTGGGAAATGGTGAAGGACAGGGAAGCCTGGCATGCTGCAGTCCATGAGGTTGCAAAGAGTCAGACACAAATGAGCGACTGAACAACAACAATCTCAGTAACAGATCAGATGGAAAGTTTAAAAAATTCTAGAAGATTTGAAGAACAATATCAAATAACAACCTAACTGACATTTATAGAACAGTCCATCCAACAACAGCAGACTACATATTCTTCTCAAATGCACATAGAACATTCACCAAGATCGACACATACTGGGCCCAAAAAAAAGTCTCAGCTGATTTTAAAGGATTGACATCACATGGAGTGTGTTTTCTGACCAAAGGGAATCAAATTAAAAATTAATAACTAAAAGGCACATGGAAAATCTCCAAATATTTGGAAATTAAACAACACATTTTTAAATAACCAATGCATCCATAAGTTAAATACGCTGACTATTCAACTCAGCAAGTCCATTCTTATGTATTTACCCAAAATAAATAAAAACCTAAGTCTACAAAAACACATACACATCTGATCACAGCAGTCTTATTCCCAAGAATCCCAAAATTTTCATCAGTAGGTCAGTGGATGGTCATGGTATGTTCAGACAAGAAAATACTGTACTACATAAAAATGAAAAGGAAAGAACTATTGATACATGCAATGATATGGATGATTCTCAAAACAATAAGCACAATTCCATTTATATGAAATTCTCAGTTTGGGGAAACAAATCTATAGAGACAGAAAGCAGAGCAGTGAATGCACGAGACCAAGGGTATGAGGTAGTGTTAACAAAGTGACAAGAAGGATTTTTGGAAAGCTGGAAAGTTTCTGTGTGTTTTGGGAAGATGGAAAGGTGTACAATGGTCATGTATAAACCAGGGAGCTAAGACGAGGGAGGTGTTATTGGATAATCCTGATTTTCACAAGAAAATAGGAAAGATGGTTCTGCAGGGGGAAAAGCAGGGACAAACATGGGGGAACACTGCCACAGAGATGGCTCAATAACATCAGTAAAAGAAGAAGGCAAGTCTTGAGAAGATTCAGCCAGAGGTAGTAAAAGAAGTTTCAGAGAATAAAGACTTCGCCATCACTGTATCTCAGCTGAAAATGAGGGACGATAATGAACACAGAAGACAAAGGAAGTTCAGAGGGACAAGAGAATTGAGGAATGGGCCATGGGAGTGGGAAGATTTATGTAACCTGAGGGTAGAGGCCGGTCCCAGGAATAAGACCAGAAAAGCAAGGGTTGAACCACTCATTTCAGTACAGTTCACTCACTCAGTCGTGTCCAACTCTTTGCAACCCCATGAACCACAGCACGCCAGGCCTCCCTGTCCATCACCAACTCCAGGAGTTAACCCAGACTCATGTCCATTGAGTCGGTGATGCCATCCAACCATCTCATCCTCTGTCGTCCCCTTCTCCTCCTGCCTTCAATCTTTCCCAACATCAGGGTCTTTTCAAATGAGTCAGCTCTTCCCATCAGGTGGCCAAAGTATTGGAGTTTCAGCTTTAGCATCAGTCCTTCCAATGAACACCCAGGACTGATCTTCACGTTGGACTGGTTGGATCTCCTTGTAGTCCAAGGGACTCTCAAGAGTCTTCTCCAACACCACAGTTCAAAAGCATCAGTTCTTTGGTGCTCAGCTTTCTTTATACTCCAACTCTCACATCCATACATGACCACGGGAAAACACATAGCCGTGACTAGACGGACCTTTGTTGGCAAAGTAATGTTTCTGCTTTTTAATATGCTATCTAGCTTGGTCATAACTTTCCTTCCAAGGAGTAAGCATCTTTTAATTTCATGGCTGAAGTCACCATCTGCAGTGATTTTGGAGCCCAGAAAAATAAAGCCAGTCACTGTTTCCCCATCTATTTCCCATGAAGTGATGGGACCAGATGCCATGATCTTAGTTTTCTGAATGTTGAGCTTTAAGCCAACTTTTTCACTCTTCTCTTTCATTTTCATCAAGAGGCTCTTTAGTTCTTCTTCACTTTCTGACATAAGGGTGGTGTCATCTGCATATCTGAGGTTATTGATACTTCTCAGAGCAATCTTGTTTCCAGCTCATGCTCCCTCCAGCCCAGCGTTCCTCATGATGTACTCTGCATATAAATTAAATAAGCAGGGTGACAATATACAGCCTTGACGTACTCCTTTTCCTATTTGGAACCAGTCTGTTGTTCCATGTCTAGTTCTAACTGCTGCTTCCTGACCTGCATACAGGTTTCTCAAGAGGCAGGTGAGATGGTCTGGTATTCCCATCTTCAGAATGTTCCAGTTTATTGTGATCCACACAGTCAAAGGCTTTGACATAGTCAGTAAAGCAGAAATAGATGCTTTTCTGGAACTCTCTTGCTTTTTCAATGATCCAGTGGACGTTGGCAATTTGATCTCTGGTTCCTCTGCCTTTTCTAAATCCAGCTTGAATATCTGGAAGTTCACAGTTCATGTATTGCTGTAGCCTGGCTTGGAGAATTTTGAGCATGACTTTACTAGCGTGTGAGATGAGTGCAATTGTGCAGTAGTTTGAGCAACTGCACAGCACAAATAGAAAATAATAAATCAACAGAAAGTTTGAGCCAGAACACAGGACAGTTAACACCTGTCCTGGTCAAACTATTAACCACACCCCTCAAAACTGCGAGTCCCTGTGAATGAGAAGAACAGGTGCACTAAAAGTGGGGCAGCTAATGATTCCTGGGATGGTTTTGCAGAGGAGAACATGAAATCTGAGCTCTTGGAGGAAGAGCTAAACCACACACAGCAAAGTGGGTCAACTCCATGCCATCGAATTACGAGCAAAAGAAAATTCAAGAAATAGCTTTGAAAAGTTTAGATTTCCTGTGTATGGTCAAGAGTAGACCCATGTATGACCTGAGTTCAATTAGGAAATAGAAACCACACAATGAGCTAAACAGATGAACTTTAATAGAATTATTAAACTATAATGGGAAAGATTAAGAAAACTCCACATGGAACTCTAGGGCTGAAGGAGAATATCTAAGGTAGAATAAAGTTGGAAGGATTACCCCTCCCCAAGGCTGGAGTACTTATTGGGAAAGACCCTGATGCTGGGAAAGACTGAAGGCAAAAGGAGAAGGGGGCAGCAGAGGATGAGATGGTTGGATGGCATCACTGACTCAATGGACATGAACTTGGAGAAACTCCAGGAGATAGTGAGGGTCTGGTGTGCTGCAGTCCATGAGGCCCCAAAAGAGTCAGACATGACAAAGAGAGTGAACAACAATAGGCTGGAGTACACATCTTCTTGGAGATGCAGTGTAGCCCCTGTGGGTAACAAAGCAATTCACAGGTTTGTTCAGGGCATAGCTGGTCTGCAGTCACCGGACAAGCTGAAAGCCTTTCTCCAGACCACACAGGAGGGCAGGCAGAGAGAGTGAGACTCAGCAGAAAGCTCTGGGCAGAAGATGAACCTATTAGCATAGGCCATGTGAGCATCCGAAGAGAGGATGGGGCACTGGCAGGGGCAGGAAGCCTTCAGAGTGCTGGTTTCCATCGGAAGGTAGTTGGCAGGCCGAAGCTGCAAGGTTACCGAGTGTCCATGAGCTCGGGGCACATGGCTGGGGCAGCACCCCAGAGGGAGCCTTCTTACCCACTCTGCTGACCTGACCTGCAGAAGTTGGAAACGGCAGGAGAGCACCTCCCTCCAACACTACCTCTCCAGGGTCCTCTACTGAAAAAGTGTTTAGTTCAATTCAGTTCAGTTCAGCCGCTCAGTCATGTCCGACTCTCCGAGACCCCATGAAAAAGTGTTTAACATTGTGTTAAATCTGAAGAAAAAATGATTAGAGGAATTTCATCAATTATCAGAGTATACAATGAAGCATGACGTAAGGGTCAATAAAGTGACTTTCAGCACAGCACTCACTAAGGAACACAGTATCCATAAAGACAATAAACATTCTGAAATGAAGTAAAGGGATTTTCTGAGATACTTTGAGCTGAGTATTTAAAGGAAGGAGACAAAATTTCCTGGAGAAATAAACATTTACTTCCAAAACAAACCAAAGTTGCTTAAAAATGAAACAAAAAGGACTTCCAGGGTGGTCCAGTGGTTAAGAATCTGCCTGTGAATGTGAGGGTCACAGGTTCATTCCAGGAGCATTCCACACGCCATGGAGCAACCAAGCCCATGCCCCACAACTACAAGCCCGAGTACCTAGAGCCTGTGGTCCCCAGGAAGAGAAGCCAGTGCATGAGAAGCCACTGTGCCACAAGGAAGAGAGCTCCTGTTCCCACAACTGGAGAAAGCCTGCACACAGCAGAGAAACCCAGTGCACCCGGAAAGTAAAATCAATTAATTTAATTTATTTTTAAATGAACCAGAGTTATTGTACATTCATGCTGAAGCATTCTGAAAAAGATTTCAGAAAGGACATTAACACACATGCCTGAAAACTGTAGAAGACCAATGGCATTGTTCAGAAACTAGACACTGCTCAAGAATGCTAAGCTGAAGAGCATCCCCTGAGGTCAGCATCGTACCAAAAACTGTGAACAGGCGCTACATTTTTAAAAGCATTGTGGACTGCCACACATTTGTCCACATTGCTTTCCACGGCATTTATAAGATTATCTATCTTTGTCCACTTGGCTACCATAACCAAATACCATAAACTGGGTGGTTTAAAAAAAACAGTAATTTTTTTCTCACAATTCTGGAGGCTGAGAACTAGCAAATCAACTGAGTCCACTTCCTGGTTCGTAGACAGCATATTCTTGCTGTGTCTTGCTGTGCAAGTGGTGGAGGAGACAAAGACTTTTTTTAATTATTTATGGATGTGAGAGTTAGACTGTGAAGAAACCTGATCGCCCAAGAATTGATGCTTTTGAACTATGGTGCTGGAGAAGACTCTTGAGAGTTGCTTGGACTGCAAGGAGATCTAACCAGTCCATTCTAAAGGAGATCAATCCTGGGTGTTCATTGGAAGGACTGATGCTAAAGCTGAAACTCCAATACTTTGGCCACCTCATGCGAAGAATTGACTCACTGGAAAAGACTCTGATGCTGGGAGGGATTGGGGGCAGGAGGAGAAGGGGACGACAGAGAATTAGATGGCCGGGTGGCATCACCGACTTGATGGACATGAGTTTGAGTGAACTCCGGGAGTTGGAGATGGACAGGGAGACCTGGCATGCTATGATTCATGGGGTCGCAAAGAGGCGGACAGGACTGAGAGACTGAACTGAACTGAACTGATAGCTGATTTGGGCTTCCCGGGTGGCGCGCTGGCTGCTACGGACCGCGCAGAAGCGTGGCCAAGAGGAGCTACCCCTCGCCCAAGGTCAGGGCTGAGGCCAAGAGGAGCAACCCCACGTCCAAGTGGCGGCAGCTCCATGGGCACAGGAGGGCCAAAAGGAGATACTCCACGTTCAAGGTCAGGAGGGGCGGCCGCAATGAGATACCCCTCATCCAAGGTATGGAGCAGCGGCTGCGCTTTGCTGGACCAGCCGTGAAGAGATACCCCACGAACAAGGTAAGAGAACCAAATAAGACGGTGTTGTGCGAAGGCATCAGAGAGCAGACACACTGAAATCATAATTACAAAAAACTAGTCGATCTGCTCACAGGGACCACAGCCTTGTCTGACTCAATGAAACTAAGCCATGCCATGTGGGGCCAGCCAAGATGGGTGGGTCATGGTGAAGAGGTCTGACAGAATGTGGTCCACTGGAGAAGGGAATGGCAAACTACTTCAGTATTCTTGCCTTGAGAACCCATGAACAGTATGAAAAGGTAAAATGATAGGATACTGAAAGAGGAACTCCCCAGGTCGGTACGTGTCAAATATGCTACTGGAGATATAACTCCAGAAAAAATGAAGGGATGGAGCCAAAGCAAAAACAATACTCAGTTGTGGATGTGACTGGTGATAGAAGCAAGGTCCAATGCTGTAAAGAGCAATATTGCATACGAACCCGGAATGTTAGGTCCATGAATCAAGGCAAATTGGAAGTGGTCAAACAGGAGATGGCAAGAGTGAACGTCGACATTCTAGGAATCAGTGAACTCAAATGGACTGGAATGGGTGAATTTAACTCAGATGACCATTATATCTACTACTGTGGGCAGGAATCCCTTAGAAGAAATGGAGTAGCCATCATCGTCAACAAGAGTCCGAAATGCAGTACTTGGATGCAATCTCAAAAATGACAGAATGATCTCTGTTCATTTCCAAGGCAGACCATTCAATATCACAGTGATCCAAGCCTATGCCCCAACCAGTAGTGCTGAAGAAGCTGAAGTTGAACGGTTCTATGAAGACCTACAAGACCTTTTAGAACTCACACCCAAAAAAGATGTCCTTTTCATTATAGGGGACTGGAATGCAAAAGTAGAAAGTCAAGAAACACCTGGAGTAACAGGCAAATTTGATCTTGGAGCACGAAATGAAGCAGGGCAAAGGCTGATAGAGTTTTGCCAAGAGAACGCACTGGTCATAGCAAACACCCTCTTCCAACAACACAAGAGAAGACTCGACACGTAAACATCACCAGATGGTCAATACCGAAATCAGATTGATTATATTATTTGCAGCCAAAGATGGAGAAGCTCTATACAGTTAGCAAAAACAAGACCAGGAGCTGACTGTGGCTCAGATCATGAACTCCTTATTGCCAAATTCAGACTGAAATTGAAGAAAGCAGGGAAAACCACTAGACCATTCAGATATAACCTAAATCAAATCCTTTATGATTATACAGTGGAAGTGAGAAATAGATTTAAGGGACTAGATCTGATAGATAGAGTGCCTGATGATCTATGGAGGAGGTTCATGACATTATACAGGAGACAAGTATCAAGACCATCCCCATGGAAAAGAAATGCAAAAAAGCAAAATGGCTGTCTGAGGAGACCTTACAAAAGCTGTGAAAAGAAGAGAAGCGAAAAGCAAAGGAGAAAAGGAAAGATATAAGCATCTGAATTCAGAGTTCCAAAGAATAGCAAGGGGAGATATGAAAGACTCCCTCAGAATACAATGCAAAGAAATAGAGGAAAACAACAGAATAGGAAAGACTAGAGATCTCCTCAAGAAAATTAGAGATTCCAAGGGAACACCTCATGCAAAGATGGGCTCGATAAAGGACAGAAATGGTATGGACATAACAGAAGCAGAAGAGATTAAGAAGAGGTGGCAAGAATACACAGAAGAACTGTACAAAAAAGATCTTAATGACCCAGAAAACCACTATGCTGTGATCACTCACCTAGAGCCAGACATCCTTGAATGTGAAGTCAAGTGGGCCTTAGAAAGCATCACTACAAACAAAGCTAGGGGAGGTGATGGTCTTCCAGTTGAGCTATTTCAAACCCTAAAAGATGATGCTGTTAAAGTGCTCCACTCAATATGACAGCAAATTTGGAAAACAAAGCAGTGGCCACAGGGCTGGAAAAGGTCAGTTTTCATTCCAATCCCAAAGAAAGGCAATGCCAAAGAATGCTCAGAATACCGCACAATTGCACTCATCTCACACGCTAGTAAAGTCATGCTCAAAATTCTCCAAGCCAGGCTTCAGCAATACGTGAACCATGAACTTCCAGATGTTCAAGCTGGATTTAGAAAAGGCAGAGGAACAAGAGATCAAATTGCCAGCATCTGTTGGATCATGGAGAAACCAAGAGAGTTCCAGAAAAACTTCTATTTCTGCTTCATTGACTATGCCAAAGACTTTGACTGTGTGGATCACAATAAACTGTGGAAAATTCAGAAAGAGAGAGGAATACCACAACCTGACCTGCCTCTTGGGAAACCTTGTATGCATGTCAGGAAGCAGCAGTTAGAACTGGACATGGAACAAAAGACTGCTTCCAAATAGGAAAAGGAGTACGTCAAGGCTGTATATTGTCACCCTGCTTATTTAACTTATATGCAGAGTACATCATGAGGAACGATGGGCTGGAGGGAGCACGAGCTGGAATCAAGATTGTTGGGAGAAATATCAATAACCTCAGATATGCAGATGACACCACCCTTGTGGCAGAAAGTGAAGACGAACTAAAGAGCCTCTTGATCAAAGTGAAAGAGGAGAGTGAAAAAGTTGGCTTAAAGCTCAACATTCAGAAAACTAAGATCATGGCATCCGGTCCCATCACTTCATGGGAAATATGGGGGAACAGTGGAAACAGTGGCTGACTTTCTTTTTCTGGGCTCCAAAACCAGTGCAGATGGTGATTGCTGCCATGAAATTAAAAGACAATTACTCCTTGGAAGGAAATTTTGACCAACCTAGATAGCATATTAAAAAGCAGAGACATTACTTTGCCAACAAAGGTCCATCTAGTCAAGGCTATGGTTTTACCCGTGGTCATGTATGGATGTGAGATTTGGACTGTGAAGAAAGCTGATCACTGAAGAATTGATGCTTTTGAACTGTGGTGTTGGAGATGACTCTTGAGAGTCCCTTGGACTGCAAGGAGATCCAACCAGTCCATTCTAAAGGAGATCAGTCCTGGGTGCTCATTGGAAGGACTGATGCTAAAACTGAAACTCCTGTACTTTGGCCACCTCATGGAAAGAGTTGACTCACTTGAAAAGACTCTGATGCTCGGAGGGATTGGGTGTGGGAGGAGAAGGGGACGACAGAGAATGAGATGGCTGGATGGCATCACCGACTTGATGGACATGAGTTTGAGTGAACTCCAGGTTTGGTGATGGAAAGGGAGGCCTGACGTGCTGTGATTCATGGGGTTGCAATGAGTCGGACATGACTGAGCACCTGAACTGAACTGAACTGGTGGATTAGTGGGTAAAACATTAGCCTGCAATGCAGGAGACCCGGGTTCAATCCTTGAGTTGGGAAGATCCCCTGGAGAAGGAAATGGCAACCCACTCTAGTACTCTTGCCTGGAAGACCCCATGGACGCAGGAGCATGGGAGGCTGCAGTCCATGGGGTAGCAAAGAGTCGGACACGACTGAACGACTTCACTTTTATAGCTGATTTGCAATGTTGCATTAGTTTCAGGTGTACAGCAAAGTGATTTAGTTATACATACACATATTATTCTTTTTGAGATCTTTCCCCGTATAGATTACCACAGTGTACTGAGTAGAGTTCCCTGTGCTATGTATAGATAAGGACCCTTTTTATAAGGTCACTAATCCCATTCATGAGAGTTCAGACCTCATGGTTTAATCTCCTCCCAAAGAACTCACCATCTAAAACGATCACCTTGGGTATTCGGTTTTCAACAGAAGACACAGGACATAGACATTCAATCTGAAGCATGATTGAAACAGACATTAGTACCTCCCTTTGGCTCAGGAATGAAGTGGGTGAATAAAGAGGAGATCCTTGTCTCCTGATCCAGTGCACTTGTTGGTTCACCTCAGTGGTTCTCGACTTCCTGCTTCAATTTCCCCTCCCTCTAAGACGCCTTCCCTAACTGACCTCAAGCCAACATTTCATTTAGCATTCTGAGGAATCTGTTGCATAGCAATGTACAGTACTTACAAACAGTGACTCTCTCATTTTAACTGAACATCAGAACTACCTCTGTGTGTGTGTGTGTGTGCACGCCAAGTCCTTCAGTCACGTATGACTGTTTGTGAGCCCATGGACTGTAGCTCACCAGGATCTTCTGTCCAACGAATTTTCTAGGCAAGCATACTAGAGAGGGTTGCCATTTCCTACTCCAGGGGATCTTCCTGACCCAGGGATCCAACCCACGTCTCTTGTACCTCCTGAATTGGCAGGCAGATTCTTTACCACTGACCACCTCTGAAGCCCCCAGAATCTCCTGAGCGCTTGACGAAACACAGATGATTGGGCCCCAGTCCTAAGATTTCGCATTTAGTAGGGCTCATTGGCAGGGGGTGGCCCAACATAATTTGCAGCTTTCCAGGTGATAAGGCTACACGTTAGGAAACCAGTTTGGAAATCACGGATTTAAAAACTAGCTGCATTTCCACATACATCCTAGGTCTTATTTGAAAGTCCAACACAGAAAGTGCCAAATCTTAATTTTCTCAGGCAAAGACTTCAAAAGCTTAGCCTTTTTTTCTGGATGTTCAAGGGCCTTGAATGTCAAGCGACTACTTACCTGGTAGCTACAGATGATTTTATCTTGACCTTCAAATTTCTTCTCATCGAGAAGGGCTGCTGTTCCTCTATGTTTCCTGCTTCTTTTATCTAGGCTAAGAATAGAGCAGACATCTGATCCCTCCACTAGCGCTCATGCATGCCCAAATGGATTCAGCCCAGCTCATGTATAGTCTCATTTAATGGCTATAAGTGGGAGAATCTGTCTCCGACCACTCTGAAAAAAATAACTGGCCACTTGAGAGAAATATCACTACCAAAAATAGCTTTTTCTACGTTATATACTCACACTATGATTTCTCCTCTTTAATCAAGTTACTTGAAGTAAAAAACTTGAGACACCTCTGTTTCCTACAACCTAACTTTCTTTTAAAATGTCTCTCTTTGTAAATTCAGGTTCAAAATAGAAGATAGGTTCTGAAAGTGAAAGTGAAAGCATTAGTCACTCAGTCATGACCAACTCTATGTGATTCCATGGATTGTCTCCTCTGTCCATGGGATTCTCCAGGCAGGAATACTGGAGTGGGTTGCCATCTCCTTCTCCAGGAGATCTTCCTGACCCAGGGATGAAACCCAGGTGTCCTGCATTGTAGGAAGACTCCTTACCATCTGAACTACCAGAGAAGGTTCTGAAATCCTCAATGTATCATTCAGGACAAATTTTTTATATCACAGACACAAACTTGGAGGCCTAGAGTCATCCAGCAGAGGTGTATTTGGAGTACCCCACATCCCCAAAAAAAGCTGACTTAAAACTCAACATTCAAAAATCTAAGATCATGCATGTGGTCCCATTCTTTCATGGCAAATAGATGAGCAAACAGTGGAAACAGTGACAGACTTTATTTTCTTGAGCTCCAAATTGTGGTGGTTTCCCACTGAATAATACTCTGAAACATACAGTATTATGACAGACAGCACAGGGAGAGCGTTCAGACAAGCAACTCCCCAAGAATTGCTGAGCACACATTATATTGGAAACTTATCTTGTAAGCTTTAACAAAGAGCAGGAATTCAGGGATTAGACTAGAATTCAGGGATCAAGGAGGCTTCCTCCTGGAGGTAATCATACAAGAGTCGGAAGGAAAGGTCTTTGAAGATAAGGGGGTTTGTTCTGTGTACAGAAAGGCATCTAGCTAATGCTGACGTGTTAGTCAGAACGTCTGAATTAAGGGTAGGAGAGAGCAACCTAGGAAGAGGGAATGAGTATTAAATTCCAGGAGGTATTTCTGAGAAATCAATAAAACATGGTTCCCACACAGAATCACTGCATATGGTGACTGCAGCCATGAAATCAAAAGATGCCTGCTCTTTGGAAGAAAAGCTATGACAAACCTAGACAGTGTATTAAAAAGTAAAGACATTACTTTTTTGATACGTTTTCGCCAACAGAGGTCCTTCTAGTCAAAGCTATGGTTTCTCCAGTAGTCATGTATGGATGTGAGAGTTGGACCATAAAGAAGGGTAAGTGTCGAAGAATTGGTGTTTTTGAACTGTGGTGTTGGAGAAGACTCTTGAGAGTCCCTTGGACTGCAAAGAGATTAAACCAGTCAATCCTAAAGGAAATCAACCCGAAATATTCATTGGAAGGACTGATGCTGAAGCTCAAGCTCCAATATTTTGGCTGACTTGTTAGAAAAAACCCTGATGTAAGGAAAGATTGAAGGCAGGAGAAGGAAACAACAGGATGAGATGGTTGGATGGCATCACTGACTCAATGGACATGAGTTTGAGTAAGCTCCAGAAGATGACAAAGGACAGGGAAGCCTGGTATGATGAGCAACTGAACTGAACTGATGGGGTTGCAAAGAGGCAGACACGACTGAGCAACTGAACAACACCCCACATATTGTAAAGGTTTCTGTCAACACGTTAATATAGGCTTGTTCACATATAATGCTCGACCTCTGTTTTTCTTGAAAAAAGGTGGGTTACAGCCAAGCCAGGGTCTTATTGTATACTTCACAAGGAGCAGTTGGACTTGCTTCCTTGGAACAGGAAAAGTGTCTTCCAATTGACTGCATATTCCATCATTCAAATAATGACCACACACAGTTGCACTGCAGCCTTTATCTGCTTGTCCCTGAGAGGTAACTGAGTTTGCACTTCTGTTTTTTACAGAACTACCTGGACATATAGTATACTAAAAAGAAAAAAAAAACAAACTTATATCCTCGTAGATAAATTGTTCAAAGTGTGAGACAAGAGCTGCCTGCTCTCTGCTTCTTCAAGGTAGCCCTCTTTCACCTTCAAATTCTGAGGGCAAAGCCCTGAGACCCTGAGTCCAGACAGATAGGCGTGGTGAGGAGAGTCACGGGATATCTTGATAGCGGCTGTGAGAGAAAACAGAGACCATTAAGGAAAAGGGAAGAGGAGAAAACGTGGGCAGAGGGGTTGAGGTAGGGAGGAGATGGAAAGGAGAGACTTACCGGCGCTTTTTAAACCAGAAGACTAGGCCTCCAGCGAACAGAAGGACAAACGCCAGTATTACCAGGACGACAATCAAGCTCCTGGAGACACGGTTCCCATCTATGTGGGGGAAAACAGAATGCGTCTCAGTCCAGGAATCTGCATCAGGTCCCCTACTGTAAGCACAAGTGAGCATGCCAGATGCTTATTTCTTGTCCTGTTTAATGTGCCCACTTGTATTCCTCTGAAGTTTTTAGACGCCCCATCTTTTCTTGGGGTCTGGGCATCTATAATTCAGTTCACTTCAGCATATGCTAGTACACATATGGAGGAAGGCACTAGTTTCACAGCTAGTCCAAACCTGAGTCTAAATCCAGCTCTTCCACTTTCTAATGATGAGACTCAGACAGTTTGACCTAGCTTAGCCTCAATTTCTCATCTGTAACATGAAAACAATAGTACCTGCTCAAAGGAGCGTTGGGATGATTGTTCATACATACTCTGCTGTATGCAGAGTGTGCAGCTCACACCGAGAAAGCACTCAATAAACCACAGCTATCTTAGTTACCCTGCCTTTCAAAGTCCCCAGTTCCCTCTTCTGGGGAACAAATCTTCCTGGGATTCTGTACTTGCTACCGATTTCTGGCTCTGTGGGGACTTTAGTCTGTTCTTTCCCAAACGTAGAACACCTTGTCTCAATCCTTTTTGAGTTCAGATCTTTACTCCTCCCCTTTGAGAATCCCCTGCTTCCATCACTCCTGGCTGCAGCTCATTGCCTCCATCCTGGGTGTGTCATTTCCCTCCCCTTCCCGAGGCCCTCCCTCTGTTCTTGAGGACTTCCCCCTCCCGTCCCCAGCTGGGCCCCCGTTCCTCCTCACCCCAGTAAAGGACGAGGTCCTGGTCTCCCAGACTGCTGTGCCTCACTCGGCAACTCAGGCCAGCCGCCTCCCCAGCCGCCACCTCCAGGGTTACTCGCAGATACCAAGTCCAGTCAGCATTGGGCATGACGTCTCCTTGCTGAGTGCCAGGCTGCTCCTGCTCACCCCTCATCCACATCACCTTCACAGCTTTTGGGTAGAATCCTGAGACGTGGCACACCAGCAGCAGACGGCCAGGTCCAGGAGGGGGGCCACTGGACAGCCACGCCTCCGGCTTCACTGTATTCGACAGGAGAATGAGGGATCTTAAAGTGAAGACTCTGCATCAGAGGCTCTGGACTTCAACGCAGGCTCATCAGTCCTACATTTCTACCTCAAGATGAACTCCCACCATTTCAATCCATTTGTATTAGCTTCTCCAGAAAAGCCTTCCCCGATCCCCATTCCCTTCCCTGATCCAGTCTCCTGTAAATGCCCCTACTCTGTACTCCCAAAGCACCCTGTGTTCAGCTGTAACATACCTAGCATGTTTCGAAGTGTGAGTCACTCAGGCATGCCCGACTGTTTGCAACTCCATGGACTGTAGCCCACCAGGCTCCTCTGTCCACAGGACTTTTCAGGCAAGAATACTGGAGGGGGTTGCCATTTCCTTCTCCAGGGCATCTTCACAACCCAGGGGTCAAACTCCGGGGGTCTGAGACTCCAGAGTCTCCTGCGTTGTGGGCAGACTCTTTATCATCTGAGCCACCAGGACACTGCTTTAACTGTTCATTTGCCTTCTCCTCTCCCTCTTCAAATACAGTTTCTGAGTGACCCCCAGGGGTTATTTAATCCAATTCATGGAACCAAAAATGTACCTAGTTAATGTCTGTGGAATGCTATAATACCCTCACACTTTATCCATCCCCTCCTCTTCCCGTGATGCTTAAAGGGATGTGAACTCTGGAATGCAAACCCCAGATGGAGCCCCAGAGTGGAGTGGAGGGCAAGAGGTGACAAAGGCAGGCTGACCTTGCTTCTCCAGTTCGGACTTCCCGGTCTGCAAGAGGCCTCTGACCAACTCGGGGCAGATGTCATGGAGGAGCCAGTGCACTGTTTCCTTGGTCCCTTGGTCCCGATTGAGCATCTTGCAGACCTCCTGGATCCAAGGGGCGGCATCTGGGGTTGACACCCAAGACATTCCTTGGAAACTCAGGACATACCTTCCTTGAAATGCTGCACGTAAGAAGCTTTCTGATGTGTTCCTCGGAAGCAACTTACATCCTGCCGATCCCTGGATCTCAAGAGGTACTGAAGGAAGGAATGGAAATAGTTCTATGAAGAGCTTAGAAGACTGAAAGGAGTTGAAGAAACTGACGTGAGGGTTATACTGGGGACCCCAAAGTTCATGTAAATGAGAATGGGTGACCTGCATAGGGACGAACAAAGGGTATTTTGAGGACTCAAGCTAGGACCTCTCAGGCAGAAGTGGGACACAAAAGGGAGAGAGGAGAGAATCCCGTGGGGCCAGAACCTCCCGGCTGGGTTTCAACATCCACTGTCTCCCCGTGGGCAGCTGTCCATGATCCCGTCCCTCAGCTCACATTCGTCGGGCTGCATTTTGACGAATTCCCAGATGACCCCGGTGGAGCTGCTGCGATAAACCTGAAACGTATGCTGCAGCTGCTCCCACTGCTGGTCGCTGAATGTGCCCTGAGACCAAGGCTTCAGGAAGCGGATGGTGTCCGACTCATTGCGCCAAGTATAGGGCTGCAGCTCCCCCAGCCACCCCAGAAAGTCCATGCGGGTCCAGCTGCTGTTGGCGAAGGAGGAGATCTGGAGGACGCGGAAGGGGAAAGACATCTGCGGGTCTGGAGAGAACACAGATCGGAGGAGCCGGGGCCGCGGGAGGGAGAGCACAGAAGGGAGAAGGAAGACAAAAAGAAACAAACAAACAGTTAGCTTTGGGAAGAAAGGGCGATGTCTGCTGGCTCTGAATCGAGCTCGGTCTCCAGGGGCCCAGCAGCTGGAGGCAGGGAGTAGCAGCTTCTGGCGCTGGTGGATCGAGCTCCCGGCTTTCCGAGGTGAATCATTCTGCGCCCGCCCGCCGCGAGCGTCGGCCGCTTTCCCCGCTCCGCTCCCTCTCGCCGCTCTCTGCGAGGGAACCCCGGTTCCACTCATCCTCAAAACTCCCCCAAATCTGGGGGAGCCCCCAGAACAGAAGCAACAAGCACCCCACGTCCTAGCTCTGCTCTCGGACCTCGAATCTCCGCCCCCACCCCACCCCGTCCTTCCCCTACGCCCGCCCACACACCGCGGTTTCCGGGGCTGCCAAAAGCCTGAACTTGACCCTGTTACTGGCCAATTCTCAAGCCTGGAGGCATGTAGGACTCCCATTCTGGCTCTCCCGGGACTTGCTTCCAACCCCCTCCAGTCAGGGATCCCTTCTGCGTCTGTCAGATGGTCCCTCTCCGTTAGGAATCTGAGCTGCAGAGAGCCGTGCTCACAGGCACTCGCTTAAGGATCATGTTTCTCACAACCGGCTTGTCCAAACCTCTTTTTCCAACGTGGAGTACAGATAGTATGTGGAAACACTTTACAACCACTATTTAAGTTTTAGAAACAGGACATAAAGTTGTATCCATGGTATAACGTCTACCATGTTTTTAAAAACAAAGTTTTCAGTGGGAGGCAAGCATTGGATGTCTCTAGGGAAAGAGATTATGGAAGATTTCATTTGTTTTACATTTTGTTTTCCAAAATGTCTAGGAGTGCAAACATCATGTTAATGATAAAATAATAAGGGGCTTCTCTGGTGGTCCAGTGGTTAAGAATCCACCTTGCAATGCAGGGGGTGTTGGTTGGATCCCTGGTCAGGGTGATCTTGGATGATCTCAGCCTTTAACAGCTCCCAGAACGGCTTGGGTTCCCAACCAGAGATTGAGGTTGGGTTGCAGCGGTGAGAACACCACATCCTAGCCAGTAGACTAGTAGTCAGTGACAAGGGCCCTGGTCTTCAGCTTTGCAGAAAAGAATTCCCACAAAGAAAGAAAGCAGTGAAGCAAGTACGGTATTTATTGAGAAGAAAAAAGGACAGTACAACAGGGAGAGTACGACTCAAGGAGAGAGATTCACTGAGGCGCACCCTCCTGGCAGTTTGAATTACTTTTATAATAAAGGGCATTTCTTCCAGTTTTCCTTTGGCCAATCATTTTAATTTGCCTGTTTCACAGTCCATATTTGGTATATTTCAAGATCCTCCCAACTGTGCGCATGCATCTCTTAGCCAAGATGGATTTTACTTAAAAGGCATCTGGGTAGAACATCCTTTGATAAACTCTCCTTTGGCCTCCAAGGAGCCTTTTCTGCACATGTGTGGTCTGGGAGGTCTCCTGACTTTAAGAAATATGTGCTCTGGGCATGGCCCAGCAACCTGTCTTAATTGACCTGATGTTAGGGATATTAAATAAATAGTATTAGTTAGGTTGTATATTGTCACCTGGGTTATTTAACTTATAAACAAATTGCATCATGAAAAATGCTGAACTGGATGAAGCACAAGTTAGAATCAAGATTGCCAAGAGAAATGTCAATAACCTCAGATTTGCAGATGACACCACACTTATGACAGAAAGTGAAGAAGAACTGAAGGGCCTCTTGATGAAAGTGAAAGAGGAGAGTGAAAAGTTGACTTCAACATTCAGAAAACCAAGATCATGGTATCTGGTCCCATCACACCATGGCAAATAGATGGAGAAACAATGGAAACAGTGACAGACTTTATTTCGGGGGGCTCCAAAATCATTGAAGATTGTGACTGCAGCCATGAAATTAATTTTTCCTTGGAAGAAAAGCTATGACCAACCTCAGTTCAGTTCAGTTCAGTCACTCAGTCATGTCCGACTCTCTGCGACCCCATGAATCACAGCACGCCAGGCCTCCCTGTGCATCACCAACTCCCAGAGTTCACTCAAACTCATGTCCACAGAGTCGGTGATGCCATCCAGCCATCTCATTCTCTGTCGTCCCCTTCTCCTCTCGCCCCCAACCTTTCCCAGCATCAGAGTCTTTTCCAGTGAGTCAACTCGTCGCATGAGGTGGCCAAAGTATTGCAGTTTCAACCTAGAGAGCATATTAAAAAGCAGAGACATTACTTTGCCAACAAATGTCTATCTTGTCAACGCTATGGTTTTTCCAGTAGTAATGTATGGGTATGAGAGTTGGACTATAAAGAAAACTGATCACGAAGAACTGATGCTTTTGCACTGTTGTTGGAAAAGAGTCTTGAGAGTCCCTTGGACTTCAGGGAGATCCAACCAGTCCATCCTAAAGGAAATCAGTCCTGAATATTCATTGGAGGGACTGATGCTGAAGCTGAAACTCCAATACTTTGGCCACCTCATGCGAAGAATTGACTCACTGGAAAAGACTCTGATGCTGGGAGGGATTGGGGGCAGGAGGAGAAGGGGACGACAGAGAATGAGATGGCTGGGTGGCATCACCGACCTGATGGACATGAGTTTGAGTGAACTCCGGGAGTTGGAGATGGACAGGGAGGCCTGGCATGCTATGATTCAAGGGGTCTCAAAGAGTCGGACAGGACTGAGTGACTGAACTGAACTGAACTGATAGCTGATTTGGGCTTCCCGGGTGGCCCGCTGGCTGCTACAGACCGCGCTAGAGGAGCTACCCCTAGCCCGAGGTCAGGGCTGAGGCCAAGAGGAGCAACCCCACGTCCAAGTGGCGGCAGCTGCATGGGCACAGGAGGGCCAAAAGGACATACTCCACGTTCAAGGTCAGGAGGGGCGGCCGCAATGAGATACCCCTCATCCAAGGTATGGAGCAGCGGCTGCACTTTGCTGGAACAGCCGTGAAGAGATACCCCACGAACAAGGTAAGAGAAACCCAAATAAGACGGTGTTGTGCGAAGGCATCAGAGAGCAGACACACTGAAATCATAATTACAGAAAACTAGTCAGTCTGCTCACAGGGACCACAGCCTTGTCTGACTCAATGAAACTAAGCCATGCGGTGTGGGGCCAGCCAAGATGGGCGGGCCATGGTGAAGAGGTCTGACAGAATGTGGTCCACTGGAGAAGGGAATGGCAAACCACTTCAGTATTCTTGCCTTGAGAACCCATGAACAGTATGAAAAGGCAAAATGATAGGATACTGAAAGAGGAACTCCCCAGGTCGGTACGTGTCAAATATGCTACTGGAGATCACTGGAGATATAACTCCAGAAAAAAATGAAGGGATGGAGCCAAAGCAAAAACAATACCCAGTTGTGGATGTTACTGGTGATAGAAGCAAGGTCCAATGCTGTAAAGAGCAATATTGCATACGAACCCGAAATGTTAGGTCCATGAATCAAGGCAAATTGGAAGTGGTCAAACAGGAGATGGCAAGAGTGAACGTCGACATTCTAGGAATCGGTGAACTAAAATGGACTGGAATGGGTGAATTTAACTCTGATGACCATTATATCTACTACTGTGGGCAGGAATCCCTTAGAAGAAATGGAGTAGCCATCATCATCAACAAGAGTCTGAAATGCAGTACTTGGATGCAATCTCAAAAATGACAGAATGATCTCTGTTCGTTTCCAAGGCAGACCATTCAATATCACAGTGATCCAAGCCTATGCCCCAACAAGGAGTGCTGAAGAAGCTGAAGTTGAACGGTTCTATGAAGACCTACAAGACCTTTTAGAACTCACACCCAAAAAAGATGTGCTTTTCATTACAGGGGACTAGAATGCAAAAGTAGGAAGTCAAGAAACACCTGCGGAAACAGGCAAATTTGGCCTTGGAATAGGGAATGATGCAGGGCAAAGGCTAATAGAGTTTTGCAAGAGAACACACTTGTCGTACCAAACACCATCTTCCAACAACACAAAAGAAGACTCTACACGTAAACATCACCAGATGGTCAATACCGAAATCACATTGATTATATTATTTGCAGCCAAAGATGGAGAAGCTCTTTACAGTTAGCAAAAACAAGACCACGAGCTGACTGTGGCTCAGATCATGAACTCCTTATTGTCAAATTCAGACTTAAATTGAAGAAAGCAGGGAAAACTACTAGACCATTCAGATATAACCTAAATCAAATTCCTTATGATTATACAGTGGAAGTGAGAAATAGATTTAAGGGACTAGATCTGATAGATAGAGTGCCTGATGATCTATGGAGGAGGTACGTGACATTATACAGGAGACAAGTATGAAGACCATCCCCATGGAAAAGAAATGCAAAAAAGCAAAATGGCTTCTGAGGAGAACCTACAAAAGCTGTGAAAAGAAAAGAAGCGAAAAGCAAAGGAGAAAAGGAAAGATATAAGCATCTGAATTCAGAGTTCCAAAGAATAGCAAGGAGAGATAAGAAAGACTTCCTCAGAAATCAATGCGAAGAAATAGAGGAAAACAACAGAATAGGAAAGACTAGAGATCTCCTCAAGAAAATTAGCGATACCAAGGGAACACCTCATGCAAAGATGGGCTCGATAAAGGACAGAAATGGTCTGGACCTAACAGAAGCAGAAGATATTAAGAAGAGGTAGCAAGAATACACAGAAGAACTATACAAAAAGATCTTAATGACCCAGAAAACCATGATGCTGTGATCACTCACCTAGAGCCAGACATCCTTGAATGTGAAGTCAAGTGGGCCTTAGAAAGCATCACTACAAACAAAGCTAGGGGAGGTGATGGTCTTCCAGTTGAGCTATTTCAAACCCTAAAAGATGATGCTGTTAAAGTGCTCCACTCAATATGACAGCAAATTTGGAAAACAAAGCAGTGGCCACAGGGCTGGAAAAGGTCAGTTTTCATTCCAATCCCAAAGAAAGGCAATGCCAAAGAATGCTCAGAATACCGCACAATTGCACTCATCTCACACGCTAGTAAAGTCATGCTCAAAATTCTCCAAGCCAGGCTTCAGCAATACGTGAACCATGAACTTCCAGATGTTCAAGCTGGATTTAGAAAAGGCAGAGGAACAAGAGATCAAATGCCAGCATCTGTTGGATCATGGAGAAACCAAGAGAGTTCCAGAAAAACTTCTATTTCTGCTTCATTGACTATGCCAAAGACTTTGACTGTCTGGATCACAATAAACTGTGGAAAATTCAGAAAGAGATGGGAATACCACAACCTGACCTGCCTCTTGGGAAACCTTGTATGCATGTCAGGAAGCAACAGTTAGAACTGGACATGGAACAAAAGACTGCTTCCAAATAGGAAAAGGACTACGTCAAGGCTGTATATTGTCACCCTGCTTATTTAACTTATATGTAGAGTACATCATGAGGAACGATGGGCTACAGGGAGCACGAGCTGGAATCAAGATTGTTGGGAGAAATATCAATAACCTCAGATATGCAGATGACACCACCCTTATGGCAGAAAGTGAAGACGAACTAAAGAGCCTCTTGATGAAAGTGAAAGAGGAGAGTGAAAAAGTTGGCTTAAAGCTCAACATTCAGAAAACAAAGATCATGGCATCTGGTCCCATCACTTCATGGGAAATAGATGGGGAAACAGTGGAGACAGTGGCTGACTCTCTTTTTCTGGGCTCCAAAATCAGTGCAGATGGTGACTGCTGCCATGAAATTAAAAGACAATTACTCCTTGGAAGGAAATTTTGACCAACCTAGATAGCATATTAAAAAGCAGAGACATTACTTTGCCAACAAAGGTCCGTCTAGTCAAGGCTATGGTTTTACCCGTGGTCATGTATGGATGTGAGATTTGGACTGTGAAGAAAGCTGATCGCTGAAGAATTGATGCTTTTCAACTGTGGTGTTGGAGATGACTCTTGAGAGTCCCTTGGACTGCAAGGAGATCCAACCAGTCCATTCTGAAGGAGATCAGTCCTGGGTGTTCATTGGAAGGACTGATGCTAAAACTGAAACTCCTGTACTTTGGCCACCTCGTGGAAAGAGTTGACTCACTTGAAAAGACTCTGATGCTGGGACGGATTGGGGGCGGGAGGAGAAGTGGACAACAGAGGATGAGATGCTGGATGGCATCACTGACTCGATAGACATGAGTCTGAGTGAACTCCAGGAGTTGGTGATGGAAAGTGAGGCCTGACGTGCTGTGATTCATGGGGTCGCAATGAGTCGGACACGACTGAGCACCTGAACTGAACTGAACTGGTGGATTAGTGGGTAAAACATTAGCCTGCAATGCAGGAGACCCGGGTTCAATCCTTGAGTTGGGAAGATCCCCTGGAGAAGGAAATGGCAACCCACTCCAGTACTCTTGCCTGGAAGACCCCATGGACGCAGGAGCATGGGAGGCTGCAGTCCATGGGGTCGCGAAGAGTTGGACACGACTGAACGACTTCACTTTTATAGCTGATTTACAATGTTGCATTAGTTTCAGGTGTACAGCAAAGTGATTTAGTTATACATACACATATTATTCTTTTTGAGATCTTTCCCCGTATAGATTACCACAGTGTACTGAGTAGAGTTCCCTGTGCTATATATAGATAAGGACCCTTTTTATAAGGTCACTAATCCCATTCATGAGAGTTCAGACCTCATGGTTTAATCTCCTCCCAAAGAACTCACCATCTAAAACGATCACCTTGGGTATTCGGTTTTCAACAGAAGACACAGGACATAGACATTCAATCTGTAGCATGATCAAAACAGACATTAGTATCTCGTTTAGGCACAGGAATGAAGTGAGTGAATAAAGAGATCCTTGTCTCCTGATCCAGTGCACTTGTTGGTTCACCTCAGTGGTTCTCGACTTCCTGCTTCAATTTCCCCTCCCTCTAAGACGCCTTCCCTAACTGACCTCAAGCCAACATTTCATTTACCATTCTGAGGAATCTGTTGCATAGCAATGTACAGTACTTACAAACAGTGATTCTCTAAATTTAACTGAACATCAGAACTACCTCTGTGTGTGTGTGTGTGTGTGTGCACGCCAAGTCTTTCAGTCACGTATGACTGTTTGTGATCCCATGGACTGTAACTCACCAAGCATTCTGTCCAATGAATTTTCTAGGCAAGCATACTGGAGAGGGTTGCCATTTCCTACTCCAGGGGATCTTCCTGACCCAGGGATCCAACCCACGTCTCTTGTACCTCCTGAATTGGCAGGCAGATTCTTTACCACTGACCACCTCTGAAGCCCCCAGAATCTCCTGAGCGCTTGAGGAAACACAAATGATTGGGCCCCAGTCCTAAGATTTCGCATTTAGTAGGGCTCATTGGCAGGGGGTGGCCCAACATAATTTGCAGCTTTCCAGGTGATAAGGCTACACGTTAGGAAACCAGTTTGGAAATCACGGATTTAAAAACTAGCTGAATTTCCACATACATCCTAGGTTTTATTTGAAAGTCCAACACAGAAAGTGCCAAATCTTAATTTTCTCAGGCAAAGACTTCAAAAGCTTAGTCTTTTTTTCTGGATGTTCAAGGGCCTTGAATGTCAAGCGACTACTTACCTGGTAGCTACAGATGATTTTATCTTGACCTTCAAATTTCTTCTCATCGAGAAGGGCTGCTGTTCCTCTATGTTTCCTGCTTCTTTTATCTAGGCTAAGAATAGAGCAGACATCTGATCCCTCCACTAGCGCTCATGCATGCCCAAATGGATTCAGCCCAGCTCATGTATAGTCTCATTTAATGGCTATAAGTGGGAGAATCTGTCTCCGACCACTCTGAAAAAAATAACTGGCCACTTGAGAGAAATATCACTACCAAAAGTAGCTTTTTCTACGTTATATACCCACACTATGATTTCTCCTCTTTAATCAAGTTACTTGAAGTAAAAAACTTGAGACACCTCTGTTTCCTACAACCTAACTTTCTTTTAAAATGTCTCTCTTTGTAAACTCAGGTTCAAAATAGAAGATAGGTTCTGAAAGTGAAAGTGAAAGCATTAGTCACTCAGTCATGACCAACTGTATGTGATTCCATGGATTGTCTCCTCTGTCCATGGGATTCTCCAGGCAGGAATACTGAAGTGGGTTGCCATCTCCTTCTCCAGGGGATCTTCCTGACCCAGGGATGAAACCCAGGCGTCCTGCATTGTAGGAAGACTCCTTACCATCTGAACTACCAGAGAAGGTTCTGAAATCCTCAATGTATCATTCAGGACAAATTTTTTATATCACAGACACAAACTTGGAGGCCTAGAGTCATCCAGCAGAGGTGTATTTGGAGTATCCCACATCCCAAAAAAAGCTGACTTAAAACTCAACATTCAAAAATCTAAGATCATGCATCTGGTCCCGTTCTTTCATGGCAAATAGATGAGCAAACAGTGGAAACAGTGACAGAGTTTATTTTCTTGAGCTCCAAATTGTGGTGGTTTCCCACTGAATAATACTCTGAAACATACAGTATTATGACAGACAGCACAGGGAGACCGTTCAGACAAGCAACTCCCCAGGAATTGCTGAGCACACATTATATTGGAAACTTATCTCGTAAGCTTTAACAAAGAACAGGAATTCAGGGATTAGACTAGAATTCAGGGATCAAGGAGGCTTCCTCCTGGAGGTCTGGAGGTAATCATACAAGAGTCGGAAGAAAAGGTCTTTGAAGATAAGGGGGTTTGTTCTGTGTACAGAAAGGCATCTAGCTAATGCTGACGTGTTAGTCAGAACGTCTGAATTAAGGGTAGGAGAGAGCAACCTAGGAAGAGGGAATGAGTATTAAATTCCAGGAGGTATTTCTGAGAAATCAATAAAACATGGTTCCCACAAAGAATCACTGCATATGGTGACTGCAGCCATGAAATCAAAAGATGCCTGCTCTTTGGGTGAAGAAAAGCTATGACAAACCTAGACAGTGTATTAAAAAGTAAAGACGTTACTTTTTTGATACGTTTTTGCCAACAGAGGTCCTTCTAGTCAAAGCTATGGTTTCTCCAGTAGTCATGTATGGACATGAGAGTTGGACCATAAAGACGGGTAAGTGTCGAAGAATTAGTGTTTTTGAACTGTGGTATTGGAGAAGACTCTTGAGAGTCCCTTGGACTGCAAAGAGATCAAACCAGTCAATCCTAAAGGAAATCAACCCGAAATATTCATTGGTAGGACTGATGCTGAAGCTCAAGTTCCAATATTTTGGCTGACTTGTTAGAAAAAACCCTGATGTAAGGAAAGATTGAAGGCAGGAGAAGGAAACAACAGGATGAGATGGTTGGATGGCATCACTGACTCAATGGACATGAGTTTGAGTAAGCTCCAGAAGATGACAAAGGACAGGGAAGCCTGGTATGCTGAGCAACTGAACTGAACTGATGGGGTTGCAAAGAGTCAGACACGACTGAGCAACTGAACAACACCCCACATATTGTAAAGGTTTCTGTCAACATGTTAATATAGGCTTGTTCACATATAATGCTAGCCCTCTGTTTTTCTTGAAAAAAGGTGGGTTACAGCCAAGCCAGGGTCTTATTTTATACTTCACAAGGAACAGCTGGACTTGCTTCCTTGGAACAGGAAAAGTATCTTCCAGTTGACTGCATATTCCATCATTCAAATAATGACCACACACAGTTGCACTGCAGCCTTTATCTGCTTGTCCCTGAGAGGCAGCTAAGTTTGCACTTCTGTTTTTTACAGAACTACCTGGACATATACACTTGTAGTATACTAAAAAGAAAAAAAAAAAACAAACTTATATCCTCGTAGATAAATTGTTCAAAGTGTGAGACAAGAGCTGCCTGCTCTCTGCTTCTTCAAGGTAGCCCTCTTTCACTTTCAAATTCTGAGGGCAAGGCCCTAAGACCCTGAGTCCAGACAGACAGGCGAGGTGAGGAGAGTCACGAGATATCTTGATAGCGGCTGTGAGAGAAAACAGAGACCATTAAGGAAAAGGGAAGAGGAGAAAACCTGGGCAGAGGGGTTGAGGTAGGGAGGAGATGGAAAGGAGAGACTTACCGGCGCTTTTTAAACCAGAAGACTAGGCCTCCAGCGAACAGAAGGACAAACGCCAGTATTACCAGGACGACAATCAAGCTCCTGGAGACACGGTTCCCATCTGTGTGGGGGAAAACAGAATGTGTCTTAGTTCGGGAATCTGCATCAGGTCCCCTACTATAAGCACATGTGAGCATGCCAGATGCTTATTTCTTCTCCTGTTTAATGTGCCCACTTGTATTCCTCTGAAGTTTTTAGACGCCCCATCTTTTCTTGGGGTCTGGGCATCTATAATTCAGTTCACTTCAGCATATGCTAGTACACATATGGAGGAAGGCACTAGTTTCACAGCTAGTCCAAACCTGAGTCTAAATCCAGCTCTTCCACTTTCTAATGATGAGACTCAGACAGTTTGACCTAGCTTAGCCTCAATTTCTCATCTGTAACATGAAAACAATAGTACCTGCTCAAAGGAGCGTTGGGATGATTGTTCATACATACTCTGCTGTATGCAGAGTGTGCAGCTCACACCGAGAAAGCACTCAATAAACCACAGCTATCTTAGTTACCCTGCCTTTCAAAGTCCCCAGTTCCCTCTTCTGGGGAACAAATCTTCCTGGGATTCTGTACTTGCTACCGATTTCTGGCTCTGTGGGGACTTTAGTCTGTTCTTTCCCGAATGTAGAACACCTTGTCTCAATCCTTTTTGAGTTCAGATCTTTACTCCTCCCCTTTGAGAATCCCCTGCTTTCATCACTCCTGGCTGCAGCTCATTGCCTCCATCCTGGGTGTGTCATTTCCCTCCCCTTCCCGAGGCCCTCCCTCTGTTCTTGAGGACCTCCCCCTCCCATCCCCAGCTGGGCCCCCGTTCCTTCTCACCCCAGTACAGGACGAGGTCCTGGTCTCCCAGACTGCTGTGCCTCACTCGGCAACTCAGGCCAGCCGCCTCCCCAGCCGCCACCTCCAGGGTTACTCGCAGATACCAAGTCCAGTCTGCATTGGGCATGACGTCTCCTTGCTGAGTGCCAGGCTGCTCCTGCTCACCCCTCATCCACATCACCTTCACAGCTTTTGGGTAGAATCCTGAGACGTGGCACACCAGCAGCAGACGGCCAGGTCCAGGAGGGGGGCCACTGGACAGCCAAGCCTCCGGCTTCACTGTATTCGACAGGAGAAGGAGGGATCTTAAAGTGAAGACTCTGCATCAGAGGCTCTGGACTTCAACGCAGGCTCATCAGTCCTACATTTCTACCTCAAGATGAACTCCCACCATTTCAATCCATTTGTATTAGCTTCTCCAGAAAAGCCTTCCCCGATCCCCATTCCCTTCCCTGATCCAGTCTCCTGTAAATGCCCCTACTCTATACTCCCAAAGCACCCTGTGTTCAGCTGTAACATACCTAGCATGTTTCGAAGTGTGAGTCACTCAGGCATGCCCGACTGTTTGCAACTCCATGGACTGTAGCCCACCAGGCTCCTCTGTCCACAGGACTTTTCAGGCAAGAATACTGGAGGGGGTTGCCATTTCCTTCTCCAGGGCATCTTCACAACCCAGGGGTCAAACTCCGGGGGTCTGAGACTCCAGAGTCTCCTGCGTTGTGGGCAGACTCTTTATCATCTGAGCCACCAGGACACTGCTTTAACTGTTCATCTGCCTTCTCCTCTCCCTCCTCAAGTACAGTTTCTTAGTGACCCCCAGGGGTTATTTAATTCAATTCATGGAACCCAAAATGTACCTAGTTAATGTCTGTGGAATGCTATAATACCCTCACACTTTATCCATCCCCTCCTCTTCCCGTGATGCTTAAAGGGATGTGAACTCTGGAATGCAAACCCCAGATGGAGCCCCAGAGTGGAGTGGAGGGCAAGAGGTGACAAAGGCAGGCTGACCTTGCTTCTCCAGTTCGGACTTCCCGGTCTGCAAGAGGCCTCTGACTAACTCAGGGCAGATGTCATTGAGGAGCCAGTGCACTGTTTCCTTGGTCCCTTGGTCCCGATTGAGCATCTTGCAGACCTCCTGGATCCAAGGGGCGGCATCTGGGGTTGACACCCAAGACATTCCTTGGAAACTCAGGACATACCTTCCTTGAAATGCTGCACGTAAGAAGCTTTCTGATGTGTTCCTCGGAAGCAACTTACATCCTGCAGATCCCTGGATCTCAAGAGGTACTGAAGGAAGGAATGGAAATAGTTCTATGAAGAGCTTAGAAGACTGAAAGGAGTTGAAGAAACTGATGTGAGGGTTATACTGGGGACCCCAAAGTTCATGTAAATGAGAATGGGTGACCTGCATAGGGACGAACAAAGGGTATTTTGAGGACTCAAGCTAGGACCTCTCAGGCAGAAGTGGGACTCAAAAGGGAGAGAGGAGAGAATCCCGTGGGGCCAGAACCTCCCGGTTGGGCTTCAACATCTACTGTCTCCCCGTGGGCAGCTGTCCATGATACCGTCCCTCAGCTCACATTCGCCGGGCAGCATTTTGACGAATTCCCAGATGACCCCGGTGGAGCTGCTGCGATAAACCTGAAACGTATGCTGCAGCTGCTCCCACTGCTGGTCGCTGAATGTGCCCTTAGACCAAGGCTTCAAGAAGCGGATGGTGTCCGACTCATTGCGCCAAGTATAGGGCTGCAGCTCCCCCAGCCACCCCAGAAAGTCCGTGCGGGTCCAGCTGCTGTTGGCGAAGGAGGAGATCTGGAGGCCGCGGAAGGGGAAAGACGTTTGCGGGTCTGGAGAGAACACAGATCGGAGGAGCCGGGGCCGCGGGAGGGAGAGCACAGAAGGGAGAAGGAAGACAAAAAGAAACAAACAAACAGTTAGCTTTGGAAAGAAAGGGCGATGTCTGCTGGCTCTGAATCGAGCTCGGTCTCCAGGGGCCCAGCAGCTGGAGGCAGGGAGTAGCAGCTTCTGGCTCTGGTGGATCGAGCTCCCGGCTTTCCGAGGTGAATCAGCCTGTGCCAGCCAGCCGCAAGCGTCGGCCGCTTTCCCCGCTCCGCTCCCTCTCGCCGCTCTCTGCGCGGGAGCCCCGGTTCCACTCATCCTCAAAACTCCCCCAAATCTGGGGGACCCCCCAGAACAGAAGCAGCAAGCACCCCACGTCCTAGCTCTGCTCTCGGACCTCGAATCTCCGCCCCCACCCCCACCCCCCCGTCCTTCCCCCACGCCCGCCCACACACCGCGGTTTCCGGGGCTGCCAAAAGCCTGAACTTGACCCTGTTGCTGGCCAATTCTCAAGCCTGGAGGCACGCAGGACTCCCATTCTGGCTCTCCCGGGACTTGCTTCCAACCCCCTCCAGTCAGGGATCCCTTTTGCGTCTGTCAGATGGTCCCTCTCCGTAAGGAATCTGAGCTGCAGAGAGCCGTGCTCACAGGCACTCGCTTAAGGATCACGTTTCTCACAACTGGCTTGTCCAAACCTCTTTTTCCAACGTGGAGTACAGATAGTATGTGGAAATACTTTACAACCACTATTTAAGTTTTAGAAACAGGACATAAAGTTGTATCTATGGTATAACGTCTACCATGTTTTTAAAAACAAAGTTTTCAGTGGGAGGCAAGCAATGGATGTCTCTAGGGAAAGAGATTATGGAAGATTTCATTTGTTTTACATTTTGTTTTCCAAAATGTCTAGGAGTGCAAACATCATGTTAATGATAAAATAATAAGGGACTTCTCTGGTGGTCCAGTGGTTAAGAATCCACCTTGCAATGCAGGGGGTGTTGGTTGGATCCCTGGTCAGGGTGATCTTGGATGATCTCAGCCTTTAACAGCTCCCAGAACGGCTTGGGTTCCCAACCAGAGATTGAGGTTGGGTTGCAGCAGTGAGAACACCACATCCTAGCCAGTAGACTAGTGGTCAGTGACAAGGGCCCTGGTCTTCAGCTTTGCAGAAAAGAATTCCCACAAAGAAAGAAAGCAGTGAAGCAAGTACGGTATTTATTGAGAAGAAAAAAGGACAGTACAACAGGGAGAGTTCGACTCAAGGAGAGACATTCACTGAGGCGCACCCTCCTGGCAGTTTGAATTACTTTTATAATAAAGGGCATTTCTTCCAGTTTTCCTTTGGCCAATCATTTTAATTTGCCTGTTTCACAGTCCGTATTTGGTATATTTCAAGATCCTCCCAACTGTGCGCATGCATCTCTTAGCCAAGATGGATTTTACTGAAAAGGCATCTGGGTAGAACATCCCTTGACAAACTCTCCTTTGGCCACCAAGGAGCCTTTTCTGCACATATGTGGTCTGGGAGGTCTCCTGACTTTAAGAAATATGTGCTCTGGGTAGGGCCCAGCATCCTGTCTTAATTGACCTGATGTTAAGTAAGTAAGTAAAGTAGCTCAGTCGTGTCCGACTCTTTGCAACCCCATGGACTCTAGCCTACCAGGCTCCTCCATCCATGGAATTTTCCAGGCAACAGTACTGGAGTGGGTTGCCATTTCCTTCTCCAAATTGACCTGATGTTAGGGATATTAAATAAAAAGTATTAGTTAGGTTGTATATTGTCACTTGGGTTATTTAACTTATACACAAATTACATCATGAAAAATGCTGAAATGGATGAAGCACAAGTTAGAATCAAGATTGCCAAGAGAAATGTCAATAACCTCAGATTTGCAGATGACACCACACTTATGACAGAAAGTGAAGAAGAACTGAAGGGCCTCTTGATGAAAGTGAAAGAGGAGAGTGAAAAGTTGACTTCAACATTCAGAAAACTAAGATCATGGTATCTGGTCCCATCACACCATGGCAAATAGATGGAGAAACAATGGAAAGAGTGACAGACTTTATTTTTGGGGGCTCCAAAATCATTGCAGATTGTGACTGCAGCCATGAAATTAATTTTTCCTTGGAAGAAAAGCTATGACCAACCTCAGTTCAGTTCAGTTCAGTCGCTCAGTCATGTCCGACTCTCCGTGACCCCATGAATCACAGCACGCCAGGCCTCCCTGTCCATCACCAACTCCCGGAGTTCACTCAAACTCATGTCCACAGAGTCGGTGATGCCATCCAGCCATCTTATTCTCTGTCGTCCCCTTCTCCTCCCGCCCCCAACCTTTCCCAGCATCAGAGTCTTTTCCAGTGAGTCAACTCATCACATGAGGTGGCCAAAGTATTTCAGTTTCAACCTAGAGAGCATATTAAAAAGCAGAGACATTACTTTGCCAATAAATGTCTATCTAGTCAACGCTATGGTTTTTCCAGTAGTAATATATGGGTCTGAGAGTTGGACTATAAAGAAAACTGAGCACGAAGAACTGATGCTTTTGCACTGTTGTTGGAAAAGAGTCTTGAGAGTCCCTTGGACTTCAAGGAGATCCAACCAGTCCATCCTAAAGGAAATCAGTCCTGAATATTCATTGGAGGGACTGATGCTGAAGCTGAAACTCCAATACTTTGGCCACCTTATGTGAAGAGTTGACCCATTGGAAAAGACTCTGATTCTGGGAAGAATTGGGGGTGGAAGGAGAAGAGGACAACAGAGGATGAGATGGTTGGATGGCATCACCGACTCGATGGACGTGAGTTTGAGTAAACTCCGGCAGCTGGTGATGGACAGGGAGGCCTGGCGTGCTGCAGTCCATGGGGTTGCAAAGAGTCAGACACGACTGAGTGACTGAACTGAACTAAACTGAACTGAGTTAGACTTCAGAGACAAAGCAGCGCAGGCTTCTGACCTTGCTTCTAACCTGCCTGGACACTGTCCTAACTAGGTGTGTCTGGAAGTGACTGGAAGTGACTGCCTGCTGTGAGTGCAAGTCTTGCAGCACCGTCGATAAGATGGGGGAGTAATCTTGAGATTGTTGAGCCCCTGGAGGGGACCTGGCCAATCAAGACCCAAGCTTAACAACAATTCCAAGTTTTACGTGACAAACAGCATTAACATGAAACCAGAGCTGCAGTTTGCTTACAGATTGATGATGATACCAGTTTGCGTCCTGAGATTATAAACAGGAACCCCAAACTGCAATCTTTGAAGTCTCACCCATGGAGGGGACTCTTTGCCAGGGACCTTTTCCCAATTGGGACTCCAGATGTGCTGTGTCATGGGACTTCCCAGTGCTGTTTGAGTCTGGATGTTGGTCAAAACCCAGTTTGGTGATGTATCCTCTGCTGTTTCTATTTCTCCTTTCTCTTAATTTTAGTATATTGAAAGTAAGCTAGATAATTCTCTGATAAATATTTGTATTACTTGTTTGTATATAAAGAGTGGATGATTTTGTTAACAAATTCTTTGAATCTGAGACGAAAATGAAAACTTTCGGCAAAACACCTGCTATTCTTGTCTTGGAGTTTCAATTCACAAGGAATGTATCTCCAATCGCTTTACCCTAGCAGGCAGGGGGAGGTAATCTACTCCCTACCTCAGGGGGACAAGCTGTCATGCCACAACTGCTGAATGAATCACATGTGCTCTGGAGCCCACAAGACACAACTGGAGAATCCTTGCACTGCAATGAAAGATCCCACATCACAACAAAGACCCAATGTGCTGCAAATAGGATCCGATGCACATGGCCAAATAAATAAATAAAATATTAACGTAAGCCCTGATTTCCTCAGCTCTACATTGACAGGATTGGACTGGGTTGGCTAAAAATTTTCAAGCTTTACTATCCCAACATCCTTCCGTCTCACTGTCCCCATCCCCAATCTCTCTTTCCTCCTGTCATGGTCCCTGAATCCACTCCGCCAATCTCTCTGTCTTCCCTGCCTCCTTCTGGGACACTCTCTTCCTCCCATTCCATCTCCCACCTGGTCTCTGCCTGCTCATTTTCTCTTCTGCCTCTTCACTCATTCACTTTCCAAATATGAGCTTCTGTTTTAAAGAACAGAGACAAGATTGTGATGTGTTCCTGAACAGCAGCTCTCCAGTTATCACTCTGAAAATGAGAGCAATGAAGCCTAGCAGTTCAGAACTTCAGATCACAGTAAGAAAGAAAGTCCCCTCTTTGGTGAGTCAGAACCAGGACAGCACCTGGCACCTCCTGCCCCCTTCTTTTATGAAGTCCATCACAACTCTCCTCTATTTTACCTCTTTTGAAATATCTCTTGCATGTGCCCACTTGTCTGTATTTCCACCTCCACCACCATCCATTCTTTTGCCTCATCTTCTGAAATAGCTTTCTCAGGATACAAGATTGTGTTCAGCCTGACCTTGGTCTGCCTTTCAGCATCACCTCTCACTCCAGTCTCACTAATTTTGACCTTAACCCAGCTGACATGCTTTCAGTTCCTCTAATACGCAAAGCCTCTTCCTGCCCAAGGTCTTTGCACAAATAGTTCTCTCTGCTTGGAAATCTCTTGGCCCCTTCCTCCCCACACTCCCTTACAGTGCCTAGTTTTTTCCTTCCTGCTCAGATCTCAGCTGAAAAGTTCTTTTCCCAGGGGAATTTTCCAGGCCTCCCAGGCTGTGTGAACAAAGGCAGAACTAGGTCAGCCCCACCTCCGCTCCTTGTACAACAGCTAGCTTTGTAAACATTTCCTCCCAGTACATACCAGAGCTTGTAATTATAGAAGTGTTCACACATCCGTCTGTCTTTTCCTTAGCCCACTAGAGAGTGTCCAGAATTCAAAGATTATGTTTTCTTCCTCTCAGGCGAGTGTATGCTCCTCAGTTCTGTCTCGTCACAACAAAGATTTGAAGTGATGGACATTAAAGCCCTCGTCACGTCACAGCTCTCGGGTCTTGGACAAACTGTGTTATAGCTCTTAGACAATTCAGTGTTACAGCTTTATTTTATTTAGAAGATAGCAGGAGAATCCATCCTCGAAGCGTGAAGGCATGCTGACCCAAAGATGTGAAGAGAAGAGAGTGGAGGAGCGCACCAGCAGGCAGGGGAGAGAGAGAGAAAAAGAGTGCAGGCATGCAGGACAGAAAGAGAGAGAAAGCGCTTTGGCTCCTCCTTTTATTTTTTTCCTCCCCCTGGGCCTGCCTTATGCAAATTAGGCTTACCCAGGAGTGATGTTTGTTCTACCTGAGGTCTTCACTCCAGTTCTCGGACCTTCCTTTGACCTTCCTTTGTTCTATTTTTGCGGGCTTTTCCCTTCCTTGTCTTTTCAGTTCAGTTCAGTTCAGTCGTTCAGTTGTGACCTACTCTTTGCGACCCCATGAATCACAGCACGCCAGGCCTCCCTGTCCATCACCAACTCCCGGAGTTCACTCAAACTCATGTCCATCGAGTCGGTGATGCCATCCAGCCATCTCATTCTCTGTCATCCCCTTCTCCTCCCACCAGCAATCCTTCCCAGCATCAGTCTTTTCCAGTGAGTCAACTCTTCGCATGAGGTGACCAAAGTATTGGAGTTTCAGCTTTAGCATCAGTCCTTCCAATGAACACCCAGGATCAATCTCCTTCAGAATGGACTGATTGGATCTCCTTGCAGTACAAGGGACTCTCAAGAGTCTTCTCCAGCACCACAGTTCAAAAGAATCAATTCTTCGGTGCTCAGCTTTCTTCACAGTTCAACTCTCACATCCATAAACGACCTTGTCTTTTAGCCACCGCCATTTTGGACTCCTGATTCCTATTCTAACAATCTAACATTCCCATTCTGCCAACACTAACACTTCCTTCTTCCCTGACTCTGCATAGCAAGAGCCCTAGAGAGAATAGACTTCTGCTCCTGCTTCTGCTATTCTCTCTAGGGCTCTTACTATGGCAGACTGAGGGAAGAGGGAAGCGTTAATGTTGGCAGAATGGGAAAGTTCAGTTCAGTTCAGTCGCTCAGTCGTGTCCGACTCTTTGCGACCCCATGAATCACAGCACTCCAGGCCTCCCTGTCCATCACCAACTCCCGGAGTTCACTCAAACTCATGTCCATTGAGTCGGTGATGCCATCCAGCCATCTTATCCTCTGTCGTCCCCTTCTTCTTCCTCCCCCAATCCTTCCCAGCATCAGAGTCTTTTCCAATGGGTCAACTCTTCGCATGAGGTGGCCAAAGTATTGGAGTTTCAGCTTTAGCATCAGTCCTTCCAATGAACACCCAGGACTGATCTCCTTTAGAATGGACTGGTTGGATCTCCTTGCAGTCCAAGGGACTCTCAAGAGTCTTCTCCAGCACCACAGTTCAAAATGGGAATGTTAGGTAGTTACAATAGGAAACAGGAGTCCAATAGAACAGACTTCTGCTCCTGCTTCTGCTGGCGACCGACCACCTGCAGAAGCGACACCGGCTGCTCGACTGACCGCGCACAGAAGTGTGGCCGAGGGGAACTACCCCACATCCGAGGCCGGGGTGACAGCCGAGAGAAGCTACCCCAAGACCGAGGTCAGGGGCGGAGGCCGAGAGGAGCTACCCCACGTCCAAGTGGCAGCAGCTGCACAGGCGCAGGAAGGCAGAGAGGAGCTATTCCATGTTCAAGGTCAGGAGGGGTAGCCATGAGGAGATACCCCTTATCCAAGGTAAGGGGCAGAGGGTGCGCTTTGCTGGACCAGCCGTGAAGAGATACCCCACGACCAAGGTAAGAGAAACCCAAATAAGACGGTAGGTACTGCAAGATGGCATCAGAGGGCAGACACACTGAAATCATAATCACAGAAACCTACTCGATCTGATCACACAGACCACAGACTTGTCTAACTCAGTGAAGCTAAGGCATGCCGTGTGGGGCCACCCAAGACAGGCGGGTCATGGTGAAGAGGTCTGACAGAATGCGGTCCACTGGAGAAGGGAATGGCAAATCACTTCATTATACTAGCCTTGAGAACCCCATGAACAGTATGAAAAGGCAAAATGATAGGATACTGAAAGAGGAACTCCCCAGGTCGGTACGTGTCAAATATGCTACTGGAGATCACTGGAGAAATAACTCCAGAAAGGATGAAGGGATGGAGCCAAAGCAAAAACAATACCCAGTTGTGGATGTGACTGCTGATAGAAGCAAGGTCTGATGCTGTAAAGAACAATATTGCATAGGAACCTAGAATGTTAGGTCCATGAATCAAGGCAAATTGGAAGTGGTCAAACAGGAGATGGCAAGAGTGAACGTCGACATTCTAGGAATCAGTGAACTAAAATGGATTTCAATGAGTGAATTTAACTCAGATGACCATTATATCTACTACTGTGCGCAGGAATCCCTTAAAAGAAATGGAGTAGCCATCATGGTCAACAAAAGAGTCCGAAATGCAGTACTTGGATGCAATCTCAAAAACGACAGAATGATCTCTGTTAGTTTCCAAGGCAAACCATTCAATATCATAGTAATCCAAGCCTATGCCCCAACCAGTAAGGCTGAAGAAGCCGAAGTTGAACACTTCTATGAAGAACTACAAGACCTTTTAGAAATAACATCCAACAAAGATGTCCTTTTCATTATAGGGGACTGGAATGCAAAAGTAGGAAGTCAAGAAACACCTGAAGTAACAGGCAAATTTGGCCTTGGAGCACGGAATGAAACAGGACAAATGCTAACAGAGTTTTGCCAAGAGAACACAATGGTCATAGCAAACACCCTCTTCCAACAACACAAGAGAAGACTCTACACATGGACATCACCAGATAGTCAACACTGAAATCAGATTGATTATATTATTTGCAGCCAAAGATGGAGAAGCTCTATACAGTTAGCAAAAAAAAAGACCAGAAGCTGACTGTGGCTCAGATCGTGAACTCCTTATTGCCAAATTCAGATTTAAATTGAAGAAAGTAGGGGAAACCACTAGACCATTCAGATATGACCTAAATCAAATCCCTTATGATTATACAGTGGAAGTAAGAAATAGATTTAAGGAACTAGATCTGATAGATAGAGTGCCTGATGATCTATGGACAGAGGTTCGTGACATTGTACAGGAGACAGGGATCAAGAACATCCCCATGGAAAAGAAACGCAAAAAAGCAAAATGGCTGTCTAAGGAGGCCTTACAAATAGATGTGAAAAGAAGAGAAGTGAGAAGCAAAGGAGAAAAGGAAAGATATAAGCATCTAAATGCAGAGTTCCAAAGAATAACAAGGAGAGATAAGAAAGTCTTCCTTAGCGATCAATGCAAAGAAATAGAGGAAAGCAACAGAACAGGGAAGAAATCTTTTCAAGAAAATTAGAGATACCAAGGGAACATCTCATGCAAAGATGGGCTTGATAAAGGACAGAAATGGTATGGACCTAACAGAAGCAGAAGATAATAAGAAGAGGTGGCAAGAATACACAGAAGAACTGTACAAAAAAGATCTTCACAACCAAGATAATCATGATGGTGTGATCACTCATCTAGAGCCAGACGTCTTGGAATGTGAAGTCAAGTGGGCCTTAGAAAGCATCAGTACGAACAACGCTAGTGGAGGTGATGGAATTCCAGTTGAGCTATTTCAAATCCTGAAAGATGATGCTGTGAAATTGCTGCACTCAATATGCCAGCAAATTTGGAAAACTCAGCAGTGGCCACAGGACTGGAAAAGGTCAGCTTTCATTCCAATCCCAAAGAAAGGCAATGCTAAAGAATGCTCAAACTACCGCACAATTGCACTCATCTCACACGCTAGTAAATTCATGCTCAAAATTCTCCAAGCCAGGCTTCAGCAATACATGAACCGTCAACTTCCAGATGTTCAAGCAGGTTTTAGAAAAGGCAGGGGAACCAGAGATCAAATTGCCAACATCCGCTGGATCATGGAAAAAGCAAGAATAAAAAATAAAGCATCTATTTCTGCTTCATTGACTATGCCAAAGCCTTTGACTGTGTGGATCACAATAAACTGTGGAAAATTCTGAAAGAGATGGGAATACCAGACCACCTGACCTGCCTCTTGAGAAACTTGTATGCAGTTTAGGAAGCAGCAGTTAGAACTGGACATGGAACAACAGACTGGTTTCAAATAGGAAAAGGAGTACATCAAGGCTGTATATTGTCACCCTGCTTATTTAACTTATATGCAGAGTACATCATGAGGAACGCTGGGCTGGAAGAAGCACAAGCTGCAATCAAGATTGCCGGGAGAAATATCAATAAACTCAGATATGCAGATGACACCACCCTTATGGCAGAAAATGAAGAGGAACTAAAAAGCCTCTTGATGAAAGTGAAAGAAGAGAGTGAAAATGTTGGCTTGAAGCTCAACATTCAAGAAAACGAAGATCATGGCATCTGGTCCCATCACTTCATGGGAAATAGATGGAGAAACAGTGGAAGCAGTGTCAGACTTTATTTTTTGGGGCTCCAAAGTCGCTGCAGATGGTGATTGCAGCCAGGAAATTAAAAGACGCTTACTCCTTGGAAGGAAAGTTATGACCAACCTAGATAGCATATTAAAAAGCAGAGACATTACTTTGCCAACATAGGTCCATCTAGTCAAGGCTATGGTTTTTCCCGTGGTCATGTATGGATGTGTGAGTTGGACTGTGAACAAAGCTGATTGCCGAAGAATTGATGCTTTTGAACTGTGGCGCTGGAGAAGACTCTTCAGAGTCCCTTGCACTGCAAGGAGATCTAATCAGTCCATTCTAAAGGAGATCAGTCCTGGGTGTTCATTGGAAGGGCTGATGCTAAAGCTGAAACTGCAATACTTTGGCCACCTCGTGGGACGAGTTTACTCACTGGAAGACTCTGATGCTGGTAGGGGTTGGGGGCAGGAGGAGAAGGGGATGACAGAGAATGAGATGGCTGGATGGCACCACCGACTTGATGGACATGAGTTTGAGTGAACTCCAGGAGTTGGTGATGGGCAGGGAGGCCTGGCTTGCTGTGATTCATGGGGTCCCATAAAGTCAGACACGACTGAGCGACTGAATTGAACTGAACTGAACCTGCTTCTGCTGGCATCTTTGAGCTAGCCTTTCCCAGCCTATCTTATGATGCTTAATGTTGCCCCAAAACTCTCTGCAATAAAGTGGAAAAATTATTTCTGTTATTTGAAGTAAGAGGCCAAGTGATTAAATTGGGATACAAAATTGTCCAAATAGTGGATAGAAGCCTGGAGGGGAGGGAAGCTATGAAGCTGGAAGTAAAAGGAAAAATGGTTATGTACAAATCATGGAGCAATATCCAACTTTGCATTATTGAAATTTCCAACCTCCCTTTTAGCATTTACATGGTTCTATTTAGTTTATCTGTATCTTAAAATTTGCAAGTGCTATCAACCCTTCAGAGATAAATACAAGAACTCTTTTTTTATCAACAACAAAAACAAAAAAAAATCAGCATGGCATTCGGTAGTTAGGACTGGAAATAAATATATTTTTCCAAAAGTCAGTTGAGTCAGATAGTTTTTAGCTATTTCAGGTTTCACTGCTTTCCTCTGGGAAGAGACTCATGGAATCATGGAAGAACCTTTCGGGGGCAAGACAGGCTCACATACTAGAGGTCAGAAAACCAGAGCATAGCGAGGTGGTGATTTACTCAGGTCCTCAAAAATCAGCCCATGGTAGGGAGAAGTCAGCCATAGTACCTTTCGTGTTGCCCAGGAACTGGCCGCAATCCATGCAGCTAGATTAGTCATGTCTCTTGACTTCTAGAGTGTTTCTGGCTCCCAAAGAGCTTTCATGTATACCATTTTGTTTAATCCTGGTAACAACTGTGAGAAATAGGGATCATTATTCTTATTTTGTAAATGAAGAAACCAGATCAAAGAGAGAACGATGCGACACACAATAATGATTCAGAGTCTGCCCCAGAACTCCATCTTCTAATTCCTGGTTCTCTGTCCCTCATGGTTGCTTTCTGAGGTTGCATGTCCTACTCTAAGGATGTGGTTAAGTGATATGACGGATGTGGTTTCTGCTAACCTTTAGAGTCTGTGATCCAAGGTCGACACAGCTAGAGAATGGAGTAGGGATTTCTTGGATGGAAGTGAAGTTGGCCTAGAATTCAAGAACCAAAGATGATTTGACTGAAAATAGTCACAAATATTATTGGTTATGAATTAAGTAGTCAGAAGCCCAAGTATCATGAGGGCTTTGTGAGATTCCTCTTTCACCTCCCCACCCCAACCCTCTTCTCAGTGAGATATATAATGGGAACTTCGTGCTTGCTGTTGATTTTACCACACTGTTTGCTTCAAAGTCAGCTCTCTCTCTCTGATGTATCCTGATTGGTTCTGATCACCACATGTTGATTTCCTTAGTTCTCTTTTTACTCCTGAAAGTACTTTTTGATTCTGTTTTTACTCTTAGCATTACTGTTCAGTAGGCTGGCTTGGTTCAAGTTTCTGAATAAAATTTCCCTACTGATCTCAATAGTACTTTCATTTACTCTTACTGATTTATGTGAATCACATGCACATATCACGATCTGAAACTGACTCATTTATTTTGCTTGTTTATTTTCAGGATCTGTTTCCCCTGTTTTTCTCAGTACTGTATCCCCACTGGGTACACCACGGACTAGAACACTGTAGATATTCAATAAATATCTGTTAAAAAAAAATTGCCAAGCACATTTGCTAGGTCTGCAGCTATTCTAAGTACTTCACAGTCATTGTCTTACTTAATCCTGGTATCCACAAGATATCTTACTGGTTTCATTCACCTAAAATAGTCCCTGAAACAGTTTTCCACAGATATCCACAAGATATCTTACTGGTTTCATTCACCTAGAATAGTTCCTGGGACAGTTTTTAAGCACTCAAGTATTTTTCCAAAAAAATGAAGGTAAGTAGTATTAATCCACATTTTATTTCTGGGGGGAAATTGACACACAGAGATTTTAAATAACTTCTCATCAGCTTGTAAATGTTGACTGTAGGAGTCTAACTTAAGTGTCTTCCCAAATGTCATGTTCCTTGCACTCATATTACCCCCAGAGAAATGTCATGCCCCTCATATTACCCCTAGGAATAATCTGAGTATGCTGGGGGTGAGAGAGTGGTTAAGGTGGAAAAAGTAATTTAGAGTGAGGGAGAGCCAGGAGTTTCAGGACTGAAGATATTCGGGAAACCTGCTGTCAAGAGAGAATCAACCTAAAGTATATGTAGATAGAGTATTGCTGACTGAAGAAAAATGCACAACCTAATAGTTACATGTTTTATGGACTTTACTGAGAACTATAGCCCAGGAGACAGTCTGTCAAATAGCACTGAGAAACTGTTCAGAAGAGGTAAGAAGTCAGGATATATAGGAGTTCTGCTCAAAAATAATTAATCAAACATCAAAGATAACTGCTAATCACAAAAAAAAACAGACATCTAGAGTTAGTGATTTTAGTGCTTTCCCTTGTGTGGGAAGATGCAAGAATCTAGACACACTGAAATTATTTATTAGATATGCATCTTAACTATGTAGGGCCAGTATTCTGTTTTCTTTCATCCTGAATTCCCCTGAGGATCCACCACTGGGGGATAGGGGTGGGGAGGGTCTGCAATAATCCATGGCTTAATGGCAGGCAATATTGTTGTTTATTGGAAAAGCAAACAACATATTTTTGTTGCAGTTTGAGGGTGATTGTGCACTATGTGTAGGTGAAAGACAGAAAGAAAGACAGAGACACGGGGATAGAGAATATTGTGAGGAAGAATGGACTGGAATATAAGAAGGAAACTGCATTGTCCATTACGTGATAGTCGGGCTAACATAGCAGCAGTGTATCCAGCAAGCACCATTAGAGAAGGTGGAAGCCTTGGCAGTTGCAGACACTGTGGATGTACTCTGCGTTTAGCAGAGAAGAATTGCGCACTATATGTTATGGTCATGTAGCAGAGTCAAAGAATCTAAAAATTAGATTCAAAGATTTCCATCAGTTCAGTTCAGTTCAGTCGCTCAGTCGTGTCTGACTCTCCGCGACCCCATGAATCACAGCACGCCAGGCCTCCCTGTCCATCACCAACTCCCGGAGTTCACTCAAACTCAAGTCCACAGAGTCGGTGATGCCATCCAGCCATCTCATCCTCAGTCGTCCCCTTCTCCTCCCGCCCCCAACCCTTCCCAGCATCAGAGTCTTTTCCAGTGAGTCAACTCGTCGCATGAGATGGCCAAAGTATTGCAGTCTCAGCTTTAGCATCAGTCCTTCCAATGAACACCCAGGATCGATCTCCCTTAGAATGGACTGGTTGGATCTCCTTGCAGTACAAGGGACTCTCAAGAGTCTTCTTCAACACCACAGTTCAAAAGCATCAATTCTTCGGCGATCAGCTTTCTTCATAGTCCAACTCTCACATCCATACATGACCACGGGAAAAACCATTGCCTTGACTAGACGGACCTTGGTTGGCAAAGTAATGTCTCTGCTTTTTAATATATTATCAAGGTTGGTCATAACTTTCCTTCCAAAGAGTAAGCGTCTTTTAATTTCATGGCTGCAATCAGCATCTGCAGTGATTTTGGAGCTCAAAAAAATAAAGTCTGACACTGTTTCCACTGTTTTTTCATCTATTTCCCATGAAGTGATGGGACCAGATGCCATGATCTTTGTTTTCTGAATGTTGAGCTTCAAGCCAACATTTTCACTCTCCTCTTTCACTTTCATCAAGAGGCTTTTGAGGTCCTCTTCACTTTCTGCCATAAAGGTGGTGTCATCTGCATATCTGAGGTTATTGATATTTCTCCCAGCAATCTTGATTCCAGCTTGTGCTTCTTCCAGCCCAGCGTTCCTCATGATGTACTCTGCATATAAGTTAAATAAGCAAGGTGACAATATACAGCCTTGACGCACTCCTTTTCCTATTTGGAACCAGTCTGCTGTTCCATGTACAGTTCTGACTGTTGCTTCCTGACCTGCATACAGACAGTGCATGGATATCGTGCACAGTATCCTACTTGCACAAAGTATCCTACTTGAAATAAGCATTATGTATATCAGACAGCAATCCAGATCTAGGTCTGACCTAGCAATTCTTCTCCTGAGTGCCTATATAAATACATGCCTGTGATCTCAGAAAGGCAGCAGTGAGTGCTGACTTGAAACAAGATCTTAGTCTTCTGCCCAGGAATGAGAACTGAGCAGCCTGGGTGAAAACCAGAAATCCTAACTGCTAGTCTACCGGGGGCTGGAGGCTACAAGCAGAGTTCCCCTGGCTCTTGCCCATTCAATTCATTGAAAAATTAATTTCTCAAGGAGACAAAAACTGTAAAAATAGGTTCATAGTTTATTATTAGAGGCACAGTATAACAAGTGGAAGAGCACACAGAGAAGCAATTTAAGACAGAAGCCAAGGCAGAGATACACAGCTGGAGAGAAAGGGTATGCAGTGTCTCCCTTGCCACAAGGACGGGAAATAAGTGACTTGTTGATCTTTTACTCAACAGGGTTTAGCCCCTCTCTGTCCCTGCCACGCTGTTTGTTATCTGTAAGTGTCCACAGAAGACAATGCCCAGTTCCTGTTGTTATTTTCATCCCAAAGTGGGAACAGGAGGTTGATTGTAAATATCTAGCCTAGAGACCATTTGCCTCCTTACTCAAGAAATGTAAATAGGAGGCTAGATGTGAATGCCAAGACTGGAGCTCATCTACCTCCTGCCTCATCTGGGCATACCACGAGACATGATCATAGCAGTATTGTTTGTAATGATCCCAAATTGAAAATGTGTTTGTTTAACAACTCAAGTGCATTTACACTTCTTTACATAGACCGTAGCCCACCAGGCTCCTCTGTCCATGAGATTCTCCAGGCAAGAATACTGGATCCAGTTGCCATTTCCTTCTCCAAGGGATCTTCCTGACCATGGGATCGAACCTGGGTCTCCTGCTTGGCAGGTGGATTCTTTACCACTGCACCACCTGGGAAGCCCCTTGTAATGACCCCAAACTGAAAATGTGCTAATTTATTAACACAGAGTGGTTGTACTTCTTTAGATGGAACCTTAACATTTTTCTTTATTTTGGAATAATCATTTTGATGGATCCTTCTCCATTATCTTTGCTGTTTTCTTCTAGACTTTCAATTGGCTATGTGTTGGAGTTTCTGATTCTCACCACTATATCTGTATGGCTCATTTTTATGCTTTCCTCCTTTTTAATTTCTCTTGGTGCATTTTGGGTAATTTCTTTAGAGCTACCTTCTATTTCACTAACTTTACCTTCAATCATCTCTGTTCTGCTATTTAATTTGTAAACTGACTTGTTAATATTGAAGACTAATTTCTCAGTTCTCAGAGATTTACTTGATTTATTTTAATACTGTTCTTTTTATTGTGCTGTCTTATTTTTATTATGATTTCTGTTCTTTCTTTTAGCTTATTAAACATTTTGAACATAATTATTTTATTATCTTTCACATTATTTTACTATCTTTAATTATTGGGATGTGAGTTTTCTTTTATGTCTACTAATTCTTATACTAATGTGATTTGTATTTATTGTGTCCTCATTGCCACGGAGGTTTTTTTTTTAATTAATGTTTTATGTATTTTTCTCCACAGAAGTCCCATCTGACCTAGATTAGGGGAAAAATCCATAAAGAACTATTTTGCATTTGCTCTGTCAAGGTCCCAGGAATGTTAATGGTACCAGGTCAGTTCTTGTATTAATTCTTAGCACGTAGTTCACACCCCATGCAGACAACAAAATATCAAGGCCTCAAACCAGTGCATAACACAAGCTTGGGGTTTTAATATCTCCAAGATATTTTTTTTATTATACCCACAGACCTAGTAAGTTTTTTCATCACTTCTCAGGACCAGTGGGCAGGGTTTTCTTGCCCACTAGTCATAAGCTTTTCATCTGTTAAAGGATACAGCTTTATTCAGGGGCCTCTTTTGCAGAGCCCTACCTCCAATACTTTGGCCACCCCATGCGACAAGTTGACTCACTGGAAAAGACTCTGATGCTGGGAAAGGTTGGGGGCAGGAGGAGAAGGGGACGACAGAGAATGAGATGGCTGGATGGCATCACCGACTCTGTGGACATGAGTTTGAGTGAACTCCGGGAGTTGGTGATGGACAGAGAGGCCTGGCGTGCTGTGATTCATGGGGTCGCGGAGAGTCGGACACGACTAGCGACTGAACTGAACTGAACTGAACCTCCCACTGGGCCAAAGGCAAAGTGTTTGATCCCCATATGGGCAAGAGAAACCCAGCCCCCAGCACCTAGGAATAACCATTTCAGTTCAGTCACTCAGTCATGTCCGACTCATTGCGACCCCATGAACCGCAGCATGCCAGGCCTCCCTGTCCAACACCAACTCCCGGAGCCCACCCAAACTCACGTCCATTGAGTCAATAATGCCATCCAAGCATCTCATCCTCTGTCGTCCCCTTCTCCTCCTGCCCTAAATCTTATCCAGCATCAGCGTCTTTTCAAATGAGGCAACTCTTTGCATCAGGTGGCCAAAATACTGGAGTTTCAACATCAGACCTTCCAATGAACATCCAGGATTGATCTCCTTTAGAATGGACTGGTTGGATTTCCTTGCAGTCCAAGAGACTCTTGATAGTCTTCTCCAACACCACAGTTCAAAAGCATCAATTCTTCGGCGCTCAGCTTTCTTCACAGTCCAACTCTAACATCCATACATGACCACTGAAAAAACCATAGCCTTGACTAGACAGACCTTTGTCAGCAAAGTAATGTCTCTGCTTTTAACATGCTATTTAGGTTGGTCATAACTTTCCTTCCAAGGAGTAAGTGTCTTTTAATCTCATGGCTGCAATCACCATCTGCTGTGATTTTGGAGCCCCCAAAAATAAAGTTTCTCACTGTTTCCACTGTTTCCCCATCTATTTGCCATGACCAGGACACAAATGAGTTGTCACTCTGTCACTTCACTCTTACTATTATGGATTTAGCATTTCTCTTTGTTACAGGCAGGCTTGAGCTTGACTGCATAGTCTATAATCTTTAGGTTACATTTCACTCAGCATTTAAAATATTTGAAGTATGTATTGAGATGAGTGAGCAGTCTCTATTACCTTCCTCTGTCTTGTTACCAGAAATGGTCCACTATGATGTTTGATATTACTCTGAGCACCTGACAGGAGAGGAGTTTTTACAATTGCATCTTGTCCAGAAGAGGTCATTCAAAATGGGAAGGGTCTGAAATTATCAAAATGAAAAACAATCTAGGGGACGGTGGATCTCTAGCCAATGTTTAAAGATCTGTCATAAGAAAATGGAAATTCACTCAGTTCTCAGTTGCTTTCGGGGTGGCATTAGGTCCACTGTGTGAAAGTTACCAGAGGACAAAATTTAGATCAATGAAAGAATGAGCAAAGTTCATAGCTGTTAAAATTATCCAATAAGGATAGTCTGATTTTGAATTTGCTTTTGCCATAAATTTACAATCTAGATTTTACTTTTGCTGGAGGACTGAAAACTATATATTAATATATTAAGAATAGTCTGGGGATTTTTTTTTTAATAAACTCTGCCAATAAAGATGTTCATACTGGACTTTGCTGGCCATCTGCCAAATACACTGACTATGTTGAAGATATTTTGAGCATTTTGTTTTTCAGTCTCTCAGTCATGTCCAACTCTTTGTGACTGCATGGGCTGTAGCACACCAGGCTTCCCTGTCCTTCACCATCTCCCAGAGCTTGCTCAAACTCTTGTCCATTGAGTCAGTGATGCCATCCAACCATCTCGCCCTCTGTCATCCCCTTCACCTGCTTTTAATCTTTCACAGTATCAGGGTCTTTTCCAATGAGTTAGTTGTTTACATCAGGTGGCCAAAGTATTGGAACTTCAGCTTCAGCATTCGTCCTTCCCGTGACTATTCAGGGTTCCTTTAGGATTGACTGGTTTGATCTTGTAGTCCAAGGGACTCTCAAGAGTCTTCTGCAACACCACAGTTCAAAAGCATCAATTCTTTGGCACTCAGCCTTCTTTATAGTCCAGCTCTCACATCCATTGGACTTGCCCTGTGGCTCAGCTGGTAAAGAATCTGCCTGCAATGAGGGAGACCTGGGTTCAATCCTGGGTTGGGAAGATCCCCTGGAGAATAGAAAGTCTACCCACTCCAGTATTCTGGCCTGGAGAATTCCATGGACTGTGTAGTCCATGGGGTCGCAAAGGGTCAGACACAACTGAGTAAATTTCATTCACATCCATACGTGACTACTGGAAAAACCATAGCTTTGACTAGGCAGACCTTAGTCAGCAAAGTAAAGTCTCTTATTTTTAATATGCTGTCTAGGTTGGTCATAGCTTTTCTTCCAAGGAGCAAGCATCTTTTAATTTCATGGCTGCAGTCACCATTTGCAGTGATTTTCAGTTCAGTTCAGTTCAGTCGCTCAGTCGTGTCCGACTCTTTGCAACCCCATGAATCACAGCACGCCAGGCCTCCCTGTCCATCACCAAGTCCCGGAGTTCACTCAAACTCATGTCCATCGAGTTGGTGATGCCACCCAGCCATCTCATTCTCTGTCGTCCCCTTCGCCTCCTGCCCCCAATTCTTCCCAGCATCAAAGTCTTTTCCAGTGAGTCAACTCGTCACATGAGGTGGCCAAAGTACTGGAGTTTCAGCTTTAGCATCAGTCCTTCCAATGAACACCCAGGATCGATCTCCTTCAGAATGGACTGGTTGGATCTCATTGCAGTCCAAGGGACTCTCAAGAGTCTTCACCAGAACCACAGTTCAAAAGCATCAATTCTTCGGTGATCAGCCTTCTTCACAGTCCAACTCTCACATCCATACATGACCACGGGAAAAACCATAGCCTTGACTAGATGGACCTTTGTTGGCAAAGTAATGTCTCTGCTTTTTAACATGCTATCTAGGTTGGTCATAACTTTCCTTCCAAGGAGTAAGCGTCTTTTAATTTCATGGCTGCAATCAGCATCTGCAGTGATTTTGGAGGTCAAAAAAATAAAGTCTGACACTGTTTCCCCATCTATTACCCATGAAGTGATGGGACCAGATGTCATGATCTTTGTTTTCTGAATGTTGAGCTTCAAGCCAACCTTTTCACTCTCCTCTTTCACTTTCATCAAGAGGCCTTTGAGTTCCTCTTTACTTTCTGCCATAAGGGTGGTGTCACCTGCATATCTGAGGTTATTGATATTTCTCCCAGCAGTCTTGATTCCAGCTTGTGCTTCTTCCAGCCCAGCGTTCCTCATGATGTACTCTGCATATAAGTTAAATAAGCAGGGTGATAATATACAACCTTGACGTACTCCTTTTTCTACTTGGAACCAGTCTGTTGTTCCATGTCCAGTTCTAACTGTTGCTTCCTGACCTGCATACAGGTTTCTCAAGAGGCAGGTCAGGTGGTCTGGTATTCCCATCTCTTTCAGAATTTTCTACAGTTTATTGTGATTTTGGACCCCCTCAAAATAAAGTCTGTTGCTGTTTCCATTGATTCCCTGTCCATTTGTCATGAAGTGATGGGACTGGATGCTATGATCTTCGTTTTTTGAATGTTGAGTTTTAAGCCAGCTTTTTCACTCTCCTCTTTCACCTTCATCAAGCGGCTCTTTAGTTCCTCGTCTATTTCTGCCATAAGTATAGTGTCATCTGCATATCTGAGGTTATTGATATTTCTCCTGGCAATCTTGATTTCAGTTTGTGTTTCATCCAACCCAGCATTTCACATGATGTACTCCGAATGGAAGCTAAATAAGTAGGGTGACAATATACAGACAGCCTTGAAGTACTACTGTCCCAATTTGAAATCAGTCCGTTGTTCCATGCCTCATTCTATCTGTTGCTTCTTGACCTGCATACAGGTTTCTCAGGAAGCAGGTAAGGTGGTCTGGTATTCCCATCTCTTTAAGAATTTTCCAGTTTGTTTTGATCCACACAGTCAAAGGACTTAGCATAGTCAATGAAGAAGCACCCATGGGATTCTCCAGGCAAGAATACTGAAGTGGGTAATCATTTCCTTCTCCAGGAGATCTTCCTGACCTTAGGGATTGAACCTGGATGTCTGGCATTGCTGACAGATTCTTTACTGTCTGAGCCACTGGGGAACACTTTTGTGGAGTCTTGTAATTATAAGGTCCTTTGGTTTTGTGACAAAATTCTAATCCTGTGACCTCAATTTTCATTATCTGTGATTCAATTAGCCTGGATATCTAAGCTTATAGCTTAGACATATTAAGAAGTCATTAACCACCAGTAAAATTGAACAAGGCTCATAGAGTACCAGAAGATATCTTAAAACATGCTATTGACCAGAGAGCTATTAATATGTCTTTTGTTACCCAAACGTTATTGACTGGAGACATACAAGTATGTTTTTAGAGAGTGATGCAATTAACATCACCATGAGAAGTTGTTAGAGCTTAAAATTGATTGAGGGTTCATTAAGAAATTTATGGTTGTCATTATCACTCACATTTTGTTCCATTAAGCTTTTGTTTCAACCTTGTGCATATTTTAAACACAAAATTTTTGAAAATGATGCAGCGTGAAATTTTGAGTGAAGAAGAATCTTTCAATGAATATTATGCAGATACTTTCTTTGATCGTTCGAGAGACATATATACTAGTTCTCAGAAGGTGATAGTTCTTCAAAATATAGTTCTGATTCAGACAATATGAATATTAGACCAACAAAAAGACAAAAAAAGAAAAACCTTAGTGATAAATTCTGGTACAGAAAGTGAAAATGAAATGGTGCTGGAAAACGTTCCTTGCTTCTATAGAAGAGCGGATTGAAGAAAACATTTCACAAAAATTAGATGACTTTACAGGTATATCGGGTGAAACTATTGAATGTAATAACCTGCAAAGTGCTTTAGGGAAGGTGACATGTCAACCAAGGTTCAAAGCAACGAGTGAAAAGAATTTAGGGAAGTGAAATAACAGAATTAATTTTTGGCTGGACAATATAAATATCCATAAATTGCAGACATTAGTTTCTGCAACAATCCATGGATCAATAATGAGTTAATGGCTGCTTTCTCACAGCTCTCAGCTTCAACTTCAAAGGAGCACCTACTCTTTTCTAACGGTCCCTCGGTGACTCACAATTCACAAAGCAGATGCCTTTGAAAAGGAACCATGATGTAACAGACACATAGCTACAACTGACATGTGTTATTTCTTTTAACATATGCTGCCAGTATCTCTTGAATCTCTCGTTATTCTCATTTCCTTCTCCCCCACCCCATATCTCTCCTTTCCCCGTCTCTCCCCCGCTTCTCTCTTTCTGGCTGCTGTACATCTTCACCCACACACAGCAGAATCATCTCCTCCCTCCTTCCTTTCCTACTTCCTTCTACCTTACTCTTTCCTATCCATCATTTCATCCCTCCCTTGCACTTCAGTTCCTGAGACGATTATTCTCCCACATTCCAAATGTAAATGTGCCTGTAATATTCTACGGATTCAGAGCACTATCCAGGAACATTTTAAAAAAAAAAAAAAAAGCTTTTTGTGCTTTTCCCATGACTGCTCTGGACATACCCTCTTTGGTCAGTTTCTGTTTTATTCATAGTGTAGGCTTTAGGGAAGGTGACAAGTCAACCAAGGTTCAAAGCAATGAGTGAAACTAATTTAGGGAAGTGAAATAGCCTCTTCCTAATGCTTTAATTGCAAATATTTCTTGAGCAGTTTCTACACACCATCCCTACAGTAAGCATTTTACATTTTTTTTCTCTTTTGAATCTCACAACAGCCTGATAAATTACTATTTTTAATCACCTTGTACAGTTAGAAGTGCAGAGTAACTTGTTAAAAGTTGTACAGTTTGAGATGGCACTGATGGTATTTGAGCCCTGAGCCAGGTTCTTAACTACTCAAGAATTCAGTCTTGACCAGAGGGGGAGGAAGTGGTGAAGGGTCTTACTCCTTTGTCTCATCCACTGCTCTGCTTGAAGTGGTTTGGTATTTTCAGAGGAAAGTCAGATATCCCTGCATTCAATAATGTACTTTTCAGCCCATTTTGTGTAATGACACTAAGAGAAATTAGGTAGCAAGATATGATTAGCTTTCCCTATATCACCTTTGGGCTTCCCTGGGAGCTCAACTAGTAAAGAATTAACCTGCAATGCAGGAGACCTGGGTTTGATCCCTGGGTTTGGAAGATTCCCTGGAGAAGGGCATGGTAACTCACTCCAGTATTCTTGCCTGGAGTATCCCCATTGACAGAGGAGCCCTGCGGGCTACAGTCCAGTGGGGTCGCAAACAATCGGACACCATTGAGCTACTAAGCACAGCACATATCACTTTTAAAAACAGAAACACAGAGAACTAAGAAAGTCTAAAAAGGAGTTAAAATCCAAATTCTCCATTTTATGGGAAAGTCATTTAACATCTCTGAGTCTCAGGTTCCTCATTTATGAAGTGAGTATCTTATGTGAGTTTATGTTGGAGATTAGATAAAGTGTTTACATTTCTGGCACACAGTAGATACTTGGTATCTTTTAGTTGAATCTTCATCCAATTTCTTCTAGTAACATACTCCCTTCCTCAACATGGGCAGACCCATTCCAGGTAATTCCAAATCATCCACCAATTCTAATGTTTAATTCAGAAATGCCTCTCACCCCACCCCTCACCCCCTCAATCTCAGTTAACTGACAATTGTTTTTCCTGTAGGCCCTTGTGTGTGTGCCCTTTTTATGGCTCTCATCACACAGTCTACCTAGCAGGCTTCCGAACTAGGCTTGTGAATTCAGGTCTTTTCTTTCAAAAATGCCAACTGTGAATCTAACAAACTTTTCTTTTTGTGTTATAATACTTCATTCTTTTAGAGTGGTTTTAGGTTGAAAGCAAAACTGAGAGAAAGGTACAGTGATCTCCCATAACCTACCACCCCCGACATATGCATAGCCATTATCAACATCCCCCGAAAGACTGATACATTTCTTACAACTGATGAAACTACATTGGCACATCATTATCGCTCAAAGTCCATAGTTTACCTTGGGGATTACTCCTGTTGTTACACATTCTATGGATTTGTACAAACGTGTAGAGACATGAATACATCATTATGTTATATTGTACAGAAAAACTCTTCTGTGCTTCTGCCTATTCCTCCCTCCCCCGACTTTCAACCTCTAGAAATCCCTGATCTTTCTACTGTCTGCTTAATTTTGCCTTTTCTAGAATGTCACATCATTGGAATCACACAGCATGTAACCTTTTCAAATTGGCTTCCTTCACTTAGTAATGTGCATTTAAGCCAAGTCTTTTCATCGCTTGATAACCTATTTCTTTTTAGTGCTATATAATATTCCACCATCTGGATGTACCACAGTTTACATATCCATTCACTTACTGAAGGATATCTTTATTGTTTTCAAGCTTTGGCAATTACAAATAAAGCTGTCATAATGATCCGTGTGCAGGGTATTGTGTGGGCATATGTTTTTAGCTCCTTTGGGTAAATTCCAAGGAGTACAGCTGCTGCTGGATCATAGGGTAAGAGTATGTCTAATTTTGAAAGGAACTTTCAAACTGTCCTCCAAAGTGGCTATGCCATTTTGCATTCCCACCGGCAGTGAACGAAGATATCTACTGTTCCCTACACTTGCCAGCACCTGGTGCTATCAGTGTTCCAGGTTTGGGCCATTGTACTAGATATGTAGACATATTTTGTTTTCAGTGGTAATATGAAAGGAGTTGCTCAGATGAGTCAATTGCTATCACATGCTTCTCATCCAGCCTGCAAGAATTCAGAAGGCAAATATTTGTTTGCTCTTCCCAGACTTCCTCGAAAACAGTGTTTTGCAAGCTAGAATGAAAAGTTCATTAAAACCTGTGAAATTAATTGAGTCACTGCGAATATTTGTTTTAATGAAATAGACTAGACTGGGGTATATATATGTAAAACAGAAACTATGAGCGTGAATCAAAAATAGCAAGGTAAATCTTGTCTTATGAAATAATTGTATGTACTAGGACAAGATGGAAAACTTTTTTTTTTTTTTTAGTGAGAATTCCAGTCAAAAGTTTGAAAATCATCTGCATAAAAGCCTAGGTGTCAAGAAAAGGGACCATAATGGAGTAATGGGTCTTTCCTGGTGGGTCAGTGATAAAGAATCCGCTTGCCAATGCAGGTGATGTGGGTTTGATCCCTGGGTTGGCAAGATCCCCTGGAGAAGAAAATGGCAACCCACACTAGTATTCTTGCCTGGGAAATCCCATGGACAGATCTTATTATATATAAACTACAATTGTTAGTATTTCGGGGGCAGTTTCTACATGCCAGGATTATATTAAGTTCTTTACATGCACTTTTCATATAGATCCTTACAACAGTCCTATAAATTGGGCATTGTCCCTGTTGCCTAACTGTCCCATTGCTACCAGTTTGCCACATACCTATACTTTGTTATAAAAGAATAAAATAAGAAAGCATAGAAGTCGTGACTGTAAGATCTTTGTAAGATTCTGGATTCTTTGTAACTTTCCCATAGGTCCTTGTAGTGAATAGGAATAAACTCATGGAAATAAAAAACTAGAAGGCTCACTGTTCTTGTCTTTTGGAGTAGGAAGAAAAGGAGAAGTTTCATTAATCTTACCCATTTGGGTAGCCAGACTTCCTGGGAAAAATGGTTATGGGATATACTAGTATATATTGTAGTTATATATATATATATATATAATAGTAATCAGAGACAACTCCTCAGCACAAGAAAATATGGCTGAACCATGCAGCTATGAAAGGAAGGAATACATCAGCCTGTCCCCCATCCTGAGAAAAAACCCTGAAGATTCTAGAAAGTCTCTTGTGACTCTCTATATTGACTCATATAATGACTCATTTCTATTTAAAATAACACTGCTTCCTTCGGTGTCCTTTTTCTTTCTCAAGTTACTCTAAAAATACCCCAGGCTTACTCTGTTCAATGTTGTGGCAACCTGGATGGTAGCGGAGTTTGGAGGAGAACGGATACTTGTACAGGTATGGCTGAGCCCCTTCCCTGTTCACCTGAAACTATCACAACATCGTTAATCAGCTATATCCCAATACTGGAGTAGGAAAAGACACCCCACTCAAGTATCCTTGCCTAGAAAATTCCATGGGTAGAAGAGCTTGTGGGCTACAGTTCATGGGGCTGCAGAGTCAGACACAACTGAGCAACTGAGCAGACATACCCTAAAACAAAATAAAAGACTTTAAAAAAAATTTCTGAAGCTTGGCTGGGATTCTTCTTGGTCTTAAATTTTAATCACTTGAGTCCCAATTTTTTTCAGTATCCCTCTTCAGAGACTGAAAAGTTATAATCTTACATGCATATCCTGCTTCCTTTCTCTCCCTGGCTCTGCGATCCCCTGATAACGTTTAAGCAAGGTTTGCCCAAGAATAGAGCTATGTTTATTATTTGGCTTTCAAGTTGTGGTATTCCTAATGATTCCTGGCACTGTTTCAGCTGCAGCAGCATAAAATCAAGCATTTTCAGAAAGTCAGCTCTAATGAATCTGAAATCTATTCATTTCCCTTTTATGTGGCTGGTCATTTTGAATATGATAACCAGTGAACCTCTGCATTCCTCCAACTCTAAAATTTTATGATTGTATAGATTATGGCTATAATCTTGTCTGTGTATAATTAGCTTTGGGAGAATTTTTTTAATGTAGAGTTTTCTGTTCTTCAACTTTTATTAGCAGAACTTCAAATATCATTTTTGGGATGTCTAGTATTAGCAATAGTTTATACCATTTTTTTCCTAATTTTACCACTTTTATATTTCTCCACTTAAAGGCTTATTTAACACTTTGTAACATACAAATTTTTGCAAGATTTTTGTTCTGTTTTGAACTCCTTACTTCACTTGTGATGAATAGCTGACGTGACACCAATGCCTTCTGTGCCATAACTTCCCCAACGTATCTTTTGCTAGCTCCATCAGAGGAGAAAGATTATATTCCGAAAATCTTGTGTTCTTCTGTCTATGGCCATTACCACCCTGAATGTGCCTGATCTTGTCTGAAAATCTTGTGTTCTTCTGACCACTGGGAGAACCCCAAATCTACTTTTCTCCATTCAAAAAAGTGTGCATTTACCCCAACTCTATACATGGTATCTCTAAACAGCTCCCAACTATGATATAACCAACCATCAGTACTTTGGATTCAATCTTTTGGCAGCCTTTGATAGACAATTCTTATTTAACTTATTTAACCTGACTACTTATCACATGATGAGTACATCTTGTGAAATGCTGGGCTGGATGAAGCACAAGCTGAAACCAAGATTGCCAGGAGAAATATCAATAATCTCAGATATGCAAATGACACCACACTTGTGGCAGAAAGCAAAGAAGAACTAAAAAGCCTCTTGATGAAAGTGAAAGAGGAGAGTGTTTCTTAAAACTCAACATTCAAAAACTAAGATCATGGCATCCAGTCCCATCACTTCATGGCATCCAGTCCCATCACTTCATGGCAAGTAGATGGGGAAACAGTAACAGACTTTATTTTGGGGAGCTCCAAAATCACTGCAGATGGTGGTGCAGCCATGAAATGAAGACGCTTATTCCTTGGAAGAAAAGTTATGACCAATCTAGGCAGCATATTAAAAAGCAGAGACATTACTTTGCTAACAAAGGTCCATATAGTCAAAGCTACGGTTTTTCCAGTAGTCATATATAGATGTGAGAGTTGGACTATAAAGAAAGCTGATGTTTTAAAGAATTGATGTTTTTGAACTGTGGTGTTGGAGAAGACTCTTGAGAGTCCCTTGGACTGCAAAGAGATCAAACCAGTCATCCTAAAGGAGATCAGTCCTGGGTGTTCATTGGAAGGACTGATGCTGAAGCTGAAACTCCAATACTTTGGCCACCTGATGCAAAGAACTGACTCACCGGAAAAACCCTGATGCTGGGAAAGATTGAAGGCAGGAGGAGAAGGGGATGACAGAGGATAAGATGGTTGGATGGCATCACCAACTCAACGGACATGAGTTTGAGCAAGCTCCGGGCATTGGTGATGGGCAGGGAAGCCTGGCATGTGCTGCAGTACTTGGAGTCACAAAGAGTCGGACACGACTGAGCAACTGAACTGAACTGATAGACAATTCTATTTAAGCCTTTAATAAAACAAAAATCTATGTAAAATAAGTTATCTGGACATGGAGAATTGGGTAACTTTTTTTCAATAAATGTTTAATGATCACTGAGTAGACACTTAGGTCCATTTCCCACCAAACAAGGCTCTTAAGTGAAGTTGTTCTCCACCCCTAGATACTGACTCCCCTCCACTTTGACATCCTAACTCACCCTCAGAACTCTCATTTTAACTCCCTCCTGTTCCTCACCATTTTTTTTTAACTCTCCACAATAGAATCCCAACAGTCAGATAAGCCTTCATCTAACCTAGATAGCTTTGCCTACTCTTGACAGTATAATTGTTTTCACTGAACGCATCTCTCCCCATTAGAAATTAAGCTCCATGAAGGTGTTATTTTTTTATCAGTTTCTTTTTCACTGCTCTATATCCCAGCATTCAAAACAGCATCTGGAATTTTGATTTGAAAAATTAAATAAAGGACTTCCCTGGTGGTCCAGTGGTTATAACTCTGTGCTTCCACTGTAGGGGGCATGGGTTATAAACCTTAGTTAGGGAACTAAGATCCCACATGCCACATGGTGTGGCCAAACAAGAAAGTTAATTGAATGGAATTACTAGTTTGTATTTAAAAACAAGTGCACCTCATTGACCAAAGGGTATATCCCCAGAAAATTTAGTAAAAACTGACTTAAAGAATATCAAATGTTAGTTTCACACTGTCTTGTGTTGCTATTATGAATTTCAAATTGATCTTGAGTTGCAAGGTTTCATTTTCTCTTTAGGTTATGCTGCTATAAAGCTATAAAGTTTCTCTACCAAGTTGCTAATGGTCTGGAAGCAAACATTCATATTTAGAGAAAAAAGTATATAAAAGAACTTAGTGGTTTATTCACTATAGGAAAAGTGGGAAATTATCACCTAATATAATTGTTTGGTAACTACCTGATATTTTAAGCTTTCTAATGTCTGGTTAAACTTATGAGAAGTTAAAATGATCATAACAAAGGAAGTCAACACTCCCATTCAAAGCACAAATCAGCAAAATAGACATATGGGCAAAATATATATAAAAAATCATCTTTCTGCTTTTTTCAAAGCTACATATAAATATTAAAAGCCAGATTTGCATTATACATGTAAATTGTAAAAATAGAGAGACATATTCCATATTAAAATGGGCATTAAGCCTGTGTTTTAAAATTTCTGGTTACCAACCAAAATCTACAGTAGATTCAGAAGGAACACAGTCTATAAGAAGTTATGACAAGGTAAAAAATATTATTGTCTAATTCAGGTCATGAGCCACAGGAGGTTGTCAGCAGTGTGTCTGTTGTCTGGTTGTTTAGCTGTATTGTGCTACAAACTGTGAGGAGCTGAGGCAACCCTGATGCTTAAGAGAACCTAGAAGACCACACTGGAAACCCTTGTCTTATTAGTACAAGTTCATGTGCCCAATGTACAGTGATTCCAAAAAACCTAAACTTTGGAGTTGAGAGAAGAGAAAGGCTTATTTTCAGGGCCATGCAAGGAGATGGGTGGCTCATCCACTAAAAAGCCACAAGCTCCCCTAAGCGTTTTTGTAAAGCATATTTAAAACCCAGGTAAGGGCGGGAGGTTGCAGGGTATGTGATCAGCTCAAACACAGTTCTCTGACTGGCTGAAGGTGAGGTAACAGGATGGTGTCACAGGGGCTAACATGATCAGTCCTTAGGTACCAGGAGGCCTGGACCTGTGTGTTCATGGTCATCAAGTAGTTAACATCTTCCATTTGTTGGGGCATGGGAGTTACATCTGTAAAACAATTCAAGAAATGTTCATCAAATAAAGTTATCTAGGTACTTCAGAAAAGAGCTAAAGCAGAGGCTGTAGGGGAAGACCTGTCCTGGGAAGGCCCCATAGGGTCCTCAGCACCAAGTCTCACTTGTTCCGGCTGTGTCAACTTGGACAAGGCTCTTCACTTCCTTGAATCCCAATTTCCTCATCTAAAAAGTGGGGACGATTAATGTCTCCTCACAGAGCTGTGATGTTTCTTTGGTTTGACCATAATGTTGCATGTATTTGGTTCACTGTCATCAGCTAGACAAAAATACCTAACATGCCAACAGCCAAGTTCCTGCTTCTTGCCCCTCCCCAGACTCATTCTATGCCAGTTTTCTCATCTTAATCAATGTCACTTCAGTTCTTATTTAAAAAAAAAATTTTGGAATCACCCTTTGACATCTTTCTTTTTTCCATCCCATGAGGAAATCCATCAATTTAACCTTGAGAGGGTGAAGGTGGGATGATTGGGGAGAATGGCATTGTAGCATGTATATTAGCATATGTGACCAGTCCAGGTTCGACGCATGATGCAGGATGCCTGGGGCTGGTGCACGGGAATGACATGGGGGGAGGATATGGGGAGGAGGGAGGTGGGAGGGGGGTTCGGGAGGGAGAGCACATGTACACCCAGGGCGGATTCATGTCAATGTATTGCAAAACCAACCAATATATTAATGAAAGGTAATTTGCCTCCAATAAAATAAATTAAAATAAAAAAAAATAAGTTTGAGAGGCAAAGAATAAAAAAAAAATAATAAATAAATAAAAATGTATATATATGTGTTAAAAAATTATGTAAACCAGCATTGTCTTTATTAGTTGAATTTATTTTCCTCTTCCTAAAATTCATACCTGTCTTTTATTAAGTATCTTTTTCTTTTTCCCTTAGGTTTATTCTGTTGCTCTTTCTCTTACCTTTTATATTGTATGCATGGTTTTATATTTATGTACTTTGTAATTTATGTATTGTTCTTTTTAAGTACCACACATATTTAGGGCTAAGATTTTTCTATGAGAACATTTTAATCATGTTCTATAGTTACTTGAAAGCAGTCTGCAAGTGCTATTTTCGTCTAAATGTTCTAATGGAATGGAACAAAAATGTAAAGTGAAAATATCTAGAAGGCTGCTTCCCTGGTGGCTCAGAGGTTAAAGCGTTTGCCTCCAATGCGGGAGACCCGGGTTCGATCCCTGGGTCGGGAAGATCCCCTGGAGAAGGAAACGGTAACCCACTCCAGTATTCTTGCCTGGAGAATCCCATGGATGGAGAAGCCTGGTAGGCTACAGTCCACGGGGTCGCATAGAGTCGGATACGACTGAGCGACGGAACGGAACGGAATACACAGTAAATTCTTCCCTAACCATGAAGTCCCTCCTTTAAAATCAGAAGCAGGCAATTAATTGTCAGCAATTTGGAAAACACGTATGTGAAAGATACTAAGTTGATTATGCGGGAAGAAATAGAGTTACAGACTTTGACTTTCAAAACTTTTTAAACTGATGTATCAAAGAGGAAAAATAACATATTTGATATGGTTGCTGCTGCTGCTGCTAAGTCACCTCAGTCGTGTCCGACTCTGTGTGACCCCATAGACGGCAGATATGGTTAGAGACGATTATATCATGAGGCTCAGATTTTTGTTAGTCCTTTAAGAGTGACAGTTCTTTAAGAGTGGGATGTATGGCAAAAACCATCATCAAAAACCATCATAGTATTGCAAAGCAATTATCCTCCAATTAAAAGTGTCATTTAAATGTATTGACATGGTGACATCAAAATGTGAAGCAGAAATAGGACTGTTTCTCACAGCCACACCAAAAAAAGAAAAAAGGAGAGAAGAGAAGAAAACGGAGAGCAAGATGGAGTATGAGTGAGACAGGAAAGCAAGTAGGAAGACAGAAAGAACGTCTGGAAAAGCAGATATTTTTCTTTGCTTCTAAATGATAATGGCTTTTTTTTTCCATCTATTTTATTTTTTTTTTCAAAAACAATTTTAGGAATCTTTACTTAAAAACAACTTTATCTTAAAATGGAGTAACTTTGGTTTTACAAGCAGCAAGCAAAGTACAGAAGCAAAAATGCATTACAGGAGCATTAAGCTCTACATTAGGTCACAGCGTCTAATCTGAAATCACACCCGTAATATCATTTTTCAGGATATCTGGGAAATAGTTATTTCCCAGGATGTCTGAACCATAGCTACTCTGACTTTTAATTGTAAAAAAAAAAATTTTTTTAATAGCCAAAGCAGATTTCACCATTAACGACGTCAGTGTTTTTCTAGGTATGAGAAGATACAAGAATTGGAACTCATAAAACCTTTTTCTGAAAAGATCTAACTATCTGAAGGCCTGTTCTGCCAGGTTTTTTTTTTATTTTTTTCAGAGCACAGAGTGCCTCATTCCTGATTTTCACCCTGAACTTTTTTCAGGGGGTGTTGAAGGTCAGCAGCTTGCAATGGTCATGATGTAATCTTTGTAGAGGCAGCTGGCAAGTACCAACTTCCAGTCAGCAGGGTCCCTTCATAGCCACATATCTGACCATGTGACACCATTTCATGGCCATTGTGTCCCGCGGTGCTGGGAGACAGGAAAGCAAGCAGGAAGACAGAAAGAAAGTCTGGAAAAGCAGATATTTTTCTTTGCTTCTAAATGATAATGGCTTTTGAGAGACAACTCTGACCAATTTCAAAAGTTTATCCACGGTATCTGTGATGTTATTTAGTTACTGTGGGGTATGTTAAATAATATTTGTTTTTCTACCCTACTAGCCATTTCATCAATATTCTGAAAATATCTGAGTTCCAGATTATACTGTTTTAATTCTGTAATATACCGTTAGTGTCTTATTCATATTTCTTATTATGTGTACTTGGGCTTTGTCCATTTTCTTCACAATTATGTAAACTGAGAGGAATGGACTGGGAATTTGGGGTTGGCAGATACAAACTATTACACTCAGAATGGATAAACAACAAGGTCCTACTATACGGCACAGGGAACTATGTCCAATCTCCTGTGATAAATCACAACGGAAAAGAATATTTTAAAAATGTATATACATGTGTTAAAAAATTATGTAAACTAGCACATTGTCTTTATTAGTTGAATTTATTTTTCCTCTTCCTAAAATTCATACCTGTCTTTTATTAAGTATCTTTTACTTTTTCCCTTAGGTTTATTCTGTTGCTCTTTCTCTTACCTTTTATATTGTATGCAGGGTTTTATATTTATGTACTTTGTAATTTATGTATTAAAAAAAAAATAAAATAAAATTTTTTTTTTTTTTACAATTAAAAGTCAAAATAGAGTAGCTATAGTTCAGACACCTTGGGAAATAACTATTTCCCAGATATCCTGAAAAATGATAGGTGTGATTTCAGATTAGACACTGTGACCTAATGTAGAACTTAATGCTCCTGTAATGCATTTTTGCTTCTGTACTTTGCTTGCTGCTCGTAAAACCAAAGTTACTCCATTTTAAGATAAGGTTGTTTTTAAGTAAAGATTCCTAAAATTATTTTTGAAAAAATAATATATATATATATATATATATATCCAACATCCTACCACTTCTCACCACCACCACTACAACTACTCTGGTCCATATCACATTTCCTTTTTACACTGTGACTGTTGCAGTAGTCTCTTCACTGATCTCTCTCTGCCTCAATTTTGCAACCTATACTTCTTAATTTAGCCAGAAAGAGCCTTTTAAAGAATGTCAAATCACAGTGCTCATCTGCTCAGAACTCTCCAATGGCTCTGATTTTACTCAGAGTAGAATCCAGAGCCTGAACCCTACAAGGGCCTGAAGCATCTGGTCCCCTGCCATATTTCTCTGGCTCAAATTCTTTTCTTTTTCTCCTTTAATTTGTGCATTGGGTTAAAAAAAAAAAACAACTTACTTACTTATTTGGCCAGCATGTGAGATCAATTCCCTGACTAGGGATCAAACCTGGGCCGCTACATTGGAAGCACAAGGTCTTAGCCACTGGACCGCCCTTGCTCAGCTTCCGGCCTCTTTTCTCCTCGTTCACTTGGCAATAGTCACACTTGGGCTTCTATGTTGTTCCATAAAACCTCCAATCAAATTCTCACTTCAGGACGTTTTGCACTGTGTTTCTCACTGCCTGGAATGCTCATCCCCCTGTTAGAAAACTGAATGCAGTTGAGTAAATATGAAATTTAATTGACTTTATTCAATGGTTCATGAATCATGCAGCATCCCATCTAGAAAACAGAAAGGTACTCCAAGGAGTTGTACAAAATGAAAGGTTTCTACAGACAGAAAAAAAGGGAGGATAAGGAAATTATTGGCAAAAGAAAAAACTGCTTCAGGTCAGGTCATCCTCTTTTGCGGGGAGGGAAATTCAAGTCTTTTTATGCAGATTACTTCATGTTGACTTACAGAAAAATGCACAACATGAGAATTGTGAGTTTCAGTTTTATTCAAGATCTTACTGAGGATGATAACCAATAGCTAGGGAGACAGTATCTCAGTGGCTCTGAAGAAAGTGCTCCCAAGATAGAAGAGGAGACAGTATATACATGTATATATAATTTTTGATTGGGTTTCCCAGGTGCCTCAAGTGGTAAAGAATCTGCCTGCCAATGAAGGAGACATGAGTTCGATTCCTGGGTTAGGAAGACCCTGGAAGTGGAAATAGCAACTCACTCCACTATTGTTGCCTGGGAAATCCCATGGACAGAGGAGTCTGATGCACTGTAGGGTTACAAAAGAGTGGGACATGACTTAGTGCAATACACACACACACACATTATTTTTGACTAGAGAATATGTGTAGTCAGTCAGGCATCTTGGTAACAAACAAAATCTAGGCACAAAGACCAGTTATCCAAAGTTAACAATTCTAATAATTTTTCTAAGTATGTGTCAATGAAAATTCAATTTACCATCAAGTTAAGAAGAAAAGAAAGAAACTTATTCAAGCCAAACTGAGGATCATAGCCTGGAAGACAAATGCTCAGAAGTTCTGAGGCACTGTTTCACCCGTTAGAAGTCAAAGGCATGGTCATATACATTTTTGTGCACCAAAATGACATTAAGATATTTTACATAATATATACAGTCCAGGTAAGTGCATACAGAGCAAGCAGTAAGTCACTGCAACCTCCTACAGAGTTGGGAAATAATATTCATTTAAGTGCTTACATCACTAGCATCAGAGAGGGGGAAAATGATCTTTGCTGTTGAGCAGGCACTCTCATCTTGGAAGAGGTCTGGTTAACGTGTAAGGCAGATGCTCAGTACACTTTAGAGAGGAAGGGAGCAGACACAAACACAGACAGAGAAAATTTTATGTTTGAATTTTCTTGCCTTGCCTGAAAATACAGATTTTATTTCATCATACTGGAAAATGCAAGAATCTGGGTTCATTAAAATTCTTTCTGGAATATACATCTACCTAAGGAGGCTAAGCACAGAGGACCTCATCCTGTTATTGTCTTAATTTCCTCTCAAAGGAAATTAATTTCCTTTGAGAGGAAATTAAGTCACTGTACTGTTGGTCAGTGACTTAACAGGGTTACAACTAAATCCTTGTAGAATTGCTGGTGAGCAACATTCTTTGCTTTCTTTGTTCATACTCACTAGTACTGATCAGGAAATTTCAGATTATATTTAAAGGTAGTATTCCTGGTAGAGGTTGAAGCTGCAATTAAGTCTTGGTTTGCTGTCATGAGAACAAAGGACTTGATTTGAGGTCTGCTGTTTCTTTAACACCCCAGATATCAGCATTATTAACATCACATTACATGAAGCACCATCTCCTTCCTGCCACTCCTCCTCCCTGTAGGTTTTTCTCCCTACACTGCTTCCTTTTTCTTCATAATATGCATAATTACCTGATGCCATGTTATATATTTACTTACACAGCTGTTCATTGTCTGCCACTCAGCGTAAGAATGTAAGCAAGAAACTTCAGGTCATGAAATGTGCTAAGTTCACTCTTGTTCACCTAGCATCCAGAACATTACAAAGCATGTCTCAAGCAGTCAATAAAATATTTGTTGAATAAACTTATTGAATGAAATGATAGATTTTTTTCCCCTTGATCAGTCATAAATAATAGTTGAAGGTTGAAAATAAAGGCTTTCACTTTGTGAAAAGTGAAATAAGATAGAGTCACTTAAGGGACCTTAAAATGCAGCCAGGAGGTCATTAAGGTGGTGAACATTATGCACATTCTCAGAAGGGAGGAGGAACTATAAACTTTTGAACTGAGCCAAACCACAAATATATTCCAAGGACTCTGCAAGAACACCTGCAACATGTCACACAAATGAAATTTTACCTCCCTATAGTGATAATCTTGGCAATCAATCAAGTTTAGACAAGACCAACTTTTGCCTCCAACTCTTGTAAGACAAACTTTCCTTCTCTGCCTTCCAAAACCTCTGGCTTTTATTCCTCAGCAGGACACTGTTTGGGTTGCTACCTGAATCTATGTGTTCTGAATTGCAATTCTTTATTCCCAAATAAATGTGTTCTGCTTGATTATTGCCTCCCATCTTTATTTAGGTTCACAACTTTAATTAAGTGTGGAAAATTAACAAAGAGATGCTTCAATTAAATACTCAGGAGACCAGAAGGGGAAGCTCTCAAGCCCCTCAAGGATAACAAGAGTCCAACAGGAAGAGGAAAGATCCCTCTTCTTTCCTGGTAAGGACTCAGCCAATGAAAAGCCATTGAGTCTTTGCTTACTTCGTCTTTCCCAACTTTCTGTTCCCTCTATAAAAGCATTCTCTTTCCCTACCTGCTCATGGGTTACAGACTCCAAACTGAAATTCTCTGCTGATCCCAAATAAACCCATTTCACCAGAGAAATATCTGGCAGTCTACTGTTTTGCATGTGTGCACACTTAGTTGTGTCCAACTCTTTGCAGCCCCATGAACTGTAGGCTGCCAGGCTCCTCTGTCCACGGAATTTCCAGGTAAGAATATTGGAGTGGATTGCCATTTCCTTCACCAAGGGATCTTCCCGACCCAGGGTTTGAATCCACATTTCCTTCATTGGCAAGTAGATTCTTTACCACTGAGCTACCTGTGATTCCCTCTGACTCTAACTCCAGGTAATTAGTATCAGAACTGAACTGAATTATGGGCCACCTTGCTGGTAACAGAGCTGGAGGTGTTGGAAAGACATCAGGTATTTGATCAATATGAAAGAAAAACCACACATATGCATTGTAATATAATGTATTATTGAATGCAAGAAATGCGTGGTCATGAGGGTAAGTGCTTACATAAATTTGAGGGATTTTAGGTATAGTTTCCTGGAAAAGGCAATGGCAACCCACTCCAGTATTCTTGCCTGGAAAATCCCATAGACGGAGGAGCCTGGTGGGCTACAGTCCATGGGGTCGCAAAGAGTTGGACACGACTGAGCAACTTCACTCACTCACTCCAGACCTAGCCAATGGTTCTTGGAAGATGTGTGTGTGTGTGCGTGAAGTCGCTCAGTCGTGTCCAACTCTTTGTGACCCCCTGGACTGTAGCCCACCAGGCTCCTCCGTCCACGGGATTCTCCAGGCAAGAATACTGGAGTGGGTTGCCATTTCCTTCTCCAGGGGATCTTCCCAAGCCAGGGATCGAACCTAGGTCTCCTGCATTTCAGGCAGACGCTGTAACCTCTGAGCCACCAGGGAAGCCTATCTTGGAAGATATCTATGTCCTAATCCCAAGAATGTGTGATTATGTTAGGTTACATGGCAAAGAGGAATTAAAGTTGTAGATAAAATTAAAGTTTCTAAATCAGTTTAGTTTAGTTCAGGCTCCTCTGTCCAGGCAAGAGTACTGGAGTGGGTTGCTGTACCCTCTCCAGGGATCTTCCTGACCCAGGGATCTAACCTAAATCCTCTTATGTCTCCTGTATTGGCAATTGGATTCTTTATCACTAGCGCCAGCTGGGAAGCCCTCAGAAGTCTAAAAGGTGTCATCTGATAGATGCTGTGGTAGGTCTGCTTTAGAGAATGAGTTAATAATAACTCGTATGAAAGTCTCATTTCAGTCAAGCCTTTAGAAAACTTGTGATTGTAGAACATCTGCTGCTGCTGCTGCTGCTAAGTCGCTTCAGTCATGTCTGACTCTGTGCGACCCCATAGATGGCAGCCCACTAGGCTCACCCATCCATGGGATTCTCCAGGCAAGAACACTGGAGTGGGTTGCCATTTCCTTCTCCAATGTGTGAAAGTGAAAAGTGAAGTCACTCAGTCGTGCCTGACTCTTAGTGACCACATGGACTGCAGCCTACCAGGCTCCTCCGTCCATGGGATTTTCTAGGCAAGAGTACTGGAGTGGCTTGCCATTGCCTTCTCCGTGTAGAACATCTAGATCTGCTTATTATGTCCTTCAAAGCATGATGTGTGCTTTATTGTGCTTCTCTTAAGAAAAAAGTGAAGTTGCTCAGTAATGTAAGGCTCTTTGTAACCCCGTGGATTGTAGCCTACCAGGCGCCTCTTTCCATGGGATTCTCCAGGCCATAATACTGGAATGGGTTGCCATTTCCTTCTCCAGGGAATCTTCCCGACCCAGGGATCGAACCAGGGTCTCCCGCATTGCAGGCAGACGCTTTAACCTCTGAGCCATCAGGGAAGCCCAAAATGGTTAATAAGAGCTGAAGGTTAACAGGTGAAAGTGAACAGGATAATTGAAAGTTAACCAGACATCATTTTGGTTTTCTTCCTTTGTTCTGAATGCTTCAGAAGAGAAATGCTGGATTTTCCTAATAACCAATATTGGAGACATGTTATTCTTTAATTTTTTTCTCAAGTCTAGTTGAAGAATATTTCGAAGCATACTGAAATAGTACGAGAAAGATCCATAAATGCTGCACAGCATCCAAACTGTAAAAAATTCAGCAACAGGAAGATAGTGAACAATGAAGAAGGCTTCTCCACAAGAAAAACGTGTCAGTAATTTCCCGTAAGATGTTCTTCTCCAGAAGAAACATTCTCAGAGGAATGGGTGTGAATATGCAGTGAGTTTGGGCATCCCAGGTGGCGCTAGTGGCAAGAACCCTCCTGCCAAAGCTGGAGATGTAGGAGATGTGGGTTCCATTCCTGGATCAGAAAGATTTGCTGGAGGAGGGCATGGCAACCCACTCCAGTATTCTTGCCTGGAGAATTCCATGGACGGGGCAGTTTGACAGGCTACAGTCCCCGGGGTCACAAAGAATCAAAATACGACTGAAGCGATGCAGGCTGCACGCATACATGAGGTGAGCTTGGGAAGAACTTCATTTGGCATGCTGTCCTTAGAGAATGCACTGGAAGAGAAATCCCACGTGTGTGTGTGTGTGTGTGTGTGCATGCAAGAACACACCCAGTATGGCAGTGCTTCCTTCAGCACTTTCATTTCATCCAGCACTAGAGTTCTCATTAGTGAAAGAGCCTATAAATGTACTGAGTTTGAGAAAAAGTTTCGCCACAGTCCACCTTAGTAAGTAGGAGAGACCTGTACTGTAAAAACAGAGACAGTTTTCATCTGAGTCTCAGATCTCATTGTGTATCAGAGAACAACTTTTTTTTTTTTTTTTTTGCAGTCTTTCAGGGAGAAGGCAACCTGGCAGAAACACTTAAAAAAAAGTACTGAAGAGAGAAAACACTTTCTTAGGCCATTGAGAAGAATAATTGCAAATTCTCTGCCGATGTCAGCTAGTTTACCAAAAAAAAAGGCGGGGGGGCTGTTTGACCCTGGACTCTAGGTGTTCGTTCTGTTTGAGTTAAAGAAATTGGTCAACCATGGAAATCCTTCTGTCAGTATCTCCTCCCCATATATCCTTACCACTGTTTCTCACTCAGCTTCCACTACTTGGCCAAAACATCAGCCCTGTCACTTTTTCAGAGTTACACTCTCCTTTCCTTCTTTTCTTCCTTTTGGCCATGCCCATAGCCTGTGGGACCAGGAATCGATCCTCCACAGTGGAAGCATGGAGTCTGAACCACCAGACCACCAGGAAAGTCCCATGTTCTCATATCTGCGTGGACTATATTTGTGATTGTAGTACCATGACCTCCACTTGCTTCAACCTCTAGTTCTTTTACCAGACTCTTTTGATCAGCTGGGTTTCCCTGGTGAATCAGATGGTAAAGAATCTATCTGCAATGCAGGAGACCTGGATTCCATCCCTGGGTAGGGAGGATCCCTTGGAGAAGGGAATGGCTATCCACGCCAGTATTCTTGCCTGGAGAATTCCATGGACAGAGGAGCCTGGTGGGCTACAGTCCATGGGGTCACAATTGGACACAACGGAGTGACTAACATGTTTGATCAGCTCCTTTGTTCTCTTGTCTTGGATTCAAGAGCTAGAATTTAGATTCTTTATCACTATGTATAATGTTCCTCTCTATGCATTTCATTTTCACTTGAAAATGAAAGGATTGGATTAGTTAAAGTTGAAGTCACCTCTCACGCTTTTGTAAGTGGTGTTAAGCCTTGCTGACTCCCTCCTACTGGGAATTCCCTGAGGTTACACACCATCTTCCCAGGTGACTCATAAATCTAACTGAAGAAAGGGTTCCTGGGAAAAGACAGTCTATAGTAGAAGGGAAAGCAAGAACAATTTTACTAGAAACGGGAGACGGTACTTCTTGAATTGTTGTTGTTCAGTCTCTCAGTCATGTCTGACTCTTTGGGACCCCATGGACTGCAATATGGCAGGCTTTCCTGTCCTTCACCATATCCCAAAGCTTGTTCAAACTCATGTCCATTGAGTCAACGATGCTATCTAATCATTTCATCCTCTGCTGTTCCTTTCTCCTCTTGCCTTCAATCTTTCCCAGCATCAGGGTCTTTTTCCAGTGATTCAGCTCTTCACATCAAGTGGCCAAAGTATTGGAGCTTCAGCTTCAGCATCAGTCCTTCCAATGAATATTCAGGGTTGATTTCCTTTAGGATTGACTGGTTTGATCACTGTGCTTTTGGAAGGTTGTTGTTGACCCATGAAAAGATGCCAAAATTCTTGGCCTCTGGAAGAGAAGAATTCAATCTGAGGCCAGAGACAAGGCTTGATCACTCAGATTTTGTGCAATAGAGTTTTATTAAAGTATAAAAGGGACAGAGAAAACTTCTGACAAAGACATCAGAAGGGGGCAGAAAGAGTACTCCCTTGCTAGTGTTAGCAACAGAGTTATATACCATTTAATTAGTTATTACGATGAATCAAAAGAATGTCTCGTTTGTGAAAATTTTACCAGACTTACTCCCACAATTTACATTTTAGAATAACAAGATTAGAATTTAACAATAGAAAGATCCTCCAGACCCACTCCCATAATATGCATTCTAAGATATCAGGATTAGTCAGATGGTTTTCAGGAAAGAGAAACTGTCCTCCAGGCGGATACATTGTTGTTGTATAATCCCTCTGTGGACATGAGTTTGAGTGTACTCCGGGAGTTGGTGATGGACAGGGAGGCCTGGCGTGCTGTGATTCATGGGGTCGCGGAGAGTCGGACACGACTGAGCGACTGAACTGAACTGAACTGAACTGAACAGAGTTTAAACTGAGTAAAACAAAAGATCTCTTCAAGAAAATCAGAGATATCAAGGGAACATTTCATGCAAAGATGGGCTTGATAAAGGACAGAAATGGTATGGACCTAACAGAAGCAGAAGAGATTAAGAAGAGGTGGCAAGAATACACAGAAGAACTGTACAAAAAAGATCTTCACGACCAAGATAATCACGATGGCGTGATCACTCACCTGGAGCCAGACATCTTGGAATGTGAAGTCAAGTGGGCCTTAGAAACCATCACTACAAACAAAGCTAGTGGAGGTGATGGAATTCCAACTGGGCTATTTCAAATCCTGACAGATGATGCTGTGAAAGTGCTGCACTCAATATGACAGCAAATTTGGAAAACTCAGCAGTGGCCACAGGACTGGAAAAGGTCAGTCTTCATTCCAATCCCAAAGAAAGGCAATGCCAGAGAATGCTCAAACTACCGCACAATTGCACTCATCTCATACACTAGTAAAGTCATGCTCAAAATTCTCCAAGCCAAGCTTCAGCAATATGTGAACTGTGAACTTCCAGATGTTCAAGCTAGTTTTAGAAAAGGCAGAGAAACCAGAGATGAAATTGCCAACATCCGCTGGATCATGGAGAAAGCAAGAGAGTTCCAGAAAAACATCTATTTCTGCTGCATTGACTATGCCAAAGCCTTTGACTGTGTGGATCACAATAAACTGGAAAATTCTGAAAGAGGTGGGAATACCAGACCACCTGACCTGCCTCTTGAGAAACCTGTATGCAGGTCAGGAAGCAACAGTTGGAACTGGATATGGAACAACAGACTGGTTCCAAATAGGAAAAGGAGTACGTCAAGGTTGTATATTGTCACCCTGCTTATTTAACTTATAAGCAGAGTACATCATGAGGAACGCTGGGCTGAAAGAAGCACAAGCTGCAATCAAGATTGCCAGGAGAAATATCAATAACCTCAGATATGCAGATGACACTACCCTTATGGCAGAAAGTGAAGAGGAACTCAAAAGCCTCTTGATGAAAGTCAAAGAGGAGAGTGAAAATGTTGGCTTGAAGCTCAACATTCAGAAAACAAAGATCATAGCATCTGGTCCCATCACTTCATGGGAAATAGAAGGGGAAACAGTGGAAACAGTGTCAGACTTTATTTTTTGGGGCTCCAAAATCACTGCAGATGCTGATTGCAGCCATGAAATTAAAAGACACTTACTCCTTGGAAGGAAAGTTATGACCAACCTAGATAGCATATTAAAAAGCAGAGACATTATTTTGCCAACCAAGGTCCATCTAGTCAAGGCTATGGTTTTTCCCGTGGTCATGTATGGATGTGAGAGTTGGACTGTGAAGGCTGATCGCCGAAGAATTGATGCTTTTGAACTGTGGTGCTGGAGAAGACTCTTGAGCGTCCCTTAGACTGCAAGGAGATCCAACCAGTCCATCCTAAAGGAGATCAATCCTGGGTGTTCATGGAAGGACTGATGCTAAAGCTGAAACTGCAATACTGTGGCCACCTCATGTGAAGAGTTGACTCACTGGAAAAGACTCTGATGCTGGGAAGGATTGGGGGCAGGAGGAGAAGGGGACGACAGAGAATGAGATGGCTGGATGGTATCACCGACTTGATGGACATGAGTTTGAGTGAACTCTGGGAGTTGGTGATGGACAGGGAGGCCTGGCGTGCTGTGATTCATGGGGTCTCAAAGAGTCAGACACGACTGAGCAACTGAACTGAACTGTAGTGCTGGATGAAATAAAAGCTCTGAAGGAAGCACTGTCACACTGGCTGCACATACACACACACAACATATATATATGGGATTTCTCCTCGAGTACATTCTCTAAGGACAGCATGCCAACTGAAGCTCTTCTCAAACTCACCACATGTGTGTGTGCATGCTAACTCGCTTCAATTGTGACCCCCATGGACTGTAGCTTGTCAGGCTCCTCTGTCCATGGGATTCTCCAGGCAAGAACACTAGAGTGAGTTGCCATGCCCTCCTCCAGGGGATCTTTCTGACCCAGGAATCAAACTCACATCTCTTACATCTCCTGCTTTGGCAGGAGGGTTCTTTACCACTAGAGCCCAAAGTGAAGTGAGTGAAAATCACTCATTTGTGCCCAACTCTATAGCCCACCAGGCTCCTCCGTCCATGGAATTCTCCAGGCAGAATACTAGAGTAGGTTGTCAGGCCCTCCTCCAGGGAATCTTCTCAACCCAGCGATCGAACCCAGGTCTCACAATTTGCAGTTGGATTCTTTACCATCTGAGCCACCAGGGAAGCCCTGGGAAGCCCAAACTCACTGCATATTCATACCTATTCCCCTGAGAATGTTTCTTCAGGACAAAAATAAATTAGGGGAAATTACTGACACGTTTTTGTTGGTGAGAAGACTTCTTTATTGTTCACTATCTCCCTGTTGCTTAATTTTTTCCAGTTTGGATGCTGTGCATCATTTACTGACTTTTCTCATACTGTTTCAGTACACTTGGATACCCTGGAAATATTCTACAACTAACTATAAGCCTGAGAAAAAAAATTACATGCCTCAAATATTGGTTATTAGGATAATGCAATATTTCTCTTTTGAAGAATTCAGAACAAAGGGAGAAAACCAAAACGATGTCTGGTCAACTTTTTTTTTTAATATGCAAGAATATTTTATTTTAATTACAGTAATTCCCCAAGTGAGTGAATTTTTTGGAATCAAATAGTTACATGTCATCTGGTAGATCAAGTTGCAATTATCTACAGACTGTCCAAGATCAACCTTCTCAACAATCTTTAAATGATGGTAAACTGTGTACCAAATTAAAAAGAGTAATACATAAATTTATGCTTACAAACATGTTTGCACATATCCCAGGGTCAAATGCATTTACCAAGAAGAACTACATGATGATCAAGGTCATTCTAATAATTCATTTGTGTATTAGACTGCTAGGGCTGCAATAACAAAATACCACATATTGGGTGGCTTAAACAAATGACATTTATTTTCTTACTCTTCTGGAGTCTAGAAGTCAAGCAAGATCAAAGTGCTGGCAGGATGGTTTTCTAGAGAGACCTCTCATCCTGGCTTGCAGATGGCTGCCTTCTTGCTGTGTCCTTGCGTAGCCTCTTCTCTGTGTATGCCTCTCTGGTGTCACTTCCTCTTCTAAAAAGAACATCAGTCATATTCAATTAAGACCCAACACTTACAACCTCACTTAACCAAAGTTACCTCTTTAAAAGCCCTATCTCAAAACAAAGTCCCATTGGGTGAAGGGATTTCAACATACGAATTGGATGGGTTGGGGGAGAGGTACAAAAATTCAGTTCCTGTGTTTTGGGGGAGGTAAAAGAAATACAGAGGAATTTAGGCCTCATTTCAAGTCTCCCTGTGTTTATGGAGAATATTGCTAAAAAGATGTGAGGGGCCTGCTAGTTAATCCCTGAATGTAGGAGTGGTGGTGGGTTTAGGGGAGAATTGTTTTGGGGAAAAAGAAAACTCACCAAGATACAGAGAAAGTGAAAGTCACTCAGTCGTGTCTGACACTTTGCGACCCCATGGACTATACAGTCCATGGAATTCTCCAGGCCAGAATACTGGAGTGGGTATCTGTTCCCTTCTCCAAGGGATCTTCCCAACCCAGGGATCAAACCAATAATAATATAATATAATGCAGGGTCTCCTGCATTATAGGCAGATTCTTTACCAGCTGAGTCACCAGGGAAGCCCAAGAATACTGGAGTGGAGTGGGTAGCCTATCCTTTCTCCAGCGGATCTTCCCAACCCTGGAATCGAACTGGGGTCTCCTGCATTGCAGGAGGATTCTTTACCAGCTGAGTTACCAGGAAATCCCCTGAGAGTAAATCAAGGTCTGCTCTAGAGATAATACGATATTGCTAAGATTTTAATTTACTTTCTTAGGGAACTTTATATGATATGCATGAGAATCTTAATTATTGAATCCTAAAGGTTATACAAGGTTTACTAGGAAGACAAGTCATTACAACATGGAAATACCCATTAAAAACTAACCAGTTGAAACACTGGTAAACACTCAAAGATCACTTTCTATTATATTATTGTTGTGGAGTCATCAAGTCATGTCCAACTCTTTGCAACCCATGGACTGAAACACTCCAGGCTTCCCGGTCTTTCACTATCTCTGGGAGTTTGCTCCTGGAGCTGGCTCATACAGGCTCTCAGAAATGGTGTACATGTGCCTTTCCAACTCCACATTCAGTGACATCACATTTGGTCACTTGGAATAGACCACAGTGGAGAACCTATACGAGGCAATTGGGAAACACTATAAACCAGATCTCTTTGTTTTTCTGAGAACTAGTTGTTCAAGATTTACCAGCAAATCATTGAATTGATTCATGGCCTTTGAATCAATATCATTGCTGAGTCATTTGTTGCCTATAGTTCAAAGTAAAAATTCAATGTAAACAAAAGGCAGCATGAAACTCAATATCTTGCAAAGGATGGTAGATTTTATGACACCGTTGAAAGTGGTGCTGTACTAATATCCATGGCATACACATTTGTTGTTGCTTAGTTACTAAGTTGTGTCTGACTTCTGCAACATTATGGACTGTAGCCTCCCAGACTCCTCCATCCATGGGATTTTCCAGGCAAGAATGCTAGTGGGTTGCCATTTCCTTCTCCATGGTCAACTTTCAATTATCTATTATCACTGTCTACTTTTAACTGTTAACCTTCAGCTTTTTTTTTAATAAAAAAACATAAATAAATCATAGCACAATATAAAATAAAAATAAGTAACAGATCTTTGGGGCTTTACACTGAGTTAGAGTTCCTATCAGAGGGATAACAGCACCACAGCCACACTGAATCCTCATAAAGGAGGCACACGAATGACTGGATTACAAAAGTTACAGATATGAGAGCTGCTCATTTCCCAGAAACTACAGCTCACAGAAAACCAACAAAGGCAAGAGACACAGACCATTCATTTATGAATGTGTAAAACTCAAAAAAGTCCACATCACTCCTCCAACATGTTGAAAGTGCCTCAGAATTCACACAATACCAACTTTCTCATGGTTCTGGTTAAATTACATATACCAGTTTATAACAAATGGCAAAATCTGTAACTCTGTTCAAAGTTTTAAAAAATTACTTAAGAATAATTTCTTGTATTTCTATGCCACCTTTATAGTTCTGGTTTCTCATTTCTTAATTAGTAAATTCAGCGTGCAGGTTCTATCCCAGGCTAATTTATACACTTCTGGAAGAAACGGTCTCTTAAATCCACAGAGTGTTGAGGTGGGGAGCCCCCAACCACGTCAGATTCATTTCACATATGATAATATACATGTTTCAATCCATTCTCCCAAATTATCCCACCCTCACCCTCTCCCACAGAGTCCAAAAGACTGCTCCACATATCCAAGTCTCTGCTGTTGTCTCGTATACAGGGTTATCATTATCCTCTTGCTATATTCCATATATATGTGTTAGTATACTGTATTGGTGTTTTAGTTTCTGGCTTACTTCGCTTTGTATAATAGGCTCCAGTTTCGTCCACCTCATTAGAACTAATTCAAATGTATTCTTTTTAATCGCTGAGTAGTACTCCATTGTGTAAATGCACCACAGCTTTCTTATCCATTCATCTGCGGATGGACATCTAGGTTGCTTCCATGTCCTGGCTATTATAAACAGTGCTGCGATGAACACTGGGGTACATGTGTCTCTTTCAATTCTGGTTTCCTCGGTGTGTATGCCCAGGAGTGGGATTGCTGGGTTGTATGGCAGTTCTATTTCCAGTTTTTTAAGGAATCTCCACACTGTTCTCCATAGTGGCTGTACTAGTTTGCATTCCCACCAGCAGTGTAAGAGGGTTCCCTTTTCTCCACACCCTCTCGAACATTTATTGCTTGTAGACTTTTGGATAGCAGCCATTCTAACTGGCTAACCATTTCTGTTTAACAGAAGCACAATAAAGCACACATCATGCTTTGAAGGACATAGTAAGCAGATTCTAGAAGTTCTACAGCCACAAGTTTTCTAAAAGCTTGGCTGAAGTCAGATTTTAATATGAGATATTATTAACTCATTCTCTAAAGCAGATCTACCAGGGCATCCATCAAATGACACATTTTAGACTTCTAAGGGCTTCCCTGGTGGCTCAGATGGTAAAGAACCCATCTGCAATGCAGGAGACCTGGGTTCAATCCCTGGGTTGGACTGAACCCCTGGAGGAGGGCATGTCAACCCACTCCAATATTCCTGCCTGGATAATTCCATGGACAGAGGAGCCTGGCAGGCTATAGTCATGAAGTCACAAAGAGTTGGACACCAGGAGTGATTAAGAACAGACTTCTGAAGGGCTTCCCAGCTGGTGCTAATAGTAAAGAATCCACTTGCCAATACAGGAGACATAAGAGACGCAGGTTCAATCCCTGGGTCGGGAAGATCCCCTGGAGAGGGTACAGCAACCCACTCCAGTACTCTTGCCTGGAGAGAGGAACCTGGTAGCCTATGGTCCATAGGATCACAAAGAGTTGGACATGACTGAAACAACTTGGCACACAGACTTCTCAAATCTTTTTCTTGCATTTTTTTTCCTTTTGGGTGTGAGGGGAGGGTGGCATACCAAATTATTTTATTTGAAGGAAAACAAGGAAAGAACTTAAGTAGGTATAACCCAAACACAAATGCACTGCCTTGATGACCAGGGAAGTCATCCCTGTGACTACGGGAAGTCAGCCTAAGGCTTAGCTCTCATTATCACGGTTTCCCAGTATGTGCTTGTCAAAGAGATACTCTGCCATGCCAGACTCGGGGGACCCCCGTCTTGCACAGGTTGGTTGCATGGTCACCCAGTTCTCTGATGGATTTCACCTGCTCATTCAGGTACTGAGTCCCAGTGAAGTCACACAAATGGGGGTCATTTCTGTCAGTGGCCAGTTTGTGCAGCTCCAGTAGTGACTGATTCACACTTTTCTCCAAATGTAGCACACATTTCATTGCATTCCGCCCATTCTCCCAGTCATCAAGGTCTAGTTCCTTAATATCCGAAGGGAAGATTCGGCCACTTTACTCGTTCTGCAGCTTCATTAGTTTCTCAGCATGGTCCCTCTCATCACAAAATTGGCGAAGAAAGTACTTGGCACAGTTCTTCAAAGCCACGTCATCACAGTCAAAATGGGATGACACAGACGTCGCAGGCAAACAGCTCCAGACTGATGGGGTGGTTGATGGCATCCTCTGAGTCCTGGTGGTAGTCCAGGTAGCATCTGCCAGAGGCTGCGGTCATCCTGGCAGGCAGCTGCATGGTGGTGGTGGGGCCAGGGCGGGTGGAGGTCTCTGGGTGTGTGGTGGCGAGGGCTGGCTCTGAGCGGCTGGCCAAGGCGAAGGACGAGCACCAGGTTCTGTCCAAGCACTGCTGCAGCAGGAAATTGTGGTGATTCTCCAGAAAGATTGCCTCTCTCATGGTTGTTCGAAACAAAAGTTAAAGTTGCCATGCTCAGTCACTCAGTCGTGTCTGACTCTTTGCGGCCACATGGATTGTAGTCCATCAGGCTCGTCTGTCCATGGAGTTTCCCAGGCAAGAATACTGGAGTGGGTTGCCATTTCCTTCTCTAAAAGTTTCCATCAGTTCAGTTGCTCAGTCGTATCAGACCCTTTGCAGCCCCATGGACTGCAGCACACCAGGCCTCCCTGTCCATCACCAACTCCCAGAGCTTACTCAAACTCATGCCCATTGAATCGGTGATGCCATCCAACCATCTCATCCTCTGTCATCCCCTTCTCCTCCCGCCTTCAATCTTTCCAAGCATCAGGGTCTTTTCAAATGAGTCAGATCTTCAAATCAGGTGGCCAAAGTATTGGAGTTTCAGCTTCAGCATCAGTCCTTCCAATGAATATTCAGGACTGATTTCCTTTAAGACGGACTGGTTGGATCTCCTTGCTGTCCAAGGGACTCTTGAGACTCTTCTCCAACACCACAGTTAAGCATCAATTCTTTAGTGCTCCATTTTCTTTATAGTCCAACTCTCACATCCATACATGACTTCTGGAAAAACCATAGCTTTGACCTGATGGACCTTTGTTGGCAAAGTAATGTCTCTATTTTTTAATATACTTTCTAGGTTGGTCATAACTTTTCTTGCAAGGAGTAAGCATCTTTTAATTTCATTGCTGCAATCAGCATCTGCAGTGATTTTGGAGCCCAAAAAAATAGTCTATCACTGTTTCCATTGTTTCCCCATCTATTTGCCAGGAGGTGATGGGACTAGATGTCACGACCTTAGTTTTCTGAATGTTGAGTTTTAAGCCAACTTTTTCACTCTCCTCTTTCACATTCATCAAGAGGCTCTATAGTTCTTCTTCACTTTCTGCCATAAGTGTGGTGTCATCTGCATATCTCAGGTTATTGATATTTCTTCTGGCAATCTTGATTCCAGCTTGTGCTTCATCCAGTCCAGCATTTCTCATGATGTACTCTGCATATAAGTTAAATAAGCAGGGTGACAATATACAGCCTTAACATACTCCTTTCCCAATTTGGAACCAGTCTGTTGTTCCATGTCCAGTTCTAACTGTTGCTTCTTGACCTGCATACAGATTTCTCAGGAGGCAGGTCAGGTTTCCATACTATGAATCAAAATAAAAACCACCTTAAAGTTTAAGAGGTTAATTTAATTAACCATACTCAAAGTTAGTTTTGTGGGTTTTAAACTGGGAAGTGCATAAAAAGCAAGTATAAGTAGTTTGAAAGTTTAATCTTTTCCAGTGTTGTTTTGCTTAATAAATCTATTCTTCTTTCCTACTGTCACCACCTCACCTTACGCAGATATACACTACCCACTTTTGACTCTTTAACAGAGCAAGACTGAGTGGGATACAGCCTACTCACACATTATTATTCTTCTTTGTCTCTCCTTCTCTCTCTCAAATACACAGAGACACAATCATTCATCACTCACACAGGTCAGGTCTACTGTCCTTATAGCCAAGAGTTAGCATCTCAAACCTGTAGAAACAAGAGATGGGCAGGGAATGTAAAGAAATCTACAAAGAGATAACCAAGTTGAGTGCATTAAGCATGGTACCAGAGGTTGGCAATACAAAGGCAAGTACAAATAGAGTTTACTGAAAAAGAAATGGGCTCAATGAATCATATGACTGGCCCAAAGACAGTTGGCCAACAAGAGGCAGAGCTGGAATTCAAATGCCTGGACTCTTAAAAACCAAGCAGACAGCCCTTCAAATGATCACCTTCGAAGGACCTAAAATGTAGTAGGTAAGAGAGACTGATCAGTACTGAAATGTGTTTTGTTTTGAGGAAAGGAGTGGGGTGGAGGGAAGAAACTCACCTATCCTGGATAGGAGAGGAGAGTTGCTAAAACTTCTTGGAAGATGGCTGATTCCTCTGAGTTGTGGAAGACCAGCAACTATAGTAAGGTAAGAATTAAGGGAAAGGGCATTCGGGGCAAAGAGAAAAACACAGAGAAAAATCAAACAAGGAACTGCAAATTTCACATTTCTGAGTCAAACGTTCAGGAAGAGTACTGAGGAAGATAAAGATACTGAGGTAGGGTACTTCCCTGGTGGTCCAGTGGCTAAGATTCTGTGCTCCCAATGCAGGGAGCCCAGCTTCCACCCCTGGTCAAGGAACTAGATCCCATGTACTACCATTAAAGATCCTGCATGCTATAACTAAGACCTGATACAGCCAAATAAACAAACAAATATGAATAAATAATCTAAAACAAAAAAATGATGCTGAGGTAAAAAGGAGTCAGAGTAGGGAGAGGGGAGAAGGGGATGTCTGGAATGCCAACTGAGTTGCCAATTGAAGGGTTTTAAGTGGGAGACACTGTGAGATATGTGGTTGATGATAGGCACACTGGTGGAAACGAACTGGATGCCCTGGAAAAGAAGTGAGACTGGCAGCTAGGAGGTCAGATAGAAGTAAAGCAATAGCTCCTTTTGTGTTGTCCCTGATTGGTCAAGTTCATCCTATACAAGGACACAGTGGGAATTGGTCACAGAAATAATAGAGCAGCACAGAGGCCAGTTCAAAACTATGATATAAGGGACAAAAGCTTCTACATACCAAATACACCACAGCTGACCCTGGCTCTTCAGACTTAAGACTTTTTTGCTCAGCTACAATTTCATGAATTATCTTAGATTATTCTATAGTCTTTCTACACCGCAGATTGTTCAGTGTTAAGGACTATATCTTATTTGTATCGGCAGGTCCCTCATTATTCACTGTACACACAGTGACTTACACATAAGTGCTCTGTTCATGCTTTTTTAAAAATCCTTTCATTTTACAAATGAGCACTCTCTATACACCACGTTCTAGGAACTAAGGAAACAGATTAGAACCATACTCTCATGGAGCTTATCTTCTAGTTTGAGAAACATACAGTAAACAAATACATAATATTTTCAAGAAGTGATACTACTTAACATAGGGATAGAGTGGTGAAGGCTCTAATTTTTCTTATAAAGGTTCTAGTTTAGATAAGGTGATCAGAGACGGTCTCTCTGACGAGATGAACATTTGAGTAAAGCCCATAACAAAGATACCTGAAACAGAGTATTCCAGGCAGGAGAGTGCACAGGGAGTTTATGAAACAGCAAGAAAGCCAGGGTAGCTACAGCAAAGGGACCATAAGGACAAGGGTAAGGCGATGAGATTAGAGAGGTGACTGGGGATCAAATCATGTAGGGACTTGGATATGAATTTCTTTAGGTATAATCGAAGATGAAATTTCACTTCTTCATGGTGAATCCCATTCTCAAGAAACACAAAGGAAGTAGGATTAGTTGTAGAAAATCTTAGAGGTAAATCTACTGCTCAAAGGCATTGCAAAGCATTCTTAAACTAAGTAAGCATAATTATTAGATTATTTATTACTTGGAAATCTATCCACTACCACCCTACACTAAGAATCTTATTGCCTCCAATAAGACAATTTAGAATAGACTGGGGTGTAGACTTCTGAAATAATGGTTCAAAAATATCTTTCAAAACAGTAATATTCCTGTTCTATCCTAGTCTATCCACCAAGGTATACTTTTTTTTAAAAGGCCAAGGCTTATCCTCTCCAGTCATGCAGGGTTCTACTTCTCATCACACATCAAGGGTCGTTCCTGACTACTGTTTCCATGAGATTAACCTTCCAAACCTCAGATTCCTCCAATCACTCAACAGGCAGCATAAGAATTACATCAATTGTGAATTACATTCCATGATTCTGGCAAAAGGGGTATAAAAGATCTGCAATTGATTCTACTACAAGCAGTGTGTATAAATGCTGAGATTGCCCTGGAATGAGATCACAATTAATAGATATTTCTCACATAAAGATGAAGTCAGGCATTCCGTGTTACTAAATCCCCTATGAGCATGACTTTCCCTGCAACACTTTCTGCTGTCAAAGTGGCAAAAGAGCAAAATACAAAAGAAACAGCTTGGGTCAGAACAAGGGGAGAAGGGAGTTTGAGAATGGAAAGAAGAGCATGGAACAGAAGATGTAAAAAGAGAAAGTACTTTGGAATGAACTGATGGAGGGAAGAGAACGAAAAGAGAAACACACAGGAAGGTAGGACACACACTGATATCACCCTGCACTGCTGTTTACCTGTGTGTCTGTGCCCTCCTGGACTGGATCCCCCAGTGTCTAAGTGGTTTCTGGTGGTGCATTCCCAGCACGGAGCCCACTGAGCCCTGCTCACACTTAGCACTAAATTGTTTGTGGAGGTACGAGAATGAAAGGATTGCTCTCTCTTCCCTCTCTTTCACCATGTATCTTTCTGACTTCTATAAAACCTAGTTCTGCTATTTATTCTTTTGTTTCTATTCAGTTTGTTTTTTGTTTTTTTTTTTCCATTTCCCTCTCTGTCCTGTAAGTCAGCCCAGGTGTGCGCCCTCTGTCGTATTACCAAAATGTGGCAGCCAGAGCCAAACTGATAGGACCAAGGGGAAACCGTGTATAACCAAGGCTGCCCGCCAGACTTAGGCAGAGATTACACAGACGCGGCATTGGAAGAAAGGCAATTGCAATGATTATAAGAGAAACACAAAAGAAGTGAGCTGCAAGGCTTCTGAAGGGGAAGCCTCAGATCTTCTCGTGCCTACAAACATTTGCTGTGACAGCCTTTTATTGGAGAGGCTGACACGCCTCACGGGTTAAGGGCAGAGTGTTGAGAGGTTCTGTCTAGAACAGAAACAAGAAAAGGTACTCACGGGAGAAAGAAAGACTGAGAAGAATTCCAGGGCTTGGATGTGCGGGAGATAGACGACAGGAGGAACTCAAGACCAGCTCGGAATTGTAAGGGATAATCTGTAGGTGACTGGGGCTTATAAAGTAGCCTCAAGTATGGGATGAAGTGAAGGCCCCTGAAGGCAAGACAGAGTGAGGCCTCACCGGAAAGAGAAATAGCAGAACGAAGACACACCCCTGCAGCTACTCCACACCTGATTCCCCCGTGCAAGGTGCTTCCCTGACCAGCTCGGCTTCCAAGATTCCTCGCTGCAAGCTGGACCGCGGAGCCCTGAACTACAATACCCATAGTGCCCCACGCGCAGGTCGAGTGAACCGCCCTCTTCTGATGCCGACTAGCCAATAGGATTCTCCATCTTCCTGCCCCTTGAAATATCACGGAGGGGGTGGTCGGCGCTTCCGGTCCCATGTTCTCTTTGGCCCTTGGGGAATCTAAAGATGTAGTGCTTACGGAGAAGCCGTAAGGCAGCGATCCTAGGTGTAATGAATCGTCCGTGGCATGGGTTCCGCTAACAGAACGTGGGCTGTTTATGCTAACGGATAGCACCAAACCTCTGCTTTTAGGCCCCTTCCCCACCTCTTCCGGGGCGGACCTCTGACCTTCAACACATGCGCAGTCCCTCCTCCGCCCCTGTGATGGGGCGAGCCTAGGACCTTTAGCACATGCGCACTTCTCCACGTTCCCTGGGACTGGCCTCGGACTTGCAGCACTAGTACCCCTAGAAAAAGACCTGACAGGCTGTCAGAGGTCTCTGGTTGTTTCCGTTGCTATGGTCAGGACATTGTATTTTGGGTAGTGCTGGGGTTTTTTGTTTGTTTTAACTTTCTCTTGTTTAACATCGGGAAGCAGCAATGAAGTAAGTGTTACTGAAAAATCCCTAAAGCTGGATTTGAAATATGCACTTTGTAACACACCGGCTTTGGGGTATTGGGCAGGTCATTTATTCGCGCTGCTGGCAGAGCTGTATGCAAACTGCTGGTGCCCACAGCCCTCCAGGTCCCCGTAGGACTGTAGTTTCCAGGCCACTGGAAACTTCTAAGGGCAGTGCACCAGAAAACCAAATGACCGAGCTGAGCATTGGTGGAGCATCGTCGAATGCAGTGAAAGATAGGAACTGGAAATGGGATGGCATCCGGGGGGGCAGCTGGAGGGAGAAATGGGGAAAGAAAAATTTTGTTGGGTTTTCCCCTCTACCAGCAATTGCTTATAATTCTCTATTTAAATATCATCCCATCTGACTTTTCTGCATCCCTACTGTCATTCACAGATCAAGATCATCTCTTGCTTAAATTCTGTCTCCAGTCCCCACTCCACCCCCTGTTGAACTATTGTAAACTGCAAACATGATCATTAAAATGTGTCATAACTTCTCTTTGCCCCTAAAATTAAGTGCCAACACCTTAAGAAGGCTCTTATTGTCTGGTCTCTTCCTTCTCCGCCAGTCTTCTCTCACTCTTTGTTCGAATCACCTTCAAATTCTTTTAACACAGGAGGCTGCTTCCTACCACCTGGCCTTTTTATGTGTGGAAACAAAGTAATAAACATTCTGAACACTGCTGAACACAATCCTGGCTTGGTTTCAAGCAGTGCCTTCCACCATACTCTGTCAATTCTCCCTTTTCCTCTTTGAAAGATTATGTAGCTTTCTGTTTGTTTAGTTATTAGAAGTCCAGCCTAATGTAATGAGTCCACTTTAAAGCTTCAGTCTCACATCAAGTTTACGTAGCTTCCTTACCCTCAGCACCAGCCAACCTTCAGCATGGGATGCCATTTGGGGAATTGGTACATCCTGTCCTTTAATAGTGGAACTAGAACTCTCTCTTTTGCTAACTGAAGCTACTTGTTGTGTTGGAACCTGGAGGAAGGACTGGGGAGGGCCTAGGAGGAAGGGCAAAATGTCCTTTTCCCTAACTGGGCAAGTCATGGTAATCATCTGTTTGTTGTTTGACTCTCAGGCTAAAGCTGACTGATCGTGGATACCTTCCATTTAGAAGATGCCCAAATGCTAATGCTTATGGGCACATGGATCAGTTTCCTGGGAGCTCTCCCCATTGCACAATCCCCTGATGGTAAATCTGCTCCAGTCTAACTGCTTCCCACAAGGCCTCAGGTCCTGCCTTTGGCTGTAAAACTAAGCTCTCCTGCTACTAGTCTTCCTGGGAGGAGGACCAGCAAGATGGCTCCAGCTCTACTGACTTTTCACACTGTTCTTTTGACTTACAGGAAATTCATACATCCTGCTAAACCACATGGTACAAGTGACAGCTCTTTTCCAGTCAACCCTCATTCTTTACTCCAGTGATCACAAAGAACAGATCAGCAAGCCCATCAACAGCTTTCCAACCAGGGACTGAGATGCAGTCTCTCCTTGCCAAGCCACCAATTTCTGAGACCCCTCATTCTAAGGAGGTGAGGACAAAATGCACAGCACTTGATCCTCTGACTGGTGATAGACACGTGACTCCATCAATCCCTTTCCTCTTTCCACCTCCACACCATCTTCTATTTATTTCCTGGGGAGGTAGAGGATGGGGTACTGGGGATATAGCAGAACTGACTTGCCACCTCTTAATGGTACCTTTTACTTTTGTGGCAAAACTGACAATTCCAGGGTACTGAATGAGTCCTGCTTAACATCCTGAAACAAAAAAGCTGTCTCCTTTGCCCAGATACTCGCCACATACTTCAACACCTTCTCTTTTTTCCCTTTATCTGTGATTAGCTCCTTCTCATCTTTTACTATCAATGTATCAATGTAACTATCATCACTGCCAAGAAGAAATCCTAACACTGCCAAGCCTAAAGCAGCAGATGGATCTATCACCTCCAAAGGTCCTCTTGCCTCCCTCATCATAACACTTACCACGTTATGTTCTAAATGACTCTTGACAGTACATCTTGCCCATGAGCCCAGGCACCACAACGGCTGGGACCCTGTCAGTTTTGCTCATCTTCCTCTCATCGTCACTCATACACAGAAAGCACTAAATACATAAACGAAGGATTCCTAGGCTTTGGGGAAGAGTCTGTGTGGTTTGAAAGAGCTGAGGGTTGCGGGACTTTCCTGGTGGTCAAGTGGTTAAAAAAATGATGTGCGCTCAGTCTTGTCCTACCCTTTGGGACCCCATGGACTGTAGCCCACCAGGCCTTCTGTCCAAGGAATTTTCCAGACAAGAATACTGGAGTGGGTTGCCATTTCCTTCTCCATGCCCCATGGTTAAGCAGCCACCTGCCAGTGTGGGGGATGCTGATTCAATCCCTGGTCAGGGAACTAGGATCCCACATGCCAGAGAGCAACTAAGCCCCCATTGAGCCCACACTCTCTGGAGCTCAAGCTACACAACAAGAGAAGCCACCACAATGAGAAGCCCACACACCACAATGAAGACCCAGTGCAGCCAAAACAATGAGTTTTAAAAATAGAAAAGAGCAAGCCCGGGTCCTGCTCCAATGCCTCTGTCCCTGCTGCTTCTACCTCCCTGAGACCTGCTGTTCTCTGCGCCTACTTTGTATATCAAGTTGTGTTGCTGGAACATCTCTGAAACATCTAAAGAGCTGTCTGAAAATCTGCACTTTTATAAATTAGTTTTATTCTATCAACCAGCTATATAAGCATTGGCAAAGTTTGTAAAATAGGAAATTGTGAGGCAGTCAAGGATCGGGTGTTACCCTACACTTTTGACTCCATTCCTTGCAGGCCCAGAATTCCCTTCCCATTTGTTTAGAAGTTTGAGTATGCCCAGTAGGATCTCCCTTCCCACTGTTGGTCTGTGGTGGAAGGAAACGATGGCTTCTCCTATGACTACATTATAGTCTCTGGATGCAACATTCCTTCATGCAAAACATTTTTAACTGACCTAGAAGAGCTGAGAGAGCTTTACAGTGTGTCCTACCAGGGCCCTTCAGGCTACTGGCAACAGGATGAAGGATAAACGAATTCCCAAAATAAGCATATACATATGCTCGGACCCTAGAGTTCCAAAGAGCCCAAGCCATTCCTTCCCTCTTCCCTTTCCCTTCCTGTCCATGCCCCTGCAATGGAGCAGAAAGGAAAAGTTATGCCACAAGCCTATGGAAAAATGCCCCTTGGCTTTCAGAAACCTGACATGAAATATGATCTCATTTTTTAGGAAGTCAGTTCCAGACAAAAGATCTTGTTACAGTCCCATGCCCCGAACTGTCTACTCTCTCTTTGAAAATGGGGGCAGCATTTTGTCTGAAACACCAAGTTCATGGATTAACTAAAATATGAATTTATCCAGAATATCACATTCACCCATTTATCCAACAAATATATGTGGAGCAGTATTTATATGCTTGTTTCTGGGTATACTACAGTAAAGACACAATTCCTGCTCTCAAGTTACAATCTAGTGAGGGAAAACCGATTTCAGCACTAAGAACTATGATAGAGTTTTGCACCTATGGCCTGGAGGTGGTGGAAGTCAGGGAAAGCTTCCCAATAGAAATAATACTGGTTTACCCTTAAAGTAGAAATTAACCAAGCAGGAAAAGGGAGGGAAGCAATGCAGGTTCACAGGCAGGATACACACCAAGTACAGAGTCCGAGAAATAACACAAGAAAACCCGTGCTAAGCACTGTTGGACACCACCCTAAGAGTTCAACAAGTATTACCTCATTGAAGTGAAGTGAAGTCGCTCAGTCGTGTCCAACTCTTTGCGATCCCATGGACTGTAGTCTACCAGGCTTCTCTGTCCATGGGATTTTCCAGGCAAGAGTACTGGAGTGGGTTGCCATTTCCTTCTCCAGGGGATCTTCCTGACCCAAGGATTGAACCCAGGTCTCCTGCCTTGCAGGCTCATTAGATTGTCACAACTCTTTGAAATAGATAGTAGGCCCACTTGATAGATGAAGGAGTTAAAGTATAAGCTACACATAAGGCATGGAAAGCTGAAGTAAACTTATCAAACAAGATCACAGTTTCCTTAATAAGTGATGTAACCTCATGGATGACAGCCTGCCAGGCTCCTCTTGCCCTTTCCAAGCAAGAATACTGGAGTGGGTTGCCATTTCCTCCTCCAAGGGATCTTCCCAACCCAGGGACTGAACCCACATCTCTTACACCTCTTGCATTGGCAGGCGGATTCTTTACCATTGTGTCATCTGGGAAGCCAATAAGTGATGAAGCCAAGACACAAATCAGCAAGTTTGAGTCCAGAACTGCTACCCTCCCCCACCTTCTTACCTGGTACTTTGGATTCATGAGTTGTCTTTCCTAAAGGAGTATAAGATTCATGGCAAAGCATACTTGAAAAATAAACTCGGTAGACAGGCAGGGAAGGGACTTCTCAGGTGGCTCTAGTGGTAAAGAATCTGCCTGTGAATGCAGGAGATGCAGGAGACATGGGTTCAGTCTCTGGGTTGGGAAGATTCCCTGGAGAAGGAAATGACAACCCACTCCAATATTCTTGCCTGGGAAATCCTATGGACAGAGGAGCCTGGTGGGCTACAGGCCATAAAGTTACAGAGTTTGACATGACTGGGCACACACACCTACAACAGGCAGGGAGAGACAACATGAATGAAGAGTTTATATACCACATTGGTGACATTTGGACTTTATCTTAAAGGTCACAGGGATCCAAATGATGGATTTCGAGGAGTAAAGTGGCCTGATTTATTTATATTTATTACTCTGTTAACATGGAGTAGGATAAGTTATAAGGGAATAAGAGTACTAGAAGTGAGAAGAACATTGTCAATCAACTATGCTTCACTTTAAAAAAGAAGAAGCTCTTGCAGTGATGCAGGAAAGAATGAATAAGGACTAGGAAATAAAAGTTTGAACTAAGGTAGTAGCAATGACTATAAAGAGGAGGGAATGTGATTCAGAAGTGGAACTGACAGTATATTGATAATAGGTGCAGAAAGTCAGGAAGAAAGAGCATTCTCTCATGATTCCCAGATTTCTTATTTTATTTCAGAGACTATGGATGTGAGAGTTGGACTGTGAAGAAAGCTGATTGCTGAAGAATTGATGCTTTTGAACTGTGGTGCTGGAGAAGACTATTGAGAGTCCCTTGGACTGCAAGGAGATCCAACCAATCCATTCTAAAGGAGATCAGTCCTGGGTGTTCATTGGAAGGACTGATGCTAAAGCTGAAACTCCAATACTTTGGCCACCTCATGCGACGAGTTGACTCACTGGAAAAGACTCTGATGCTGGGAAGGATTGGGGGCAGGAGGAGATGGGGATGACAGAGAATGAAGTGGCTGGATGGCATCACCGACTCGATGGACATGAGTTTGAGTGAACTCCGGGACTTGGTGATGGACAGGGAGGCCTGGTGTGCTGTGATTCAGCGACTGAACTGAACTGAACTGAAGTATAGAGGAGAAGCAGGCTTGAAAGGAAAGATATTTAAAATGCATTTGGATATGAGGGTTTGAAATGTCTGTGTTACCGTTGAACAGTCAACTAAGCAAGACAATGAGAAGTTACATTTAGGAGTGTGGAGTAAGGAACGAGATCTGAGTAAAGACACAAATTGGAGAACCACTGGCATACAGGTTGTCATTGAAACTATAAGAATAGATGAGATCACTCAAAGAGGATTTCAGAAGATAAGAAAACTGAGGGTGGACCCTGAGGAAATACCAAGTATACTACACAAAGGTAATTGGATGCAAAGAGACTAAGGAGGAGCCAAAGTAGGAGGAAGATTGTGTAGGCATCTACCAAAACTGGGGCTTCCATGGTGGCTGAGATGGTAATGAATTTGCCTGCAATGTGGGAGACTGGTTCAATCCCTGGGTCAGGAAGATCTCCTGGAGAAGGGAATGGCTACTCACCCCAGTCTTCTTGACTGGAGAATTCCATGGACAGAGTAGCCTGACAGGCTACAGTTGATGGGGTCGCAAAGAGTCGGACACAACTGAGCAACTACCACTGCTAAAACTAAGAGAAGTTGGACTTCCTGGTGGTCCAGTGGTTAAAAATCCACCTGCCAATGCAGGGGACATGGAATTGATCCCTGGTCTGTGGGTTGAAAAGAAGAAAAGTGAAAGGCAAAGAAGAAAATTAAAGATATACCCATCTGAATGCAGAGTTCCAAAGAATAGCAAGGATCACTTCTTAAGTGATCAGTGCAAAGAAACAAAGGAAAACAATACAATGGGAAAGACTAGAAATTTCTTCAAGAAACTTAGAGATACCAAGGGAACATTTCACGCAAAGATGGGCTCGATAAAGAACAGAAATGGGATGGACCTAACCAAAGCGGAAGATATTAAGAAGAGGTGGCAAGAATACACAGAAGAACTATACAAAAAAGATCTTCATGACCAACATAACCACGATGGTGTGATCACTCACCTAGAGCCATACATCCTAGAGTGCGAAATCAAGTGGGCCTTAGGAAGCATCATTATGAACAAAGCTAGTGAAGGTGATGGAATTCCAGCTGAGCTATTTCAAATGCTAAAAGATGATGCTATTAAAGTGCTGCACTCAATATGCCAGCAAAGTTGGAAAACCCACCAGTGGCCACAGGACTGGATGAAGCACAACCTGGAGTCAAGATTGCCGGTGAAATACCAATAATCTCAAATATATAAATGACACTCTTATGAAGAAAGTGAAGAGGAATTAAAGACCCTCTTGATGAAGGTGAAAGAGAAGAGTGAAAAAGCTGGCTTAAAACTCAACATTCAACCAACTCAATGGACATGGGTTTGAGATGGTGAAGGACAGGGAAGCCTAGCATGCTACAGTCCATGGGGTCACAAAGAATCAGACACTACTAAGCGACTGACCAACAACCAGAACTGTGTTTGATTCCACATGCTGTAGCACAACTAAGCCCATGCACCACAACTACTGAAGCCCAGCACCCTAAAGCCCATGCTCTGCAACAAAAGAAGCCACCACAATGAGAAGTCCAAATACCACAACTAGAGAGTAGTCCCCTTGCACTGCAAGTAGAGAAAGCTCTCTTGCGGGAAGAAAGACCCAGTACAGCCACAAACAAGTATTTTTTAATTAAAAAAAAAACTAGATGGAGCAAAGTGTTTCATGAAAGAATAATTGGTCAATTCTGAAACATCAGGATAGAATTTCAGAAGTGCTTATATATTTGGGACTGCTGCTGCTGCTAAGTCACTTCAGTCGTGTCCGACTCTGTGTGACCCCATAGATGGAAGTCCACCAGGCTCCCCTGTTCCTGGGATTCTCCAGGCAAGAACACTGGAGTGGGTTGCCATTTCCTTCTCCAATGTGTGAAAGTGAAAAGTGAAAGTGAAGTCGCTCAGTCGTGTCCGACCCCTAGCGACCCCATGGACTGCAGCCCACCAGGCTCCTCCATCCATGGGATTTTCCAGGCAAGAGTACTGGAGTGGCTTGCCATTGCCTTCTCCGATATTTGGGACTAAGAGGTTGTTATTGACTCTGGGGGAAAATGATTCAGTAGTAGAGATGGACCCTAGGTCAAAGTGGGATTAGAAGCAAGTGTGGGAGGAAGGAGGTGGAGATAAGCACATTTCAAGAAACTCTTATGCAAAGGAGAGAAAACACAACATTGCGGAATGGGTTTTCCCTTCATTTCTTTCTTTTAAAGATAAGAGAGACTTAGCTTGGTATATTAGCCTATTGCTGCTGTAACAAATTACTACAAACTTCATACCTTAAAAGTACACAAATTGCAGAGTGCAGTGAAGCAGGGTTTGGCAGGGGCAGTACACAAATTTAGTATCTTCACTTCTGGAGATCAGCAGTCTTAAAATGTTTGGCAAGACTGTGTTACTTTTGAAGGTTCTAGGAAAGAATCTGTTCCTTTGCCTTTTCTAACGTCTAGAGGCTGCCTGTATTCTTCGGTTTGTGGCCCCTTCCTCCATATTCAAAGCCACAGAGCAGCGTCTTCCAATCTCGGTCTCTGTCTCTGTCTCCCCACCGGCCTCTGCTTGTCTCTCTGCTTCTCTTGTCACATTGCCTTTCTGTCTGACTCCTAAAAGGATACTGGTGACTACACCTGGCCTGCTCAGATAATTCAGGAAGATCTTTAACTTAAGCATATCTTCAAAAAGTCCCTTTTACCATGTATGAGAACGTATCCACATGTTCCTGAGGATTAGGATAGAAGATCTTTGAAGAGACATTTCACAGCTCATCACTTTTGGCACATAGTACTTGCTCAAAATATTATTACTGATAATAATATTTAAATGTATATGCTGAAGAGATAGAGCCATCAAAAAGACCTTACAAACATAGGAGAGGGAGAGAGACTCTGAGAGAGAGATAGAGAAAGCAAGAACCCCTAGTCTTAAAGGGTTGTATCCAGAACACAGAGGAACGAACGTTGTGGGTCCTGGACATTAAGTGACATAATGACAAAAAATTTTAACATATCATTCAATTCTTTTTTCTCCTTTATTCATTTAAGTGTGCCTACACCAGTGAAGGACCATTGTTTTGTCACTGCTTCAGCCTGACAAGCCCCGCCACATGCAGTCATGTAAGTGCCCCAAAATTTCACTTCTGATTGATCATTGTTTCTCCCAGAGCTTCCAGCTTAGCCTCTTTTGCAAAACAGATGCTCAATAAATATTTGGGAATGAGCAAATAAATGAAATGATGAAAAAATAAATTAACAAACTTAAAGGACGGGGAAAATATTGATTTAAGGTGATCAAAATGGTTGGTAAGGCTTCACAACTCCCAACAATGAAGACTTCTGCACAAAGGCCTGAAAGGAATGAGCTTAAAGAACAGAAGTGGAGGGATCCCACACGCCACAACTAAGACCCAGTGCAGCCAAATAAATAAAAATAAATATTCAAAAAAACAAAACAACAAAAAAGAACAGAATAGGAGGTGTTGCAGGTGGAAAGGATTCTTCAGAGGTAAAAAAGAATATGGGAGTGCAAGGTGGCATGTTGGGATCAAGTTTCCCTCCTTAAACGCTGGCTGAGCTGATTGAGCAGGTAATCAGTAGAGGATATTAAAGCCCCAAGAATGAGTTAGCACCGATACAAGATAAATTAAGAATTGCCCTAGGATTCTGAAAGATGTAATAACAACACTACAATAGAAAGAGACTTGGAATTTAAAAAAAAAAACACTATGTTGGGTTTTTGGGTTTGTTTTTTGTTTTGTTTTGTTTTGTTTTAGTTTAAATGCCTGGTTCTAGAATTAATTTCTGCGTGACCTTGAGCAAATTACACAAACTCTTTGCGCTTCAGTTGCCTGAGAGGATGAAACCAGCTGATACAGGTAAAGCACTTAGCCCAGAAGCTACGTAAAGAAATAACACAATAAATTATTGCTATTACTGTCTCGCAGAGTTATTGTTTTAAATAAAATAACACATCAAAGCACCAAGGATAGTGTCTTCATGGAGGCTCAGTGAACTTTAATTTCCTCTCTTTCATATTAGAAATTTAAACTAACTGCTCTGCATGAAAAATTTAAACTAAATGCTTTCTGTAAACAGGGCATGAGAAGCTCTGGAAGCTGGGTAGCTCTTGAGATTCTGTTACTGTCATCTAGGTAAGAAGATTCATATAGTAGTCAGGGGTGTCCAAAGAAACAGAACCAACAGGAGTGTGTGTGTGTGTGTGTGTGCGCGCGCGCGCTATAGGAATTGGTTCACTGGATGACAGAAGCCAAGAAGTCTGATGATCTGCCATCTGCAAGCTGGATGGGTTTAATCCAGGGAAGCTGGTGGTTTAATGCACCCCAGGTCCAAAGACCTGAGAACGAGAAGCACTGATGTCCACAGACAGGTGAAGATTGATGCCCCAACTTAAACTGAGTAAATTCTCTCTCTTCCTTCACCTTTTTGTTGTTTCCAGACCCTCAGTGGAGTGGATGAGTCCACCTGCATTGGTGAAGGCAATCTTCTTTATTTAGTCTACCCGTTCAAATCTTAATCTTTTCTGGAAACATCCTCACAGACTTCCTAAGAAAAATTGTTTACTTTTATCTAGGCATCCTAAGAGGCTTCCCTCATAGCTCAGTTGGTAAAGAATCTGCCTGCAATGCAGGAGACCTCGTTTCGATTCCTGGGTCGGGAAGATTCCCTGGAGAAGGGATAGGCTACCCACTCCAGTATTCATGGGCTTCCAGGATGGCTCAGCTGGTAAAAAAATCCGCCCACAATGCGAGAGACCTGGATTTGATCCCTGAGTTGGGAAGATCCCCTGGAGAAGGGAAAGGTAACCCACTCCAGTATTCTGGCTTGGAAAATTCCAGTCCATGGGGTTGCAAAGGGTCGGACACAACTGAGTGACTTTCACTTTCAGGCATCCTAAAGAATCCTCCTGCCAACTGCAAGTGCTGCAGGGGACACGGTTTGATCCCTGGGTCGGGAAGATCCCTTGGAATAGGACACGGGGACTTATTCCAGTATTCTTGTCTGAAGAATTCCATGGACAGAGGCCTGGTGGGCTACAGTCCATGGGGTCGCCAAGAGTTAAACATGACTGAGCCACTGAGCATGCACACATACACATACAGGCATCCCTTAGCCGCGTCAAGTTGACACATAAAATTCACCATCACAGCTCAGGACCTCCAGAATTCATGGAAGACACATGTGTTAGGAGCTAAGTGGTCAATGCATAACACCTCCTTTTTCCCCACCTGTGTACATAACAGGTCTCTCTTCTCCACCCAAGTTCTGAACCAGTGGAGATAGAAAAATGAGGCAGATGGCAATGCTCACCTTTAAAACTGATAAAGACCATACTGGAAGACATGGCTTAGGTGTGCAGCCACCTAACACAAAGTGTTAGCCCACATGTGGGCTTCCTAACACAAAGTTGGGATTTTTTTTCACTTGCGTTGCATGGCTTTTCGGATCTCAGTTCCCTGACGGGAGATGGAACCTGGGCAACAGCACTGAAAACACGGAGTTCTAACCATCAGGCCTCCAGGAAACTCCCTTTATTAAAAAAGTTTTTTCCTAACAGGAAGTTCAGAATTAGATGACTCACCACCCCATCATAATTATCCTTGGAAAACTATAGATTTCTGACTTGTGGGAGTGCGCCTCTCTGAAACGGCTGGAAAGAAGCAGATCCAGGTGACTGCTCCCTGCACCTGGGAGAAAGGGAATGAAAGCTGAGTGGAGAGATGCCAGGAATGTCAGTAAAAGTCTTCTGTCCTAGGAAAGAAAACACCAGGAATGTGGAGAAAGTGCTCCCCCAATACCACTCTCTGTTTCTTTTTTCCCCTTAGGCTTCCACAGATCACCATTCAGGTCATTAGATGGTGGCCCGGCCAGTCTTCCTCAACACTGTTGTGGGTGACACAGTGGAACTTCCCCGGAGATCCTGGAAGGAGCTCAAACTGTCTGGCCTTTGTGACTCATTTCTGGGCCCTACCTCTCCAGAAATACATGAAGGACAATTCCACCTGCTTATCTTTGGCTGTCGGTTCAGAGAATGATAATTGATCGGTCATTTCCTACAAGTCAGCAACATAACTGGGGAACATAAAAGAAACTGCCAGGTCCAGAGCTTCGCCAAAGACTCCTCAGCACCTCATCTAAAGTGAGTGAGTGTCAGCAATCAAACCACAACCCCAATAAAGCATCAGCCTAGAGAAGGAGAAAAGAGTATAACGATAAGAGACGGAGAAATCTAGTCTGATTGAGGAGATAAGGCCAATATACCTGAATCAAGGAAGGGCAACAGACACGGGCAAGAATGCTAATGGATACAGAATTTCTTTTGGGAGGGATGGAAATATTCTCAAATTAAATTGTGATGATGTTTGAACAATCCTACGAATCTACAAAAAAAAATTGAACTGTATGTTGTCTTTTGTTTTTTTTTTTTTTTTGGCTGTGCCACATGACTTGTGGGATCTCAGTTCTCCAACCAGGGATTGAACCTGGGCCACAGCAGTGAAATACCAGAATCCTAACCACTAGGCAACCAGGGAATACCCCTGAACTATATACTTTAAATGGGTGAATTGTATGGTATGTGAATTTTACCTCAATAAAGACGATTAATTTATTTTAGAAAAGACACAGGCCACTAGCTGTAGTGGACTAGGAGAAAAGAGACCAGAATTCCGGTCCTTTGCTTATTGTGCCAATAACTATGTGACCTTGTTTATAGTCGCTCAGTCCTGTCCAACTCTTTGCAGCCCCAAGGACTATTTCCTCTGGAGTTACTGAAAGGAGCTCAAACTGTCTGGCCTCCAGGCTCCTCTGCCCATGACATTTTCCAGGCAAGAATACCGGAGTGGGGTGTTATTTTCTACTCCAGTATATCTTTCTGACCCAGGGATCCAACCTGCTGTCTTGCATCTCCTACACTCGCAGGCGGATTCTGTGTGACTTGGGTCACTTTCCCTTCTCGTGCCCCACTCTCCTCACCTGTTAGATGAAGGCACTGGAGTAGATGACCTGTAAGGTTCCTGTCTTAGTTTCCTGGGGTTGTTGTAACAAATTACCACAAACTTCAAACAACAGAAAGTTATTCTCTCACAGTTCTGGAGGCTATAAGGCTGCAATCAAGGTACTGACAACACCATGCTCCCTCCAGAGGCCCTCGGTGAGAACGCATTCCTTGTCTTTTCTGGGTTTGTTCCTAGGCTTGTGTCTGCACCTTTCTCTGCTCTGTCTTTCCACTTGGATAATCCAGTATAAACTCCTCCTCTCAATGTCCTTAATTAAATCACACTTTTTGCCATATACGGTAGCATTCATGTGTTCCAAGTGATTGACATAGATATCTTGGGGGAAGGGGGTAGTTCATATATAGATCTTCGCAAGTTTATAGGAGAGTTGACAGAATGAACTTGAGAAAATTCTAACTGCCTTTCATTCTCTAAACACCTCCTTCCTCACTTCCCTTCCTTCCTAGTTCATATTTAAAATAACTTCCATCTGTATGGAATTTTATGGTTTGAAAAGTTATTATGCATTTGTCAGCTCATTGCAATCCCATAAAAACCTGTAAATTTGTTATTATCACTATAATTTCATTTCCAATGAGAAAATGGAGGGTGAGAAAGATTAAGTGATCTAACCAAGGTCACCCACGCTGGAAGGTGCCAGGGTTGGATTCAGCCTTTGTCTTTGCCCTCTACATCCTTTGGTACCCATTCTACCATCACCTGCCTGAATCTTGATATAGCATCAAGAGGTTCTAGACCAGGATAGGGTAGATGCACTTGGAGTAAATTCAGTTCTCCCTATTCTTCCTGCTAAGCACAGCTGGAAATCCTGGACACTTTATATAAAACCAACATAGGAAGATCTGAAAGGTGGGAAGAAGAAAGCAGACTGGTGAGGGCTCTTGGAACCCAAAGATTGACATAACAAGAGTTCCTGGGTTTTCTTGCCTCATATATATTCTGGACTGGATGCTAGAAAACAACCTGGAAATGTCAACAGGCACAGACAAAATGAAGTCCCAAGAAAAGCCTGCTTACCAAAGGACAGGGAAAAACGCAATTCAGCAAGACAGAAAACCTTTGGACAATCACTGCCTTACTCCAGCCAAACACCATGGAAAAAAATCATGGTCCCACCTCCAACCCTATAGGAAGGTAGAGACCCTAGGCTCCGGCCACAATGAGGTACCCTTCCCCACACCTCATCCCTCATCAGAGCAGTATCAGAGGAGAGCGGGGAGCCTGGGCTTTCATTCCTGCCCAGAGGTAGTGAGCTCCCCATCCGGAGGTAATAAGACACCCCTCCCCCTCTCTGCCAGAGTGTCAGAGGAGGCCGCCTGGCAAGTTTGAAATCCCACATCCACCCTGCAATAAGGAGTTACCTCTCCCCTCTCCCCTGGGTGAACAAACAGGCCTGAGTGGAGAACGTGGACATTCATTCCTGCCTGGTGTTTGTGAGGTGATGCCCCCTCCCCACAACTAGCATGATGTCAGAGGAACCCTGCTAAAACAGAAGATTTTAACATGATCCGGAGTCTCATTACACCGAAAACGTCCAGCAGGCAATCGAGACCATAAATCACACCTGCTGCTGCTGCTGCTAAGTCACTTCAGTCATGTCCGACTCTGTGTGACCCCATAGACGGAAGCCCACCAGGCTCCCCCGTCCCTGGGATTCTCCAGGCAAGAACACTGGAGTGGGTTGCCATTTCCTTCTCCAATGTGTGAAAGTAAAAAGTGAAAGTGAAGTCGCTCAGTCGTGTCCGACCCATAGCGACCCCACGGATTGCAGCCTACCAGGCTCCTCCATCCATGGGATTTTCTAGGCAAGAGTACTGGAGTGGCTTGCCATTGCCTTCTCCGAAATCACACCTAGAACCTAGAAAATCTCATCTTAAATTTTTAAAGACAATTGGCAGAGGCCCAAACCAAGATGATACAGATATTGAAATAATCTGACAAGGATTTTGAAGAATCACAAAAATGTCTCAACAAACAACTTTAAAATAGAATATCTCAGTGAAATAACTGAAGATATAAAGAAGAACCAAATGGAGATTTTAGAACTAGAAAATACAATTACGAAAATTAAAAACTCAATGGAAAAGCTCAACAGCAGAATGGAAGGGAAGGAGGAAAAGAATCAATGAACAATGAAACTGAAGATCAAACAATATAAATGACCCAAGTTGAGTCAATTATCCAAACAGAGTAATTTGGGTAAAAATAATACTTTCCTTCTCCTCTTGTGTTTTCTAAATTACGTTTAGAAATTAAAGTGAAAAGTATAACACTGTCTAAATGTTAATTTCAAAGAATGTAGAAGAAATATTTACTAGAATTATATTCTAAATGGAGGTGGTAAAGGGACTTAAAGGGAGGTGAGTTTTCTACACTTATCTCCAACTGACAATGTGAACACCAATGGATCTCCATGGTGATGGAATTATTCTGTATCTTGATTTCAGGGCTGAATCTACTTGCATGATAAAATGTCTGTACATATACTATATGCACACATTTGTTTCTAAGTCCATTTACTGGTTTTGATTTTGTACTATAGTTACACAAGATTAGCCACTGGGGGACGCTGGGGGACACTGGGTGAAGGAGACATGGAACCTCTCTGTATTATCTTTGTAAATCCCTATATATCTAAAATAATTTGAAAATGAAAATTTTTTAAATAAAAGAGGATTGAAGGGGCAACTTCACAGGCATTTAGGGAGCTCCCATTTCACTCTGGAGGCCAGACATGAAGGGAGATGGTGCCCAGAGGACAGAGCGTTCTGGACAGGAACCTTCAGTCAGACCCTCACTTTATCTTCAAGTGACATCACAAAGCCTCAGAAGCTCCACCTATCTCTCAGAAGTCTTGCCAGTTGAACTACATGTCAGGCCTGTGTTCACTTTGGAAGCAGTTGTTCAACCTTGCTGAGCAAACTGATCTCCTGTTCAGTTACATCGGAAGGAAAATGGCCCCATGTGAGCAACAAGTTCAACCGTTTGACACTCATTCCTAAGCTCTTACAAAGGGCAAGACCAATTTTCCTCGTGTTTTCTTGGTCGTGTGGGCAGTCTGCTTCTACCACATATCTCAGCTGTCTTTGAGAAACCTATGTCTTCCCCACAGCTTCCAGCCTTCTTATGGGACAAGCATACACTCACCACTGCCATATCTGATCCTGCTTACCTGGTCAAAGTCCTCTTTTTCTTTGCACTCCTGATGACTCTGGTCTCTCTACTCATCCTAGTCTGGAAGGTAACCAAAGACAAAGGCAACAAGAACAAACAACAACCAGACCAAAGAAAGGAGGCGACACTGCTGGCGTGAAGACCTATGCTTCTTGGTGGAGACCCCACTGAAGCGAAGACCTGGAGGCCAAGAGGCGGACCACTTAGGGGCTGGTAGAGCGTGGGAAAGAAGAGCTGCTTCGGGCACTCCATCCCCCCTGCCATATGCTCCCCTTGGCCTCATTTCCCTCCCCTACGACCACTTCTGCTGTAATTCACATTCATTCTGCTGCTCTTTGTCTTCTCCAACTCCTGAGTTTAAATGTCTTCTCTCCGTGGATCTTTCCAGACTGAAATTATAAATGGCTTTTGATTTTTGCATTAACAGATGAAAGGAAAAGACACATGGAGGATTAAAAATCACTTACAAAGCCCACATTTTTAAAATTGGATATGTGTTGACTCTGGGATATTGAAATTATTGGAAACTCATAGCATCTCAAACTCTACAATGAAACCATAGTGGAAGCTCAGTTCCAGAAGATCCTTGAAAGGCTCACCTACTCTGAATTCTAGGTAAAATTCTCCCTCCTCCTCACCTAATTCTGGAAATAAAGAGTATTTCCTCTCAAAAAACAGTTTGAAGCACCAAGTACTTTTTCTCTTTTCTTCCCCATCCTTCAACTTTGTGGGTTGGTAAGTTTTTAAAATAGCATATTCTAAAACCATAATTTTGTTTGATTTTTAAGAATTTTTTTCTGAATTTGGAACACATTAACTTCCTTTTCAAATGAAATCTAAATTAAAGCCACAATGTTTTGAAAATCCATAGCCTCAGAAAACTAGGCTTGAGTACACAACCCCCGCTTTCTGAGCTGTGTACTTTGGCTCTCAACCCATGGGTCATTCCTTCCCTTTCACTTTAACCCACAGAAATGAAGGAGCTTGCTCACTGGCTGCTGAGGAGAGGTTACTAGGCTATCAGACCCAAGGGGAGCCCACATGTGCCTCCCTCACATCTGCTTCCTCCAGTGCCTGGCAGGGGTGGTGTGTGTTTTGGGGGTTGACCAGCTTCAGCAGACACTGATTACAGGTGGCCCGCAAGAGGACCCAAGGCCTCATGGCCAAGGAAGCCATATCCCTCTCCCCTCTGGTAGAGGGACCCTATATAGAGGCGGCTAACCTTCCCTTCTGGAGAAGGAAATGGTAACCCATTCCAGTATTCTTGCCTGGAGAATCCCATGGACGGAGAAGCCTGGTAGGCTACAGTCCACGGGGTCGCAAAGAGTCGGACACGACTGAGCAACTGAACCGAACCGAACCGAACCTTCCCTTCAAGATGACTGTCACACTTTCTCTCAGTCCACCTTGCCTGTTTGGGAAGTAGGTGGGGGGTGCGGTAGGATGGCGTGGAGTGGGAAATGAGGTGCGTGGGGTTCTTACGCACCTCTTTTGGGGGAAGGGACGGTCCGCGAAAGGTCAGTCATGCCTCAGAGTTGGCAGAAAGATCCTCACCACTCCTCACTGCCTCCAGACCGTTCTCTCCTATCCCGCAACGCCTTTATTCATCCAGCTGAGGTCACTGAGCTCTCGACGTGTATCAGGCTCCGGACCTGGGAGCTCGGCATAGGAGCGCCTACACAGCAGTGCCAGGTGGATGTTAACCAACTACTCACAGGGATGGACGCTTCATTATCGACTGAGAACAGTGCTCCGAAGAGAATGTGGCTTTGTGAGAGCGTGTATCAGAGGAAACTGACGTGGCCTGGGGAAGGTTTACCTGGGGCAGTCACTCACCGCGGAGCTAAGAACTGAGCAGCGAGCGGAAGTTAGACGCTGACGGGTGTGGGGAGGGGCACGGCCTTCTAGACAGAGATCGGCGTGTGCGAAGGCCTGTAGCAACGGGCCTGTTGTAACAATGGGCCGGAAAGACGGTGATTCTGGAGCACGAGCACGGAACCGTATGGAGCTGGAGAAGTTTGTGGGACTGGATCTCACCGCACCCCTGTGGGCAATGCTAGTCAGGATGGCCGTGAGGGGGATGGGTGAGTCCTCTAAAGTTCCTTGAATTAACAGCGCTGTACCAGATTACGAGACTCTTGGGCCAGGTCACTCCATGCTCCCCGGGGACTCGAAGTCAGCCTCCTCCCATTTTCTTCTACCCTCCAGGATCTCCTCCCTCCCCAAACTTCTCACGCACACAAATCTCTTCAGCTTTATCCGAACTTGGATACGTGCAGACGAATCAATCGGACTGCACTGTGAGCTTATGGCCACCTGATGGCAGCAGAGAGTCAGCAAACCTGGCCCCTGCGGCAACCCCTAGGCTGGGCGAGCCCCTCTCCTTCACCCTATGAGAGTTGGAAAGTTAGTCCCTAAGAGACGATAATTAGGTTATTTAAGATAATGGGAATCTCTTATCCAGATCTTCTGGGCTAGAAATTTCATAATTTTTTAGCATCAGTTATGTGCTGGCTCTTAGCAGTGTCTCTCTTCTGCTTAACTACACTATGAAAAGGACATTATGCCCACAGGTGGGAAGTTGAGTAAGGCTCAACTCCTAAACAGGCTAATTCTCCATCCAATGTCTCACAGCAGGGCCATATTATCTTTCCTCTCCCTGCTGCCTCCTGCATTCATTGAGGAATAAGACATCTCCTGCTCAGAGGCATCTCTTCTTTCCCTACCAGAAGTCTGTTGGCTCCAAATTGCCACTAGCATGAGTTGATATTGTGCCCTGCATCTTTCCCTGTTATCACCTCCTCTGACTTCTCCCTAGCACCTTCAGAGAGGTCTGTCTGCAACTCCAGGTCCTGCACTTGTAGGGATGAAGTCAACAAATACCAACGACCATAGTGCACCATAGTGCATAGTGTAGGAGGTGTTGCTGTTGTTCTGTTGCTCAGTCGTGTCCAACTCTGCGACCCCATGGACTGCAGCATGCCAGGTTTCCCTGTCATTCACTGTCTCCCAGAATTTTCTCAAACTCATGTCTATTAACCATCTTATTCTCTGTCACCCCCTTCTCCTCCTGCCCTCAATCTTTCCTTGTGGGTAATAGGAACCAGAGGGCAAAGGTAGTGAAAAAGAGAAGACATTGCTCCCTTTTGCAGGGAGTTTTTCAGCCAGTTGTGACTGAGGGCTTCCTCAATCACACTGCCAGGCGGGTTCTGAGAAAGGCCAGGGGTGGGGTACTAATGGAATGCTTTCAGCATTCTGAAGCCTGGGGAACCCCTATGGGCTAAATCAGTTGGGGGCAAAGGGTTCCCCAAAGCAGGGGAATTGTTAGGAAAATATATGGCTTGGATTTAGGAGTGGGCAGGACCATGTGATAGAAATAAGGGGCAGTGAGTCAACCAAACAATGCATGAAGGGAAACAACAGGAAATCAGGTCTAGAATAGAGCACCAGTCAGTGGGAAAGGGCCTTGAATGCCAGGCGAGAGTGCTGGATTTCAACTAGGGGGGAGCCAGTGAAGGGTTTTGACAAGGGGAGTGACAAGTGAAATAAACATTAACAAGATTACTCTGACATAGTCAATGTGTCAGCAAATGAGAGGAGAGACTGAGTGAGAAGACAGGTAAAAATGCCAGCTGAGTAACAAGACTTTCTGAAATTTCTGGTACTTTCCTGCTTCTGTGACTTTGCTCATTCTATTCCTTCCACTTGAAATGCCCTTTCGTAAACCTTTCTCTGCTCAATAGTTTTTAAGGGAGAGTGGAATCCAGAGAGGTACATCCTAGGACTTGGCCTAAAAGCAGGCCATAGAGAGGAGGACCTCTGCCTCTTCCCATTCTCCCAGCCCTGAGAGCTGAGTGACTGTGTCAGGGGCTGAAACAGATGATGCTACAAGCTGGGGGTGGGGTGAGACATCTGTTTCCTTAGAAAAGTTTAAACTCTCAGAGCTGTCTTTTCAGGAGGATGCGCGGATGGGAGGAGACCCCCACCCCCACTGCTCTTTCTCCAGTCCGTTAGGTGCCCTAACTGTTCCAGACGACTGAAGCTCAAACACTGTGATTCCCTAAGCCAGCTGCAGCCTGGGAATCAGAGCTGCCAGCGTCTGGACTGAACCATGAAGCGTCAGCATCAGAAGGGCCTTAGGCCATCCAGAACCCCACTCTCATTTCACAGAAGAGGCCCCTGATGCCCAGAGGGGAAGTGAGGGAAACAGTGAGTGTGGAGGAGAGGCCAGAGCAGGTAAGATCACCACTTCACACTAGCTATGCATCCACAGGCAAATTATTTAAGCCAGTGGCTCTCAAAGTGTGATCCTGGGATCCCTGGTGCTCCCCCAAGACTCTCTCAGGAAATTGAAAGATTGAAACTATTTTCACAGAAACAGTAAATTCTTATTTTCCTTTATCGTTCTCATTCCCTCATGAGTTTTTGAGAGGGTACATGACATGTCTTCTAGGAACTCAAGAGTTAGATTCACAAAACTGTGAAACAGTACTCTTCTTCCTCCCTTTTAGAGTTTATCTATGTTAACAATAAGTTTGTTGTTATTTTATATGAATCAATAAGTTCTTGTTAAAGTTCAGTGTTAATTTCTAATATTGTAAACATGGATGAATATAACCTACGTAAAGAAAAGTTCCTTGGGGTTCTCCATACTTCTTAAAAGTGTTGGATGATAATGAAACTAAAAAGTTTGAGAAGTAGGAATTTAAGCTCTCTGGGTCTTCATTTCCTTATCTGCAAAATGGGCATATTATCTCACAGGCTAGTTTGAGACTTAGAAAAAGGTACTCCAGATAAAATGCAAAACTTCTGCTCAAGGTCTCCTGTATTGTGTTTCTTGAACAATGGCCTCTCCAACCTCACCTCAGATCTGTTCTTGGCTTTCTCTGGGAAGGTAAAGAATCTGCCTGCAATGTGGGAGACCCACATTCGATCCCTGAGCCAGGAAGATCCCCTGGATGGAGAAGGAAATGGCTACCCACTCCAGTATTCTTGCTAGGAGAATTCCATGGACAGTGGAGCCTGGTGGGCTACAGTCCAGGGGGTCGCAAACAGTCGGACATAACTAAGACTTCCACACTTTCACTTCAGAGACCCTAGAGTGTGGGGGATGAAGCAGAGTTGGGTATGAAGATGCTATGCTACTGGAAGCCAGTGTCTGCAGGCACAAAGTCCCCTTGTGTGCCTGAGGCAGATCCCCATATCAAGGTCTGCAAACAAAGAGTGACAGTTCTACTAGATTGTCTTGTGCCACAGAGGGCCCAGAAACCTTTGTGCAGCTATAGTTCACCTCTGTCACCACCTGAGGGCAGCACGCCCCCACAAGTAGAACAGCAGAGCCCACTCAGGACAAAAAATAAGCTTGGCGCTTTCAGAACAGAAAAAGTTAACTTCAAAGAATGCCTTCTTTCAGAGAGTGTCTCCCTGAAACCTCTGTGATATTCCTCCAACAACTAGTGAGGGGCGCTGACCTGCCAGAAAAGTGAAAGTCATAGTTGCGCAGTCATGTCCGACTCTGGGAGCCCATGGACTATATACGATCTGTGGATTCTCCTGGCCAGAATACTGGAGTGGGGAGTCGTTCCCTTCTCCAGGAGATCTTCCCAACCCAGGGCTCGAACCCAGGTCTCCCGCATTGCATGCGAATTCTTCACCAGCTGAGCCACAAGGGAAGCCCCTGAAACCTCTGTGACTTTCTCCAAAGACCAGTAAGGGCAGCCAACCTGGCAACAGGGATGATAAACCAAGAATATGAGAAACAACCCTGAAGAGTCCCAGTGATCTGTTTTCAAGGAAAGATTTCAAAAGTTGTATTACCTCCCCAGTCCCCACCCTCGGGATTTTGTTGTTGTTGTTGTTTAGCGTTTTATTTATTTAACACCCAAAACATTTTGTCGGGGTATACCTGATGAACAATGTTGTGGTAGTTACAGGTGAACAGCGAAGGGACTCAGCCACACATATGCAGGTATCCATTCTCCCCCAGTTCCCCTCCCATCCAGGCTAGCACACAGCATTGAGCAGAGTTCCATGTTCTATACAGTAGCTCTTGGTTGGTTATCGATTTTAAATATAGCAGTGTCCTTCCCAAAGTCCCCAACTTGTCACTGCTGGCTCCATCAGTTCAGTTCAGTTCAGTCACTAAGTCGTGTCCGACTGTTTGCGACCCCATGAATCACAGCACGCCAGGCCTCCCTGTCCATCACCAACTCCCGGAGTTCACTCAAACTCATGTCCATCGAGTTGGTGATGCCATCCAGCCACCTCATTCTCTGTCATCCCCTTCTCCTCATGCCCCCAATCCCTCCCAGCATCAGAGTCTTTTCCAGTGAGTCAACTCGTCGCATGAGGTAGCCAAAGTATTGGAGTTTCAGCTTTAACATCAGTCCTTCCAATGAACACCCAGGACTGATCTCCTTTAGAATGGACTGGTTGGATCTCCTTGCAGTCCAAGGGACTCTCAAGAGTCTTCTCCAGCACCACAGTTCAAAAGCATCAATTCTTCGGTGATCAGCTTCCTTCACAGTCCAACTCTCACATCCATACACGACCACTGGAAAAACCATAGCCTTGACTAGACGGACCTTGGTTGGCAAAGTAATGTCTCTGCTTTTTAATATGCTATCTAGGTTGGCCATAACTTTCCTTCCAAGGAGTAAGCGTCCTTTAATTTCCTGGCTGCAATCAGCATCTGCAGTGATTTTGGAGCCCAAAAAAATAAAGTCTGACACTGTTTCCACTCTTTCCCCATCTATTTCCCATGAAGTGATGGGACCAGATGCCATGATCTTCATTTTCTGAATGTTGAGCTTCAAGCCAACCTTTTCACTCTCCTCTTTCACTTTCATCAAGAGGCCTTTGAGTTCCTCTCCACTTTCTGCCATAAGGGTGGTGTCACCTGCATACCTGAGGTTATTGATATTTCTCCCGGCAATCTTGATTCCAGCTTGTGCTTCTTCCAGCCCAGTGTTCCTCATGATGTACTCTGCATAGAAGTTAAATAAGCAAGGTGACAATATACAGCCTTGACGTATTCCTTTCCCTATTTGGAACCAGTCTGTTGTTCCATGTCCAGTTCTAACTGTTGCTTCCTGACCTGCATACAGGTTTCTCAAGAGGCAGGTCAGGTGGTCTGGGATTCCCATCTCTTTCAGAATGTTCCACAGTTTATTGTGATCCACACAGTCAGAGGCTTTGGCATAGTCAATGAAGCAGAAATAGATGCTTTTCTGGAACTCTCTTCCTTTCTCCATGATCCAGCAGATGTTGGCAATTTGATCTCTGGTTCCTCTGCCTTTTCTAAAACCTGCTTGAACATCTGGAAGTTCATGGTTCACATACTGCTGAAGCCTGGCTTGGAGAATTTTGAGCATGACTTTACTAGCGTGTGAGATGAGTGCAATTGTGCGGTAGTTTGAGCATTCTTTGGCATTGCCTTTCTTTGGGATTAGAATGAAGACTGACCTTTTCCAGTCCTGTGGCCACTGCTGAGTTTTCCAAATTTGCTGGCATATTGAGTGCAGCACTTTCACAGCATCATCTTTCAGGATTTGAAATAGATCAATTGGAATTCCATCACCTCTGCTAGCTTTGTTCGTAGTGATGCTCTCTAAGGCCCACTTGACTTCCATTCCAAGATGTCTGGTTCCAGGTGAGTGATCACACCATCATGATTATCTTCATCGTGAAGATCTTTTTTGTACAGTTCCTCTGTGTATTCTTGCCACCTCTTCTTAATCTCTTCTGCTTCTGTTAGGTCCATACCATTTCTGTCCTTTATCGAGCCCATCTTTGCATGAAATGTTCCCTTGATATCTCTAATTTTCTTGAAAAGATCTCGTTTTTCCTATTCTGTTGTTTTCCTCTATTTCTTTGCACTGATCACTGAGGAAGGCTTTCTTATCTCTCCTTGCTATTCTTTGGAACTCTGCATTCAGATGCTTATATCTTTCCTTTTCTCCTTTGCTTTTCGCTTCTCTTCTTTTCACAGCTATTTGTAAGGCCTCCTTAGACAGCCATTTTGCTTTTTTGCATTTCTTTTCCATGGGGATGGTCTTGGTCCCTGTCTCCTGTACAATGTCATGAACCTCCATCCAGAGTTCATCAGGCACTCTATCTATCAGATCTAGTCCCTTAAATCTATTTCTTACTTCCACTGTATAATCATAAGGGATTTGATTTAGGTCATATCTGAATGGTCTAGTGGTTTTCCCTGCTTTCTTCAATTTCAGTCTGAATTTGGCAATAAGGAGTTCATGATCTGAGCCACAGTCAGCTCCTGGTCTTGTTTTTGCTGAATGTAGAGAGCTTCTCCATCTTTGGCCGCAAAGAATATAATCAATCTGATTTCGGTGTTGACCATCTGGTGATGTCCATGTGTAGAGTCTTCTCTTGTGTTGTTGGAAGAGGGTGTTTGCTGTGACCAGTGCATTCTCTTGGCAAAAACTATTAGTCTTTGCCCTGCTTCTTTTCGTGCTCCAAGACCAAATTTGCCTGTTACTCCAGGTGTTTCTTGACTTCCTACTTTTGCATTCCAGTCCCCTATAATGAAAAGGACATCTTTTCTGGTTGTTAGTTCTAAAAGGTCTTGTAGGTCTTCATAGATCCATTCAACTTCATAAGCCTGTCTTAATTTCAATGAAAGCAAATGCTAGGTGTCATAAAATGGATTCCTGGACCCACTTGGCCACTAATTCCCTATATAAGTGAGCCCCAGTTTCCTCATTAGTGATGCTTTTGAACTCTGGTGCTGGAGAAGACTCTTGAGAGTCCCTTGGACTGCAAGGAGATCCAACCAGTCCATTCTAAAGGAGATCAATCCTGGGTGTTCATTGGAAGGACTGATGCTAAAGCTGAAACTCCAATATTTTGGCCACCTCATGCGACGAGTTGATTCACTGGAAAAGACTCTGATGCTGGGAAGGATTGGGGGCAGGAGGAGAAGGGGACAATAGAGAATGAGATGGCTGGATGGCATCACCGACTCAATGGACATGAGTTTGAGTGAACTCCGGGAGTTGGTGATGGACAGGGAGGCCTGGTGTGCTGTGATTCATGGGGTCACAAACAGTCAGACATGACTGAGCGACTGAACTGAACTGAACTGAACTGAAAGAAGGAAAAAGCATACCCATCTCATAGGATTATGAGGCTCGAAGGAGAATGATGTAAAGAATCTTTGTGAAGTCTGAGGCGCTATAAGCTCTTTAATAATATTATATCTTAGGAAAAGCCAAATAGGTAAATCCAGGTGACACTAGAGGTAAATAACCCACCTGCCAATACAGGTGACATAAGAGGCACGGGTTCCATCCCTGGGTTGGGAATATCCCCTGGAGAAGGGCATGGCAACCCACTCCAGTATTCTTTTCTGGAGAATCCCATGGACAGAGGAGCCTGACAGGCTGTAGTCCATGGGGTTGTAAAGAGTCAAGCACAACTGAAGTGACTTCACGCACATGCATGATATAGATAGATAGGTATATAGATATGTAAGTCTTTTTGAATGTGTGCCAAAAATATATACATGCCTGACTTGGATCGGAAAGGCCCAGTGACTGAGCAAGATCAAGTTCCTTAGAGTTTTCTGGGTTTCCTGATTTAATTAAAGCTCAGTCCAAATAAGATGGCTCTAGAAGACAACCATACAAATGTGACCTGAGAAGAACCGCACTTTCCCGTTAATAAGAATTAACACCTATTTAACACTTTATAGCTTACAAAGTGGTTTTGCTCACATTCCTCCAACTCCTCCTGAAAACAGAGAAGAAGACATTCTCATTCATCTTCTTTCATAGTTAGAAAATAGGCCCAAAGAAGTGTAGTCACTTGCTCAAGATCTCAAAGCAAGTCAGGGGTACAGCCAGACCCTCTGAATCCAAGGTTTGCATTCTCTCCACTGTGCAGCCTCAGAAGAGTGGGGTGGTAAAAGAATCACCACCTCCATCTCACATCTCAGACATGGCCTGTGGGCAGCTCCATCACCAACCACTTTGCAAGGCTGACTTTATCCAGCCTGAGGGCTCCTGGCCCACACTTCCTCAACCTCCAGTTAATGCAGGTGGCTTTCTCCTGAAATGCAAAATGGCCTTACTCTTCAGTTTTAAGGAACTGCCACCACTTTTCTGAGCCCAACTTCCTCCTAGCACCCAGCCCAAACCCTCCCAGGCAGTTTTCTCACAGCCCACAGCTGTGCAGCACTGGGCCATGTGAAGCCACACGAGCCATGTGGCAGCTGGGGGCACAGGGCAGTGTGGAGGCAAGGGGGGAGCAGAGCCCAACAGAAGTCAGAGGGAAAAGGGGCCACAGTGAGGTGGAGACCACTAAGGACCAGAATCTGGGGCACTGAAGACTTTGAGCTAACTTCCACTCATTCCTCAGGGCACTCAAGCAGATCCCTGAACCACCCTGATCCTTGGTGGCTTCATTCATAGATACACCTTGTATGTTTCCAAATATACCTTTATTCCATGTATAAACACAAGCCAAAGGAAGGCCCAAGTACTGTCAGACCTCTCTGTCTGAAGGAGGCTTCATTTTATCTCCCCCACTGTAAAGTGAAAGCTGCTCAGTTGTGTCCAACTCTTTGAGACCCAAGGACTATAACCTGCCAAGTTCCTCTGTCCATGGAATTGTCCAGGCCAGAATACTAGAGTGGGTAGCCATTTCCTTCTCCAGAGGATCTTCCCAACCCAGGAATTGAACCCAGGTCTCCCACATTGCAGGCAGATTGTTTACCATCTGAGCCACCAGGGAAGGCCTGTCTCCCCAGTTGTCTGCCCCTAAATTGTACTTTGTAATTCATACTAATATGTATTTCAGCCAGTCACTTCTACTCTTAACCTGGATCCATGGATAGATTTTAAGGGGCAATGGGTTCTGAGAACAAACTGGAGAGGGGGATACATCTCACTAACCTCTAAGTGAATTTAGTATTTCTCTTCTACGAGCCCCAGCAGGATTAGCAGTTCCTGTGCTCCTGTCACTAACTGAAATCAAGATGCTTTCACAGTCTCTCAGTTGCTGCAGGTCTCTTGAAATATTATTTGCACTCATCACAACTTGGAAATCATTGTAGTTATTAGATCTGCTGCTAGATCTGTTTATTGAATGCATTGTTAAAGGAAGTGGTAGATTACTCTGTCAGAAATTTGGTGTGGTTTTCTTTTTTTTGACTCTTTTGATAACAGTATTTCAGTACAATTGGCTTCCTTCGTAATCTTAGGTATTTCAGTGTATGCATTTGGGAACATCGGCTTCACCAGGCTGCCAGTGGAGTCCTGCACATAGAAAGGATCAAGCCCCCTGACCCCAAATGCTCCCTCTGAGTCCTCAAGGGTGTCTGTGTCCAACCAGGCTCATAGCACCAAGCTCCCTGCTTAGAGACAGTGGAGAGAGGGCCTCCTTTCTCCAGCCCCTACAAATAGTAAGATTTGGTATCTTGTTGAACTGTTACAAGAATTCAGAGAAGATGACCGTATTGTGCATATTTTAAAGAGGAAGAAACAGAAGCTCACACAAGAAATGCGCAACAGCCCATCTCCTGCCCTCTGCCTTCAAGGGCTAAAGCTCCGCGGAGCCCCACCCCACAATAGAGAAGAGCTTGGCCTCAAGTCAGGCACAACCATCTGTGTGACTCAGGTCACTCAACTCAACTCCTCTGAGTCTCCGAGTCCTCCTCTGCGCAGGGGGGACAAAAAACACCAATCCCATAGGGTTTCCTGGCGGAGCTCCCTGAAACAACGTGTGTAAAGAGCTCGGCATGGGGCTCACATCCGCTTCCCGTACACTGGCCGCCATCAGCGCCACGGAGAAGAGACTCAGTCATTGCATCGTGGTTGCCTCACAGTCTGTTTTAGAAATTATAGGCAACTTTCAGGCCATTCTCCCATCTCCAACTCCTCTTGTCAGAAACGGCTAAGAATTTGTTTTCCTTCTCTCTCAGCATCCATGACTTCTTAGCGGCCAAATGGCTCTTCCCCTTGTCTCCAGGGGAGGCACTCGGGCTGAAAACAAGGAAAGCAAACGTGTCAGGGCCGGGAGGAGGGAGGATGGGTGTCCGGCCGCAGTGCAGGTACCAGCGGTCCTGGGCTCACGTGAGCCCCGCATTCCTCCGGGAGATGAGCCCGCTGCGGGGTGGAGGGCGCCGTCGTGCCATCCGTGTCTCCAAGTGCATGTGTGTAATTTATTTTCTTGCGGGGCTGGGGGGAGGTGGCCCAGGCTTCACCAGCTGTACCTGACAGATAATTGCACAAAGACAGATTGTGCTCGGCCTTACCCTGCTCCGGGTATGGCCACCTCCAGACACTGCGTGTGGTGGAGGGGAGGAGGGGGCAGGGGCGGGCGGGGCAGGGGCCGACGCCGAGCCCGCCGACCCATTACTCATCCACGGCTGGGCGGGCGGCGGGGCCGGGAGGGACTGCGGCGGGCCCTGGCCCAAGCGCGGAGGCTTCTCTGGACTGTGTCGTGGCTCTTGGGTGACGACAGACGCAGGCACAGTCAGTGCGCTCCCCGCGCCTCGTCCAAAGCGAGCTGCTCTATGAGAGGCCACATGCCGGACCCCCAGGGCCCGTGCGGACCCGGCACAGGGGCTCGGCTGCGCCCTCTAGAGGAGAAGCCGCCCAGAGCCTGGGGGGTCCCAGCCGGCACCCCTGGTTCTGCTCTGGAAGCGGTGGGAACTGCAGTTTCTCAGGGATAGGGGGAGGGCCTCCCCATCCCCCAGACTCCTGCCTGCATTCTCCCCACACCCACTATCTTCCCCCTTTTCCTTCCCCTATCGTCCCATTTTTCCTTCCTCTTTCGATTAAAACTTTTTCTGTTGCAACGACAGGATTTTATTTTTTAATGTTCCCAGGAGAAAACGTGGACGATAACGTATATAGCCTACGAACTTTCTAAACTTTAAATAAATTAATTAAAATGGTGGTGATTTTCACTGTATTCTTATAATCATTTTATGTTGACCAGCATGAAAGCTTAAATAAGTCAAACCTGTGAACATACTGTTTTTTGTTTTTTGGTTTTTTTTTTTTTTTTTAAGAAAAACAGACTGTTTAAGCCCACGGAATCTACAAAAAATTTAGTTTTCAGTTCTTCCAAATCTGAGGGACGGCTTCGACTCCCTCATCAATAAAACTAAAAGAAATGTTGTCCTTGTTCAGTCATTTATTCGTGGGGCGTCTGTTGAGCATCAGTGTAATGTCCGGCACCGAGTCTGGCATAGACTGGTCTGTATCACCAAAGAGCAGAGCAGAATATGTGCGGCACATTGGGCAGCCCACCACGACAGAGTGATTGATGTCCTCTGTGGAGGGGCAGGGAGAGCTCCAGCGAGGAGTCTTCTGTGATCGATAGTTCTCTCTCGGGCCACGTTCTTTAGCGCAGAGCCTGCCACACGCTTCCTCTCGCTGTAGCTGTATAGTTTATCTCAGTATGTTGCTCGTTCTTCCCTAGAGCCTCTTCTGAAATCCCAGGTGAGGTTAGCAGCTTCCCCCACCCCATCTCATAGTGGAATTACCTGTGGCTGCATCTTCCACCACCTGAAAGGCTGGAACCGCCTTTTCCCTCCCCAGCCTCACAGCGCCCAGGACAGGTACACGAGTATTACTGAGCTGAATGGGCCTCGCCGTCTCAGACCAGTCTCCGACAAGCTCTGCCATTCCCCTCCTGCCCTCTCTGGCCCATCCTCCTCCTCCACTTGGCTCCTCTCTCCCTCTGTGCTTTGCTCCTCCCTGCTCCTTTGTTCTCTTTCACAAGATCGGTAACTGAGGAAAGGTTCCTCCTCCCTGTCAGGCCCATTCATTCTCCTTCCGCCATGCAGCCTGGGTCTGCTCGGCTTATATCACTCCTCTCCCGTTCTCAACCTTCCCTTAGCTCCTCCCTCTTTCCCCAGAGCTGTGGCTGGGCTCTGACAGGTGCGTTTAAGCCCCAGCAGGCCCAGCAGCATCCGCATTCCCGTGGGCACACGTGCACACACACACATCCACGCCCTGATCCAGGCACACCCCAGTCCGTATGTGCATCCCCATTTCCCACACAGACCTCGCTGTACACACACCTGCCCCCACACAAACACACACACCCAGGGTCTTCCTGCCTTTCCACAAGAAACCACTTATCCTTTCCTGAGAAGGAGGAGAAGACCCCTTGGGCATGAACACACAAGTTCTTTGGAATAAGAAAGTCCAGTAAACCTCAGGGGGACAGGGTCCTCAGATGACAGCAGACTTGGAAGGGATTCAGCAGGAAGGTTCAGGTCCTCCACAACACATGTCCTTGAGGCTCATAGACCACTGTCCCTGCTCAACCCCTGGTCTGGGCCCTGTCTTATTCTCTTCCTCCAGGCCTGCAGGGGCCCTTCTGGCTCCTCCTGCCACTCCCTCCTCGCTCCCTGAGAGCCTTTCAACTTCCTCCACACTGAAGACATCACCTGGGGTGTCCTCCAGCTCTGGGCTTCAACCCCCACCCCTTCACTTTCCAACCTTACCAGTCCCCACACTCTCTTCCTGAGGCTAGATTTGCATCCCAGTCCAGCTCCTCATCCCCTGCTTCTTTCAGACACATCTGCCCCAAATGACTCCTGCTCCTTCTTCCCTGCCCCTGCCTACCCTGACACTCCCTTCCATTCACAGGCTCCCCTTGTACAGAGAACCTTCCTGAATCTATGACCATAGAAGACAGTCTCCTGCCTGGGATATTAGGGACAGGCCCTACCTCTAACATAGAGTCATGGATTAGCACAGTTTGTGGATTTCCGAGCCCATCCAATGCAACCTTTATATTTTTACAGATGAGAGAACTGAGGTTCAGAGAGGAGAAAAGCCATCAGCAGCACACAGCTCACCCACCTGAATGTAAATGGCAAGCACTCGCTGCTCACTCAGTGCTCCTATCCTGCTATGCAGATGCCTGCATGGACACAAGTTCCATTGCCTGAACTGGTGGTGTTGATGGTGCGGTAAAGAGGTTGGGGGTGATGAAATCTGGGGAATAATTCTGAAAGAGACAGACAACTTCCACCTTCTTTCTGAGACTTGTGAATGAAACTTATAGTTGAGAAGATGGTCAAGTGGCTGATTTAGTCAGCCCTCACTGGGAGAAGATAATCCCAAGAGATGCCAGCCTGGCAGTCTCTGGATTTCAATCTCTCTTTGTTTACTCTCTCTCTTTCTCTCTGTCCTAGAAGACTTTTGGCTTCAGGAAGGAAACACTTCAGGTGAATGAGGAGGAAATGCTCATTCTTGGAATCCATCCCTTTTTCTTTTTTAATATTTTGGTTTTTTATTTGGCTGCATGGGGTCTTTGTTGGGTCGCTCCGGATCTTTGCCCTGGCATTCGGAATCTTTAGTCGCAGGGCACAAATTTAGTTGCACCACGTGGGATCTAGTTCTCTGACCAGGGATTGAACCTGGGACTCCTGCATTGGGAGCCCCAGTCTAAGCCACCGGAACACCAGGGAAGTTCTTTGGGATCAATCTTGATTTTTCACCCCCTGGAAATGATAGGCAGGGTACTGAGGGTGTCTTCCTGTGGGCATAGGGACAGAGATTAGAATTGGCTAAGAAACTGATAAGGAATATGCCAAAGGGGAAAAGCGAGGCAGAGGTGGCCGAGACCAGGAAAGGAGTGAGCCAGATTTCCCTGCGAGGCTGAATTCCACGCGGGGAGAGATGACTGTTGTAATCATCCCTGTATCCCTCCTACCCCTCTCGTCTCCGGTTACATGCACAAAGAAGAGAGTGATAGGGAGGAATCAAGGGAGAGGGAAGGAAACACCAAGTGAGGCTCAAAGAATATGAAGCCGAAAGACGGAGGGAAATGGGAGAAACAAAGGAAACCGCTTAAGAAGCAAAAAAAAAAAAAAAAAGCAGCAGAAAGAAGGGTAGAGAAAACGAGTTGGCTTCCTCCGCGCTGGCTTCGGGCTCCGAGTGGCCGCTGGGGGGCGCCCTGCGCTCCGCGCTCTCCCTCCCGGCTCCCCGCCCTCCCCGACTCCCTGCTCCCGCCTCGCGCCTCGGCCCCGCCGCACTCCAGCAGAAGCCATTACAGAGAACAAACTACCTTCTTGTCTCCGAGATGGGTCCCCGGGGCGGAAGGCAAATTGCCTGCCTCGTGCATAATAAACCAGGCGTGGAGAGGCGCACGGAGGAGGCCCCGGCTGCGGCGGGCAGAGGCAGCCCCGCGGTGCCCACCGGGTCCGCAGCGCCGCCCGCCCCACCGCTCCCGGAGCCGAGAGTCCCCATCCCGGAGTGCGTGGCTGCACCTGGTGCCCGAGAGGTCAAGGGGGATAGGTCTGGGAGAATCTCCAAACTCTAAACACCGGTTTGCACCCGTATGTCCATCTGCATCCAGTCCACAGACAAGTTTTTGACTGTTAGCTGATCCCAGGAAAACGACACCAAGAGCTTCTTTGCCGGGTCACTTGATTCTGCCTGGAATGCCTTTCTGCTTTTGAAAAAGCAGGCTTTCTCATCCTTCCAGTCCCTGTCAGAGGGCAGCAGTTCTCACTCTGAACCCCCAACAGTTACAAGCAATGGCTTTCTTCCTTCTTTCTGCTAAGGTGGCACTGTGTTCAGATTCCTGGTATCTAGCAGTTACATCACATTATATTTACGTGCAAACAGGTCTCTGCTATTTGACTGCACATTTCTGAAGGGCAGAAAGCTTTATTTACTTATCTGTATACCCCAGAGACTTAGCACTGAGGCAACGAATCAAACAATGAATGAGTGTGAAAAATGAAACTAGAGATCCAAATCGATTCATCACAGGGCCTTTTCCGCCACCTACTATTGGCTTCCTGCGATTCCTCTTCTGCCTTGAGATTCTATATAGGGCAGAGGAACTATACATAGATGTTACATATTGGGTGAAACTGAAACAGGAGGGAAGAGGGCAGGGCACAATCTTTGGGAGAATGACATAGCCCCAGAACATGACAAAAACTGGTTGGAACCAACTAGGTCCAAGATGGTAGAAGATTTGACTTCCAGTGGAACTTGAGCCTCATTACATGCTCATTGTAATACATTAGCATGCTATGTGATACACCCACCAGCATCAGGACAGTTACCAGGAGGACCATCAAAGATCAAAACACGAGCAGTGACCCAATTCCTGGAAATCTCTGCCCCTTCCTTGAATTAGTTGGAACAATCCTCTCACCTAATATTAGCCTATGAAATTATGTGCGTGCTTAGTCGTTACAGTCATGTCAGACTCTTTGCAACCCTATGGACTGTAGCCCACCAGGCTCTTGGTCCATAAGAATATTGGAGTGAGGTGCCATGCCCTCCTCCAGGGGATCTTTCCAACACAGGGATCGAACCTGTAGCTCTTATGTCTCCTGCATTAGCAGGCAGGTTCTTTACCACTAGTGCCACCTGGGAAGCCCAGACTATGAAATTACCCAGCCCATAAAAACTAACCACCCCATATTTGGGGGCCTGTCACCATATGAAATGACGCACACTCCATCTATGGAATGTTCCTCTCTCTAAACAGATTGACTTCTTACCTATCACTTGTCTTTCACTGAATTCTTTCTGGGATGAGACATCAAGAACCTGAGTTTCAATAGGTCCTGAGATGAGGTGTGTGATCTCAGTTAAAAGACTGTGGATTCAAGTCCTAGTCTGAGTTACATGATTTCAAAACCTCCTCAGGGGAGATTAGGCATCCTCACAAACTGTGTAGGATGAAGACATTGAGTGAGGAAAGGGGTCCATATGGAGCCTAGTCCTTGCCTGCAAGGAGCTCCCAGTCTCATGCGGAAGCCACTCAAATAAACAGCCGAGTGCATAGAAAGAAAAAAGCAGGGGAGCCAGAGCTTTTCCTGAGATAGGCCAACAATCACAAACCTGTCTGTGACTCTGGGTCCAGAGATGAGGACACAGGAAAAGAGCACCCATGAGGAACCTATATCAAGACAGTGCAGGAGGTGAGAAAATCTTGAGGCAGGAGGCAAAGCCCAGGGCTTAGCTTAGGAAAGGTGAAGGGGGATGAACAAAAGAGTTCTCTCTTTCTTTCAAGGAGAGAACCCATTCGAAGGAGGCAGGAAATGGCATGGCCCACGTGATGGAGGACTGTAAGTAGTCTCACAAGTGTTCTCCTAAAACCCTAGAAACGGACTGAACCAGACATGAGGCTCAGCAGAGGGGGCCAGCTCATGGAGCTGACTTGTTAATGGGCTTAATTTTGTTCTGACCTTGACAGGGAGCCATGCATGGGATGATTTCAGGGGCAAGAGTATCACATAAGATTTACATTTTAGATGATTGTTTAGCAACCAAGTCAAATATGGATTAGATGGAATCAGGCTGGAGACAGATCAGATAGAAATCTCCCGTATTAATACAGACAAGTGAAGAAAGCCTGAACCAAGGCAGGTATAATGGGAATGGGGAGCAAGACTCAGCGCCAGCGAGAAAGCAGGATCTGCAGGTCTTGGTGACTGATTTGATATGAAGCAGAAGGAAGGGGGAAAAGACAAGCTTGCTTCCCAAGGTTTTAGATTAAGTAAGTGGATAAAAGGTAACTTTATCCAAGGAAGAAAAGGTGGATTTGTAGGTAAAGCATGTTGTGTTTGAGGTTCTGGGAAAGTATTTTTAAAATGTAGGGCCTGCAACTCTGAAGGAAGCTATGCTGGAGATAAAAACTTGAGAGTTATCAGTGTAACTCTAGTGACTTAAAGACAAAAGAATAGATGAGATTAACTTTAAAAGCCAGAGTAGAGGGAGAAGAGGGTCCAAGACAATACACTGGATACTACCTGCATTTAAGGGACAGATAGAGGAAGAGCCTACTTCTGCTGAGAAGGAGTAGTCAGGTGTAGGAGAATTTGAGGTGACACTGCAAAGCAAAAGGGAGAGTTTTAGGCACGGTCGTTAGTAGGCAGGTCAAGGAGGTACTGGGAAAAGCTTTAAAAGGGACAAAAAAAGATGGATGGATGTCCTGCCTACCTTCCCCATCACGAGCATCTCTGTTCTTCACTGTCTATTTGCTGTTTTATACCCTCTAAGTTGTGGGAAACTAATAAAGCAAATGATTCTTGTCCATCAAAATGCAAACAAGCTGTGTATGGTAGAGTGCAATTGATAGTGCCTTGTGGACAAAAATTCATTTCAGAAGTCCTGGTTGACCTAACTAAGTGTGATATTTTGAATTTTCCTTTGAACCAGTTAAAACATCTATCTCTCATTAATGATTAAATACGGTTTTTGACACATTTATTTTATATTTCTATGAAAATCATGATGAATTTTTGTTTTAAAAAAATGATTCTAGTGGGATTTCCCTGGTAGTCCAGTAGTTAAGGATCCACCTTGCTATGCAGGAGTGGATTCAGCCCCTGGTTGAGGAACTGAGATCCCACATGCCTTGAAGCAACTGAATCCAAGTGCTGCGACCACTGAGTCTGTAAGCCACAACTGGAGAGTGGCATGAAAAATCCCACAGGACACACGGAAGAGCTCAGGTGCTGCAACTAGGATGCAAGGCAGCCACATTGAAGAAAATGATCCTGGGGACCGCCCTGATGGTCCCATTGCTAAGACGCTCATTCTCAATGCAATGGGCTGGGGTTTGATCCCTGGTCAGGGAACTAGAAGCAATGGCACCCCAGTCCAGTACTCTTGCCTGGAAAATCCAATGGACCGAGGAGCCTGGTAGGCTGCAGTCCATGGGGTCATGAAGAGTCGGACACGACTGAGCGACTTCACTTTCACTTTTCACTTTCATGCATTGGAGAAGTAAATGGCAACCCACTCCAGTGTTCTTGCCCGGAGAATCCCAGGGACAGGGGAGCCTGTTGGGCTGCCGTCTATGGGGTTGCACAGAGCCGGGCACAACTGAAGCGACTTAGCAGCAGCAGCAGCTGCAGGGAACTAGATCCCAAATGCTGCAAATAAGACCCAGGGCTGCCAAATAAATAAAACTTTTAAAGTGATACTCTAACAGAAGAAAATAACTGAAAAGTGACCATTGGATCTGATGACTAGAGCAAGATCCATTTGGAAGGTTTGGCAGGATCAGAAGATAGACTGCAGTGTGTTCCAAGGGTGAAGTGATAAAAGAGGGAAAGTACAGGCCTTGGATTTCCAGAAAATTGGCTGGGACTGGAATGAGAGGGTTTGGCTATTAGCTGGAGGGCACCATATTATGGAAAGGAAGAAGTATTTTTTTTTCTTTTTTACAGCTGGCACCACAATTTTTTTTAAAGTGTCAATACTTTGGTAAGCTGTGCTGGGTATAATAACAATGACAGAGGCATAAATGGAGGGGGGTGTATTAGGGGGGTGCTTCGGGATGACAAGCAAGAATCACTTATGTGTCATAGGAGTGGAGGTCTTCCCGGAAGTGATAACTCCTGATTTTAGTCTTTAAATAGGAGTGAGTTGTCTTTTTGTTTTTTCTTTTTCTTTCCTGTTATGGAGGCCCAGGAGTCAAAGATGTTGCACTAAGTCCATGCCAAGTATGAAGGAAACAAGCTCTGGTGGGAAAGACTTAGGGTCAAAAACCTTCCATTCTTCCTCTTGCTACCGGTTTGCCATGAATATAACACAGAAGCCAGGTGTTCTGAATGGGAAACTGGTGAGGAGCGTTTGGAAACATACTGTCCTGAAAATCCAGCTTGCTCCATTGCCACCAGGTTGGTATCCCTAGAAATATCAGAATCATGGAACCCTAGTTGTTAGTGCTTAGGAGCAAACTCACAATTCAGTGGTCCAAATTCCCCCGGATTTTTGACAGATAAAAAGTGTGAAGATGTTTCTCTGTCCTCAAGGAGTTCATCATCATTGACAGATCCCAGTTCCCTGATTCAGAGCACAACCAGCCCACATGCTTGAACACAAATATTAGACTTTTTGTCCTTAACCTAACAGAATTCCCAAAGTATCTGCATATGCACTAAGGTTTTTCTACCTTCATGGAATTTTCTTTTTCTCTCTCTCTCTCTTTTTTTTTTTGGCCACATGACTTGTGGGATTTTAGTTTCCTGACCAGGGATTGATCCCTGGGCCCTTGTCAGTGACAGTGAAGAGTCCTAACCACTGGACCACCAGGGAATTCTCCTCCTCCCCATGGAGTTTCTAATCCAAGACAAACCTCTGCCCAGCACTGGGGGAGGGGGGGGGCTATGCCCTCCCATAAGAAAGGGACAATTCTTGGGACTTCCCTGGTGGTCCAGTGGCCAAGTCTCTGCAGTCCCAATGCAGGGAGCACAGGTTTTCTCCCTGATCGGGGAATGATACCCCACACATTGCAACTAGGAGTTCAGTTGCTTCAACTAAAAATTCAGCAGGCAACAGTGAAGATCAAAGATCCCTCATGCTGCAGCTAAGACCTGGTACAGCCAAATAAATAAGTATTTTTTTTAAAGAGAAAGAAAGGGGAGGTTTTGAACAACGAGGTCTGTCTCTCTTTTCCTACCCTAGAGAGGGGTTGCCCTTTTAAAGGATGATCTGGCATTCCAGCTTCATTCTGTGACACGTGGTGAGACCAAAGGAACACGCATCCCCCCAAAAAAATATTGCTTTAATAAGTGAAGAGATTGTTAATAGCCCTTTAGGTTATTAGAAGGAGAGAGCTGGAGGCCTGGGGGCTCTGAGACTGGAAGTTTCTTGGGTTTATTTGCTGAGCTTTTCTGAGCTGGCCCCATGGGACCTGGGATGGAGAATGGGGAATTCCCTTTAAGGCTTGGCTTCCAAGGCCCCTTCTTCTGAACGTTGCATGTAATCAAATTTATGAAAGTGCTTGGCACATTTACTTAATAAATGTTAGCTTCTTCCCTATCCTGGTGGCTGAGACAATGAAGAATCTGCCTGCAATGCAGGAGACCAGGGTTCCATCCCTCGGTCAGGAAGATCCCTTGGAGAAAGGAATGACTACCTACTCCAGTATTCTTGCCTGGAGAAAGCCATGGAATCCCTGGTAAGCTACAGTCCATGGGGTCACAAAAAGTCATCCACGATTGAGCAACTAACACACTTTCCCTATGCTAAGCGTACCCCTGGTAGTTTCTGGTACCCGAGAAGTACACCAGCATACTTCAGGTAGTTTCACTGAAGAAGGGGATCCAGGGATCAAGAGAGCAAGGCCGGTGGAACTAGAGTGGTAAGCGACTAATTGAGGATTGAGGTTGGTAGGAGCCAGGTAAGGTAGGGCCTGTTGGAAATGAGAGTGGATTCTATTCTAAGTGGAATAAGAAGCCACAAGGCCCAGAGCAAAGCAGTGAAGTAATGTGATTTACATTTTAAAATGATTACTTGGGTTGCATAATTTTAGTTAAAGTCTAATTTTTCAGTATTGATGGTGAAACTAAGAAGAGATTCTTTTTCTCCCCAAGTAGGGTAACGATGGCTTCCCTGGTAGTAAAGAGGAAGAGGAGACCTGGGTTTGATCCCTGGGTTGGGAAGATATCCTAGAGAAGGAAATGGCAACCCACTTCGGTATTCTTCCCTGGGAAATCCCATGGACAGAGGAGACTGGCAGGCTACACTCCATGGGGTTGTAAAGAGTAGGACATGACTGAACACACATGCATTCACTCAGGGTAACCATCCCCCAGGGAATCACTATCGATGCCCTGCTGTGGAGAACAGAATCTAGGGACACCAAGAATGAAAACGGAGAAAACATTTAGGCACTGCAGGGGTCTGGGCAGTGCTGAAGGACCAAATAGGGGATAGCAGTGAAGGCCAGGCCTCATGGTGGGTTTGGGGAAACATGCTCATTTAATATCCCATTGTGCTAGCTCTTCCCTCAGCTGATGACATAGGATCATTATTCCCATTTTATGGATAAGAAAACTGAGACTCAGAAAGCTTCCATAACTAGACTTGAATCAATATCTCCTGATTCTCAAACTGAACACAGAAAGGAAGGGGACAGGGCACAACCTTTAAAAAAAAAAAATGACATAGACCAAGGACATGACATAAACTGATTAGAACCAGCTAGGTCTAAGATGGCAGATGAGTCAATTTCCACTGGACCTTAAGCCTCAGTGCATACTCATTTTAACACATCAGCAAGCTGACGCATTGCAGGTGCCAGGACAGTTCCAAGACTGACCATAAAGGTCAAAAAGTGGGTGGTGGCCCAGTTCCTGGAAATCCCCACCCCTTCCCCCAAATAGGTAGAGCACTCCTCCCACTCATTAGCCTATGAAATTACCCATCCCTATAAAAACACAGCCCCATGCCCTGGCGCTGCTCTCACCTTCTGGTCTGGCCCATACTCTGTCTGTGGAGTGTTTCTAAACAAACCCACTTCTTACCTATCACTTTGCCTCTGAATTCTTTCTGTAAGAAGACATCAAGAATCTGTGCTTCATTAATTCCTGAGACCAGGTGTGTGATCTCAGTTAAGAGGCCATGGATTCGAGTCCCAATCTGAGTTGCATGGTTTCGAAACCAGACAGCTAACAGATCTTAAATCCTAGAAGCCAAGTCTGAAACACTGTGATGCTAGCCATTAAAAAATTCCAAGTAGGCCATTCCAAGAATGTGGCCATTCCACACAGAGCATTCCAAGTCTTGGGGGACCTTGAAGAATCTAGGTTGAGTTGCCAGACCTGGGAACCTCTCTTATTCCCTCTTCTAGGGATTATTGTCTGAGAATTTGGACACTGCAGATGGAGGGGGTAGTACTCAGGGTCACTGGAAGGTTAAGGGGCCTCCACTCTCTTTTGGGGAAGAGTCAGAAGATACTATCTGTACTTATTGACTGTAAGAAGGTGAAGGAACATAAAACCTTACTCGTTCGAGGTTGGGAATGGTCCTTCAGACTAGCGGGGTGATGTAGGTAAGGTTGTTTTCTAGCAGTTGTTCAAAACTCAGTCAAAAGGGCAAATGTGGAAGAGTCAGGAAACCATATCATAAGAGAAAATGAAGAATCAGAAAACTCGGAAAAGAGGTATCTCGGAAGATGCATGACATCTTGACAACTGCATTTCAATATCAAAAGAGTTGTTTGGGAAAAGGGGGTGGTGACTACAGACAGCAGTGCCCTGAAGGCAGAATTACCAGCATTGGGAGAAAACTGCAAGGAGGCAGATTCGTGCTCAGTGGAAGGAAGAAATGTCTTTTAATTAATCCTGCTGAAATAATAGAAAAACTTGCTTTCTTAAAAAAGTAGTAATAATAAATTAACAATACTGCATGAGGAGCCTGGCGGGCTACAGTTCATGGGGTTGAAAAGAGTTGGACATGGCTTAGCGACTAAACAGCAACAGCAATGCTTACATCTGTTAGGTTGAACCATATAAAATTGCTGATGTTCGACCATTTCTGATCTATGAAAACAGCAGTCATATATGGCTTGATTTACTTCATTTTCCCATCTCAGAATAATTTCCAAAGTCATTTCAATGGCCTACAAGTTCTCCTGGATCTGTTTGACTCCATCTTTCTCTCTAATAGGATCTCCTACCACCTCTCTCTACTCTCCCTGGACAGACTCCTTGCTGAGCCTTAAATCCTTTAAACTCATTTCTTGCCTCAGGATCTCCACAGCTGCTGTTCCCTCTGCCCGGAATATTCTTTTTCCAAGTTTACCTGTCCTCTTACAGAGGCTTTCTCTGACCACCATCACAGTCCATCCCTCATGATCCCCTGTACTCAGCTCTGTGTCTCTTCTGAGTACCTACCATTATCTGACACACACTTATTTGTTTATTGTCCCTCTCACATCATTATAACATAAGTGCACAAGAGCAGAGACTTTGCAATGTGCCGTCACCCCCAGGGTTTGAAATAATGCCAGACATATGGGGAATGTTCGATAAATATTTTTTGCATGAATGAAGGAATAATTTTTATCAGTGAGGAAACCGAGACCCAAAGAGGTCAAATGATTTTCCCAAAGGCATCGAGTTGGTGCCTGGAAAAGCTGGAGGGAAGCCCAAACATTCAGATTCCAAAGCCCAGCCAGACTCCATAAAAAAACCACCCTGTTTTCCAGTCCCCTGATGGCCTTGACGCAAAGCCTGCCTGTCTCTGAGGCAGAATAGCGGCTCCTCCTTTGGGTCTGTAGTTGGCTCCAGAGATGCCTTCAATTTTTGAGATTCTCTTCTCCACAGGTAAGCATCTATTTTTGTGAGGGCTCTGAGAAGAGCAAGGTTTTGGTCACCCCTCAGGCTACAATATCACTGAGCAGCCTGACTAGGAGGATTGACATAAGACTGTTTGCAAAGAAGTCCCAACCTGTGTCTCTCCTGGGGAGATGGAACATTTATCTGAGCCTCAAAATATGAAATATTCCCCAGTTTGCAAATGAATGCAGGATGTGTTTGCATAGCGACCACCAAGAGAGCGGTATTATGTGGAGGGGAACAAAAAGACAAAGCTCTTGGTTCAGTTCTGGGAGCTGATGGCTCTGCTCTCCCCAGGAGGTCGCCTCTGTGTAGTTAATTACAATGAGTAAAGGAAACGGGAAAGTGAGTGCTGTGAAGTGGTCTCTCTCCTCCCCCAGGTTTCTGCTTTGCAGAGTGGGCCTTTTGGTTTTAGAACCTTGGTGACCATAAGGACGGGCTCTGTCATCCCAGCTGGATGGGCACATTCTATCAATACCAGGTCACTGTTAGAGCTGCCAGTACCTTGTGTGCAAGGGTAGGGGTGGGGGTACGGCTGTAGGAGCAAGGTGTGTGGCATGCATGCTGCAGAGAGTGGCGATGGATTGATGTGGGATGCTAGAGTGTTAATAGACCCAAGTAATCAACTCACATTTGAATAGCTTTCATCTATTTACGAAGGGTTTTTGTGTACCTCATCTTATTGAGTGTTCACAACATTTTACAGATAAAGAAAAGGCAGCTCAGAAAGATGTGCTGACCTGCCCTGAATCAGAGTTCCAGGAGACACTGCTGGGATGTTAACCTAAATCTTCTCATCCCAGAGGCCATGGTCTTTTCATAACCCCTCGGCAATTGCTGACATCTTTTGTGATGTCTCTAAGGAAAAGGGGCAGAGGGGAAAGGGGTATATGCTCCCTGCTCCCCTTCCTGCTCCCCTTTCCCCAGGCTACTACAAGCTAACATTTACTGAATACTCACTTGCTGGGAACTCTGCTAAGTACTTTACATGGGAAAAGGAACTACCAGTCCATTTCACAGGGAGAAAAGTGAGATGCAGACAGAAAGTAACTTACTGTAGGGGAGCAGAATTTGCCGCCCTAAAATGTTTTTGGCATATTGTTTTAAGCTGGGTATTTTCTGTGAAACAGTAGACTTGGGAAGGGCTCTAAAGGAAGTAGGAATTGCCCTATTGTAAGAAACAGTCCATGGGGCCGCAAAGAGTCAGACATGATTGGGCAATTGAGCAACAATAAGAAGCACTTACACCTTTAAGGGAAATCTCCTCTTGTCAGAGTCTCCCTCCCCGGACTGGGAAGAGTAGCATGACCAAATCTCTAGAGTTCTTACCAAGGAAGAAAACAAAAACTTAGACCTGTATCATAATCACCCTTGTTTGCTGGGTGACTAACTTCCCATAACTTACTCTCCCCACCCTCAAACTCCTCTTTTGTCTTTAGCTGAGGATGGTATTTAAGGAGAGGTCTTTGGTCAAGTAAGCTACTCAGTTTTCCTGGATCTTTACTCTGTATACAAGCTACTAATTTCTGGGCGATTTGCTCCTGTTAATCTGCCTCATGTCAATTTAATTCTTAAACAAGTCAGAAGAACCTAGAAGGGTAGAAGAAAACTTCTTCATCCCCAACATTATCCAAGATGAAGCAGGAGCAAACAATGAAGCTGTGTATCAATCAGGATAGTGCACAACAGTGTCGCAGTAACAAACAGCTCCAAAACATCAGTATCTTAACAAAACAAAGATTCACTTCTGCCTCAAACTGCATGTTCATCGTGGGTTGGCAAAAGGGTTCTGCTTCACGTTACCACTCAGGGACCCAGGCCGAGAGGGACTTCCGCTGAAGTTATACCATCTGGAATAAATGAGCTCCCGTTGCTATGGCAGGCAAAGGAAGAGCTGGAGGGTCTCACTAGCAATTAAATGCTTTGGTCTGGAAGTGACATGTCACTTCTGTTTACAGAACACTGGCCAAAACTAGTCAGGCTGGCCTTGCCCAATAGCCAGGGGACTCAAACAGAGAACTCAATGTTAGTGAGTACTGGTAATGTCTGTCAGCCTGGCAGACTGACTTGAGAGCCCATGCTTTAATCACCAGGCTATTCCACTTCACCAAGGATGGACTCCTCCAGGGTAAATCTCCTTTATGCATTATATCGGTGTGCTTGGTTCCCTTCTGTCCATCTCTGTATTCCTTTAGCACATATTGAGCGACTGTATGCCAGGGACTCTGTTGGCTGATAAGCGTACTAAACAAACAAGCAAAAAGATATAGGGTCCCTGCCTTCAAATGCCCTTACTTTAAGAGGAAAATACTGATGTGTTATACACAAAATCCTGTGATCAAAGCAATCAGTCACAAATGAGATCAGAAGACTTCCCAGGAGGGAGAGAAGGTGAGTACATGATATATCAGGCAGGGCTTCCTGGGAGAGATGGCCTTTGAGCTGGGCCATAAATATAGGTAAAATTTTGCAATAAGAAAGTCAAAGGACATGGGCATTCCAGGCAAAAAAGGAGCCTGGACAAAAGCATAGAGGTGGCCAAGTGCAGGGGTTACTCCAAACAAGGAATGATTCCGTTAGACTGTGTTGAAATGTTGGATGAGTGGGAGGGAGGGCTGAGTGATCTAAGGTGATCTTGGAGGACTTTGAAGTTCACACTTTCGGTGTGAAAGTACAGACAGGAGCAGGTTTGTACCAAGGGCAAGAGCTCCTGCTGTGAGGCAGGAGACCTCTCAAGGAGAGAGTAGCTTGTTAAACTCTGCAGACAGTGGTGGTAAAGGGGCTATTGGCATCATTACTACTTGCCCTCAGGCTGGGAGTGACTTGAAGAAGGGCCTGGGCCCCTGCACAGGAGTAAGTCTAATATAGGAGACCAGCTCCTGTGGCCTAGATGTGAATGGATTCCCCATAAAACTCTGTCCCCCTGCCAAGCTTATGATTAATCTCACCAGCTAAAACCCTATTCCATTTCTTGTCCCACCCACCCCTGTTCCCTTAAGGATTGAGGAATGTCAAAGAAAAGAGGACTTGAAACTGAAGAGGACCCTGCAGAACCCACCTAGGGACCTGTGTCCCCAATTTCTTATTTGTCCTAGGCCTTCTCTGGGTTCCGAAGGGCAGACTCCAGCAGCTACTAATGAGGGAAGTGAGGGGATGTACACACACAGGGAAAGCAGTCAAGAAACAATAGTTCAGTGATGAAAGAGCCCTAGCTCCTCTTGGGACATAGCTAATAATCGGACACACTTCTTTGAGTCGTTCTGTGGGAACTAAGACTCCCACCCAGGTGGAGGATGATGACTGCATGCTGACTGCAACTCCGCAGACCCCAGAGAGGTTGGAACCAGAAGGCTGATGGTTACAATTCCTGAAACAACACTCTGTCATCTACCACCAACCAAAAAGGCCATGCCCCCTTCCACCCTCATTCCCCCCAAATCTCACACCTCAGCCGGCTAGTAAGATGAGCCTGAGACAAACCTAAGTCTCCAAATCTTCTTGGTTGGTGTCTTCGCTCTCTGCTCCAGACTCTGGTGTTGTAGTTTGGACCCAGGGCATACGACCTTTGGTGTGACAAGCAGCGTGTGGCGCCCTGTACAGCTCACAGACTTGTCCCCATGTCCCTGCTGACCCTGGGGTTGGGCTCTGGGGATGCAGAGACAAATAAAGTGCATCCCAAGCACACACACAGCACAGGAGATACCCTGCCTAACACTACTTGGCCTAACAGAGTGCACTTGGGCCTCCATGATTGCATAAACTTGCTTCTTTTTTTTTCAACTCTCTTCTGTTTACTTCTGGATCTCAACTATCATGCCATATTTTACCTGTGCCAGTTCAACTTACCTGGCTGTAGACTCGATATTCACACTGCATGGGCCTCTCATCCTCATCCAGGCGTTCATCACTGAACGCCCCGTGGACTACCTACAGGCTCATGGTCCAGGACACACTTAGACTGCAGTCCCCACCGCACCCTGCCCCTCCCTCTGCAGTAGCTCTTGGTCATGCTCTACAGTCTTCTTGGAAATAGGCTGCATTCTCTCTCAAGTATTTTGTTCAGCTCCCACGTCCCTATCTGTCTATGACTGTGTCTTGTGTCCCTTGTGTACAAATAGGCAGCTGTGTACCATCTTTAGTTTGCCAGACTCTTAACCAGATGAGGGAAACGTGTATGTGTTAGCTGCTCAGTCATGTCCGACTCTTTGCGACCCTATAGACTGCAACCCACCAGACTCCTCTGTTCATGGGATTCTCTAGGCAAGAAGATTGGAGTGGGTTGCCATGCCTTCCTCCAGGGGATCTTCCCAACCCAGGGATTGAACCCAGGTCTCCCGCATTGCAGGCAGAGTCTCTACCGTCTGAGCCACCAGGGAAGCCTGGATGAAGGAAATAAACCCTTGTATTTCTTTTGTGATTTATAGTTTTCAAAAACATTATCTGAAAGCAGTTTCTTTTTTTTGTTTGTTTTCTTTTTTTCCAGTTATCCTCTAACACTGCTGTGAAAAGAGCAAAGTAAAATCTCTGCAAATTCTACTAACCTTGAGGAATACAGAATTTCTCAGCAGGATGGCCTGTGTGTGTGTACTGCTGCACCATCTGCTTTTCCATTCTGTCTCACTTCAAGTTCAAAGGGCTGGTGACCCGGCAATTTTGAATTTTTACCCAAACCACTGCATTTTAAAATAAATCAGTCCTGTTCACCTTCACACTCCCAAATCCTTTGGGATTTGGATCCCAGATTCAGTCTCCCCTTCCTATCCCCATAATCAAATTTGGCACTGAACATTTGGATGCTGTGTTCCAAAAGCAGGGAGCCTCTGGCTGTTTATCCCTGAACTGCCATAATTGGCCTCAGGCTTCTGCGACACTCACAAACTGGTGAATAAAACGTGTTTGCCCCACGGCCTGGAGGTGACACAAATAGATAGTCTCTGCCATCTCAATCCAAAAATCAATCTCCTCCTCCAATTCAGATCATTTCACCCCAAATCAGCCAAGCTTTTAAGTAACTAGAGCTGCTTGTGCATTAAACACCACAAAACATGGTACTTTTTAAAACATTTATATTTATATATATAAAAAAATTAAATATATATAATATATAGTGTGTTTGAGACTAAAAATATAGTACATAATATTTAAAAAAAAGGAAAATGAAAAAAGGCAGAATAGGAAAAGGTGTGAGGGACACACAGATACACATTGCTAAAAATCTACGATGGTCTGTCCTAACAAAAATAATATTTTTTTCCTCTTAATTATCATCATGGATCCATTCATTATCGGGGCTTGGGTGGAGAAAATTTAACTGGAGCCAGAAATGGAGGTTGTAATCCCAAGAAGAGTGGGGTTAGAAAATGTGACCACAGGGAGCCCTGGACCTCATTCTGGTGTGACTGGAGGCAGCCAAATCTCCTGGGTCACTATTGCTAGCAAGGTTGTGTCAGAGTTTGATTGTATTGGCAACTTGGCTGCTCTCTCCCCAGAGTCAGGGGTACTCTCAGGAGACAGCATCTAAAAATCTCCAGATGAGAAGCGAAGAACCCATTTACCCACCAACACTTGCAAAGGCCAGTGGTTGGGGACAGCAAAAAGCCAGGATTAGGGGACAGGAGATTGGTAGGAATGAGTGACAGACAGCTCTATGCAAACGGAATTATTATCATTACTGTTATTATTTTTAAGGGCAAGCTTGTACCAGAATCGCCCAGTATGGCCTGTGACTTGCGCAGCAATTATTCCTCCAGGGACAGGGCCTGGAGCTCCCTCACAGTGATGCAAGAAAATGTGATCCTCCCCCCAACCCCATCTCCCAAATTCTGAAACATCCTGAGCCACTCATCTTTCCATCCTCTCCAGAAGCCCAGAGGTGGAGTGTCAGGTCCCAGCTGATAAGTGAGGCCAATGCCTTTCAGAAAGAAGCTGGCCTCCAGGGAAGGAGCGGCAGTGGTAAGGGGAAGGCCAGGAGAAGGGGATGGGATATTTAAATGCTAATTTTATAGCCTCTTCACAAAAATAAATGCCTTTCCAATTATATCCCTTGGTCTGTGCACTTCAGTATTCGGTTATCACCTCCTTACTGGTCCCACCAAGGTCAGAAGCTTCACTAATGCCTTTCAAGTGATTCCCCACCATGCAGATGGGCCTGGAGAGGCACAGAGTGGGTGACCTGGTTCATGGCACACAGCACTAAACTGGCAGAGAAGCCAGGGTTTCTGAGGCCTGGGTGCTTTGCATACAGCAGTGGGGACAGAATCACCCTCTCAGCAAAGAGTGAGGAGGTGGTGTCACTGAGCCAGTTCAGCACAGCTGGGGTAGGTCTCGGCTTTAACATGCCTTTCTCCGAACCCGAGTGGCCCGTGTACAATGGCAGTGCAAGTGAGCCAAATACACAGAGATGCCATCTGACTCCATCTGAGAAAGCCCAGGACGTGTGGCTCCTGACAGCCAGCCACCCATCTAATGAGAGAGTACCAGGGCAAAAGAGACTCCAGGGCAGTGTGCTCCATCTTGTCAAGCACAAAAGGCTGCCCTCAAAATTACCAGAAAAGCAGTACCTGGACAAGGATGGAGCACAGTGCTTGGAGACGTGAAGGGTTGGAATGAGATCAAACTAACCTCTCTCATCCCAAGCAGGTATCTGTGAGAGCATAGCGCTGCTTTCCTTTCTGACTTATGTTGGACTTTGCTGAATGCAAATATTGTGGCTAGACTTTGGTGGGGGATCCTGATTTAAGATGCAAGCTGGACCTTCCACAAGGAGACTGTGGGTCATCCAGAATCACAAGAACCTCTTCAAGATGCAGAAATGAAGTCAGTAACTGCTGGACTCCCTCCTCACTACCACCTGCCCTTCTGAACTGCTCCAGAACAGACAGGTCAGCTGTTCTCACACCTTGCCCTCTAGCTCAAGATGCCTTAGCCTGAAGGCTTCCCCTTGCTCAGTGAGACCAGCTTTCTGGGTCATGGGAGTGCTCCAGAGGACTCAGGCAGAGTGTGGCTGCTTCCATTTCTCCCCACAGAGGTTACCTAAAACCTGGGGGCACAGTGAAGAAAACTCATCATGCCCTGCCTTGGCCAGAGACACCTTTGCAAACCCGTCAGGCTTCTGAGTGGGGAACAGCACAATGTCCAAAGGATAATCCCACATCAATTTCACTGAGGTTTAGGATATTCTTTTTGCTGCTGTTTGAGATCAAGGGGTTTTTAGTGGAAACTCATTCACAACACTTCTGACAAGAGGATGACGTCCACAGTGAAAGCTTCTTTCAAGAGAAGAACCTTATCCACCTGTTGCTACCAAATCCTTGCCAGGAATGGCAGGCCCTTCCACCTCACCAGATGAAAATATGCAGGAGTCTGAGGTTTGTACAATTCTCCCTTCTCAAAGACTAGAAAATAGTGGGCAACGAACCTAGGGGTTAGGCCAAGGTCACTCAGTAAATGGCAGCTTCAGAACTGGGTCCCATGTCTCCGGATGCATTGCTCTTCCAACCAACACTAGAATGTCGAAGGCAGTCAGGATCACCAAAGTGACCAACCACATCAAGGGCCGAGGCACCATGCTGGAGGATTCTAGCCTTAGGTAAAAACTGCCCAAGCTCAAGGGCATCTGCCACGCCCCAGAAAGGCAATTCCATTGGCTTAACAGGTCGGTACCCACTCAGATTCTGATCAGCCCAGAGTAAAAACTGCACAGGGTAGAGACAGTCTTGAATGCTGACATCTCCCTGTGCCTTGCACGGTGCTCACTTGATACCCAGGTAATGCGTTAAGGAACAGAGAACAGGGAAATAACTCTATCTGGCTTCCGAAACCCATGGTCCCTGCAGTGTCAGCTGAGTTACCGGTGACCTCAGGGCCTCCTCTTCTCCACCAACAGAATGGACCCAGTACTAAAACCAAAAAGGAGGAAACAAGAGAATGCGGCCAAACTCCAAACAAAAGTCATTTGGAACGTTCCTGTTTAAAAAGCCACCATCTTTAGATTTTAACTGTTTAGATTACCCCATGGCTTCTGTGAAAATCATCAAAATATGCCTGAATTTGCACAGGAACCCGCATCCTTCTTAGACCATATCACCAAACTCACAGAAAAGGACTGCGCAGGAAGGAGTCAGCTTCCAGGGGTAAGGACGGAATAACGCTGTGAACCTATATGAAGCCTCTGAAAGGGCCGGACCATGGGACTTGCCGGTGCTGAAGTGGAAGAGGATGCAGACGCAGCCTGAGAGGCCAGAACTGGAGCTACAGGGTATGCGCTGTCCTTACTGCCAGGGGATGGCGAGGAATGTCACCCCACAGAGCCATCTGCAAAGGTGGCGACGGCCCGTGGCTGATGAGCATGTAACTCATTAAAGCAAACATGACTAATGAATGGCGACCACGAGAAAGGGCAAAACGCATTCTGGGAACCGCAACAGAGGACCCCCCTGTCAGGGCTGAGCTAATGGAAGAGCAGGCCAGGCTTCTTGGGAAGGGGAGGCTGGGGCAGAGGGGTGAGTTCTCTTTGCAGTGCCCGCTCTCTTTGGTCAGGAGGCGGTGGCTGAGAATGTGGAATGCGTATCTGGGCGTGCGTGCAGCTGTGTGTATGGAGATGAGGGTGGGCATGGGAGGCAGGCCTCACGGGCCGCGGCTGCCTGCAGTGCCTTTCCGCGTGACCTTACCGGGTCAGCCCTTTCTCTTACTAGGTCCCCTCGCCCGTCTGTCCCCTAAACTCTGCAACACTTGGCAGTGAGTTTGCGCTGACTGTGCCGGATCCCTGTGCAGCCACCCACACAGGGCCGGTCAACCAAAGCCGGACACTCAAGGCACTGAAAGTGGAAGAAAGAATCTGATTGGTCCAGGGAAAAAATAAAAAACGATACGTAACAAACGAAAACCCGTCTAAAGAGAACATCTCCCAAGATGTCCCCCAGAAGGTGGCCTCTCTAACCAGCTGGTCAGCTCTGGGGTAGGACAGCAGAGCCTGACAGCCGGCCCCCTTCCGGTCCTATAGAGCCCATCGGGTGACAGGTCTCACCACCTGAATGTTTAAAAATGGATTCAAAGTGCTTCGAGTTTGAAAGAGTAATGGAAGGTACTGGAAATCTGATAGAGAACAGGTTCCCCCTTTCCTTTCCACTGGGACTTGTATTTGGGTGGGGAGCGCACTACAGCTTCTCTTTTTTTTCCCCAAGCGAGGTTTTGTTTTGTTTTTTTTTTAATTATGTTTTGTTGTCTTTGAAAAATAACCTATAGCACCCCCACTTTCACCACCACTCCCCAGCCCGACTCATTCGAGCCAGGAGGTGGGGCCTGCTGGGGAGGAGAGGGGGCTTGGACGGGCTCCCTCTAGCGTGGGTTCTGGAAATTGCTATGTAGCACGCTGCTGTCTTGCTGGTGACTCGGGACGTGGTTCCTGACCTTTCCTTCTCCATCACTACCCCCTGACCTATCCGGCTGGCCCAGCACAGAGGACGAGGAGGAAAGGGCAGCGCTAGGGGAGATACCTGGATCCCTCTGCAGGCAGAGAGACAGGGGTCCACAGTGGGCAGCCACGATGACTTGGCATTTTAATCCCAGCTGATCTGAACTTGGTGCCAGGGCTAAAAAAACAAATTCAAGGTCCCTTCTGCAGTCCCGAGGAGGGAGAGACACACCCAAGGTACGACGCGGACAACAGATGGGACGGGCCAGGCAATCTATCTGTACCAGAGCCACCCACTCCGTGTCCCCTGGGCCAAAGCTTGCTCCTCCCTGTCCGCTCACGTGAGACCAGAGGGGCGGCATAGAAAGGGAATGCTAAAAAGTGGCCCCTCTGCTCTCCGCAACCTTCACTTTCCCAGTCCCCAGACTAGGGCCAGGCAAGAGTGCAGGTCAGAAGAGACACATCCTCCCGAAGAAGAGGGAAGGGCAGGCCCAGAGGCTGGGGCATGCGCAGAGCACCATCCTCGGGACGGGGTGTTTCCGGGAGACCTGCTCCCTGCCTGCCGTGGTGGGAGGAGGAAGGCCGGTCCGGGACGGGAGCGACAACGGGCAATGTCCCTGAATATCAGGGAACAGCTGTGAGAGCCTTCTCCTCTGCCCCGCAGAGATGCCCCGGCCAGGCGCCGGCGCTACACATGCGTCTGCATGCGCTGCTGGAATCTCTGGCCGTAGTCCGAGTGCTGGGAGGTGTAGGAGAATCGCGTGGCGGTGGCGTACTTGCCAATGGGGTCGTATGCCTCGTACGGGGTCCGCTCCAGGCCGGACGGTGGGGCCTGGGGGTAGCCCAGTCGGTAGGTGGGGTACCCTGCTGCCCCGGGGAAGGGATGGGAATTGAACTTCTCATAGTTCTCGTAGGACAGCTGGCTGGCAGTGTCGTTGCCAGCGGGGGCAGCAGGGCCAGGGGGCGCGGGCTCGGGGCCGAAGTCGGGGGCCGGGGCCCGGCTGTAGGTGTTGAGCTGGGCGTAGCCACTGGAGTGGGAGAGGCGGGAGGAGGGGCGGCCGTCGAAGCGGGCAGGGCCGGGGGCACGGTAGTCAGCATAGAGCACTGCCCTGGAAGACGGGCGGTCTTCGTGGGCGCGCACGTTGTAGTAGCCATTGGTGGGGTCCTGGGTGGCAATGAGAAGAGGATGAGAAGGTGGGCCCCTCTTGGGGAGGGGTGCAGGGTCTCCTCGAGGCCCTCTGGGCTTCCTCTGGCTCTGCCCGGGTTCTCAGCCAATAACTCTTCATCTCCTCTGTTCCCTCAGTAATCTCCTGACCCTTCCTCCACACACCTGGCCTCACCTCCACTCTGCCCACCCCTGGGGCCCGCGATCCGTGTCCCGCGCCCCTCCAGGGGACCCTTGAGTGCTGGCCCTTCCCCAATCCGCACCTTCATCTCATACTCCTCCCGGGTGTCGATGGTGTCACAGCGCAGATCCTGCTTTAGGTCCACGTCATCCTTGAAGGACTGCAGAGGAGCAGAAGCTGGGCATCAGGAGATGGACGCCTGCTCTCGCCCGCCTTGCCCACCCCATCCCCACACCCAGAGGCCGCCTGTTAAGAGGAAGGGTCTGGGTCAGGGGCAGACTTGAACCCTGCGTCCTCTCCCCGAAGAGACTCTGGAGTGTAGTGGGAAGAGGCCAGAGATATGGGTTCTAGCACCAATTCTGTGATAATGCGCAGTGCTTGTGTATTTCCCTGCCCCTCTCTGGGGCTGTTCATCTGAGCACTGAGGCAGTTGGGCCAGAGAACTTCCAGTTAGGTAAAAACACTCTTGACACACTGTTGCGGGGAAAGTGGGGTGAAGGAAGCCTATGTAGGTCCCACCTGCCTGTCCCCTGCTGGAAGAAAATTAGCCTGGGGAGCGTGTGCATGTTTATGTGTCTGTATGTATGAGGGTGAGTGTGCAGGGGAGGGGACGGGACCAAAGGAGGTCAACTGAGGGAGCAGAGAGTGGCAGTTTCAGTGACCTGGGGTGGGACTGGCCCCAAGCGTGTGAAGAAGAGGGTAGGCCAGGGAGGAGCGGACACTCACCGAGTAGATGGCCTTCATGACACGGGTCGCCGTGGAGACGCTGGCAGTATCGTCCTCCCGGTCAGAATGCATCGTGAGTGGCTCCCGGTTCACGGTCTCCACTTTGATGTCCAGCTTCCTCAGGGTCACATCTTTGCGACCTGGGGACAAGGGTCGCAGCCTGGACCTACCTGGCCTGGAGAGCGCAGCTACCAATCCCTCCTAGCCCCTCCCAAGCCCTGCCTGTCAGAGACCCTCAGGAGGGCTGTGGCCGCAGCAGGGCCCATACTCACTGCCTTTGCGGCGCCGGTAGAGGAAGAACACCAAGGCGATGAAGAAGAAGATGAGCAGGATGCCTGCACCAATGGTGGCCCCGGCGATGATGCCCACAGGTAACACCTCTTCAGATGTGGGAAGGAAGGGAGGCGGGTGAGGATGAGGTCACATGGGGAATCTGAGCTCAGTGATGGCTGAAGCTCATAACAGCCGAGCTCCAGGCACCCTGGACTTTGCACAAGGTTATGTGTTTCAGCTGAGCTCAGTTAAAGTTAAGGTGGGATTTGAGAGGAAGTCTGCATTGTGTTTGGATTTAGACCTTCACTTCAACTTCATCCGAGTTGGGATCGACTTGACCCTGGCCCTGGTGGTCTGTCTGTCCCTCCCTTGCAGCCCACCTGCCTGGGAGACTTGTCTTTCCTTCCTGGGCTGGGGTCTTGTCTGAGGTTGGCTGTCCCCAGACTTTCCCATTGGCAGCTGGTTTCCACCTATTTCACTGCCTTCCTCATCCACACCATTGTGACTGCTCCATCTGCACCTATCCTCCCAGGGCTCAGGCAGTTCTGGTTGGAGCCCCCTGCTCCTTGGAGATGAGAAGGACCCAGGAATCCTGCCCCCAGTTTTCTCTCCCTTCCTGTGTCCTGGATGGATCAGCTCCATGCAGGGCTCTTCCCTTTCAGAAGTGCTTCCTGCAGAGTCCTCCTCACTCGCCTACTCTCTTCTTTCTCACCAACTCCTTGCTCTTACTGGTGCCCTTAGCGAAGACAGACCTCCCCCCCCCGCCACTCCGGTTATTTCTCCCCATGTTCCACATCAAATAGCCAGTTCTTACTAAAAAAAAAACTCGTTTCCTCATCAGAGTTGGGAGCTTCCAAGAAACTCAAAAGCATTATGACTCTCTTATCAGGCTAGAAATGCCTTAAGGGAGAGAATATGTGTCTCCTATCAGAGTAAGGATTTATAAAAAGGTGCGTGTGTGTGCACTCAGTCATGTCCAACTCTGTGCAACCCCATGGGCTGTAGCCCACCAGGTTCTTCTGTCCATGGAATTTTCCAGGCAAGAACACTGGAGTGGGTTGCCATTTCCTTCTCCAGGGGATCTGCCCAACACAAGGATCAAACCTGTGTCTCTTGCATTGGCCGGCAGATTTTTTACCACCAGCGCCTCCCGGGAAGAGGTGGGGGAACCAAAGCTTCCTATTCTATGCCAGGTACTCCACGAATACCCTCTGATTTAATCCTCATACCAACCTAGTGAAGTATGGAGTGGTACTGCCTTTACAGATCATTCCATTTTTCTGCATCTGAAGTCATTTCCTGCCACTCTTTAGGTCATCCACTAAACTGAAAGTTCCCGGATGGCAAGGACTGTGTCATTTACATCTGTCCCTGTGGCTCCTAGTGCGGGGCCTGGCACATAGCAGATGCTCAGTGAATGTTTAAAAAAGTGAGTGGGTTTCCCAGCTGATCACCAAGACCAGGCTGTGGTGGGCAGGCCCAGGAGAGAGCAGTGTCTCTGAGCCATGTCCCTGGAGAGAAGAGGGAGCGGAGTCCCCCGGCTCCCCCGTGCCCTGGCGACACAGCCGGTGCCGCGGTTACCTCGCTCTTCCAGCTGGATGATGGCCGTGCCTGGGCCGAAGCTGTTCCAGGCGGTGCAGTTGTAGTGGGTCTGGAAGTCGGCCTCCATGACGTTGTTGATGGTGAGCGTGGACAGGACCCCACTGCCCGAGTTGGTCCTCTCCACCGTGTAGCGTTCCAGGGTCCCCACCTCCAGGAAGTTCTCCTTCCATGCCCAGGCCTGTGGTGGGGAGGGCAGGATGGGATGAGGAAGAGGCGGGTGGTGGAAACACCTGACCCGCCACAAGGCATGCTCATAGCCTCGCCCCGTGTGCCCTTCAACCCAGACCCACACTCACCCTACAACAAGCCCAAGCCACGCCTGCTGCCTCCAACCCTGGCATCAAATCTCCCGTCTAGGAGGAGCAGCGGCTCCCAAACGTGCTCGAGACACATGCTGTGACCATTCAGATAAGTGCAGGGACACTCTTTAACATGAGGATTCCTAGGGCTTAGCTACTAAATATGACTCTCGAGGGCACAGGCCCAGGAATCTCTATTTGGTGGTGCTGGTTGTTGAGGCAAGGGAGAGCAATTTGATTCGGGAAGCCAGCAGACCTGGAAGATGGTAGACCAGTGTCTCAAAGACACATCATTCCCAGGTTAGAATTGAGACTTCCCTTATTGGGAATCTCTATTTTCGTAACAACCCCAGCTGACCCAATGAACCAACATGTGGGAACAAGTCCTGGAGGGAGAGCTAAGAAGACTGGGCTCTTGGCCTGATCCTCCCTTTGAGCCCTGGGCGGCCGCCCCCTCCCATCTCTGGGCCTCAGTTTCCTCACCTATAAAAGGAGAGGACCAGCCTAGATAGAGTAGAGAGTGCTCCAGCTTCCCTCCAGCTCTGACAGTCTGAGACTCTTAACTAAACATAACTTCGGCCTTGCCTTTAACCAGCCCACAGCCAGCCCCGCGTGAAGCCACCCACCGGCTCTGGAGACCCAGCCACAGACCCTTATAAATGAGTGGGAACTGATATCAGGAGGGGTCTCTCCCGGGCTCCTCCGTCCCCCGTCCCCCAGGCTGGGGCATGCCCCCGCCACTGTGTCCCCTCCCTCAGAGTGGAGCCCGAGGGAGACGGAGCCGCCGAGAACTGGCTCTTTTCCAGGGATCAGTCCTCCTAGCTCTGAAAGCAAGGCCCCCCGGGAGCCGAGCCGCCCGCTGCCCAGGCGGCCGTGGTAATGAAGTGTCCCTGGGCAGCCCTGGAGTTAGCCAAATGGTCATTAAATGTGATGAGGGGTTTGACGGTTAATGGTCACGGAAGGAATTAATGACTCGTGGTGTGGGGGAGAGGGAGGGGGTGGAGAGCAGCCGGCCGGGTGCTGGTAGGAGGAGGAAGGCAGGAGAAAGGGAGTGGGCAGCTGGGTGGGATGGAACTGATGGGGCAGGGCTGGGGCAGAGGGCAGGGGAGGGGGCAAGGAAGAGATGGGGAGGCTGAGGAAGGAGGAGATGAGGGAGAGGAGAGAACAGGAGTGAAAGCCCAGGGGAACGAGCAGCGCATCCAAGGAGACCTCACCAGGCCTTTCACACCTGTTGTGAAAGGCAACAGCAACCCTGTGCAGTAGGGATCACTGCCCCCATTTTACGGATGAGGAAACTGAGGTTCCAAAGACCAAATAACTGGCTCAGGGTCACACAACAAGGAAGAGAGGAGGTGGCATGTGAGCACGGAGGGACAGAGTCAGAGGATGAGAAACACAGGGCATAGGAAGGGCCTGGGGAAAGCAGGAGGAGGTTCAGGCGAGTAGGGAAATAAGTGGCTGGCCCGAGGCCTGGCCCACTCACAATGCGGTCTGGGGGTGGCGTACTCCCGATGAAACACTCCACCTTGCCGCCGTCGCCCCTGACGGCGTACTGCACGGCCTCGCTGGAGATGATGGGGGGCCCTGCAAGCAAGAGGACAGGGTCAGGACCAGCTGCAACCTCCAGCAGCCCACCCCCAGGCCCCCCCCCCCCACCGCCTTCCTCAGGCCCCTCACCATTCACGTAAAGCGGCACCTCCCTCTCGGCCACTCCGATCCGAGGCACGATGGCCCGGCAGGTGTAGGTGCCGGCATCGGCCTGGGTCACCGACTTCAGCAGCAGCTGGTTGCTGTTACTTAGGACCTGGGCAGAGAGAGCAGCCTCGGGTGGGGAGCCAGGAGGCCTGGGCCCCTAGATCCGTGTGGGCCCCCACATTGGAGGCATTGGAAAGAGAGCAGGAAGGGCCACAAATGAATTCCCAGAAGGGAAGCAGAATCCCAAGTCTATCTGGTCCATCCCCTGACTCTAAACAGGTTAGCATTTAGACACAGCATCTCTGTAAGAGTGGGCAGACCTGGGTTGAGGTGCATGAGGGCAGGTGAAGCTGCTGTGATTTTTAAAAGAAGACGCAGCCACTGCTGGTGGCCTCTCCTAGTGCTTCTCTTGCCAAATGAGGGAGTTTTGCTCTAAAATCCCTCCTTCTGCAACTTTGGTCCAAACTGTCCCGTGGAGGTCTCTGCTGCTGCTAAGTCACTTCAGTCATGTCCGACTCTGTGCGACCACATAAACGGCAGCCCACCAGGCTCCCCCGTCCCTGGGATTCTCCAGGGAAGAACACTGGAGTGGGTTGCCATTTCCTTCTCCAATGTATGAAAGTGAAAAGTGAAAATGAAGTCGCTCAGTCGTGTCCGACCCTCAGCAACCCCATGGACTGCAGCCTACCAGGCTCCTCCGTCCATGGGATTTTCCAGGCAGAGTACTGGAGTGGGGTGCCGGTGCCTTCTCCGACAGGTCTCTGCGGAGCTGAAGAATTCAGCCTTCTCTCCTCTAGTGCATCACCCCGGCCACTCCACCCTCCTGTGCAGCATTCACTGAGCAGGTCTCTTGCCACAGCAGCGGCTCCACTCTGGCCCCCTTTCCCCTCCCACCCACAGGTCACTGTCCTCTCACTGCCACTGAAGCAGCCAGCTGTCTGCCAAGGAGGGGTGGAGTTGACTGCAAGCACCGTCCTTCTCTTCCAAGTCCAGAGAACTGGGAAATACCCTAGGTTCAACTTGAAAAAGAATGCTGTGCCCGCTGCGGCCCTCTCTTCCCAGCCTGTGGCCAGGTTCCTACCGCCCAGTGTTCGGGAGAGGCGGAGAGCTTCTTACCATGTTTGAGTCCTTTTTGGTCCAGGTGAGGGTGAGGGGGGGATTCCCAACCCAGACACAGGTGAGGGTCACATCAGAGCCAATGTCTGTGGTCGTGGGTTTAGGGTCAACTACAATCCGAGGGGCAACTGAGGTAGAAAGGGACAAACAGATCATCAGGGTCCTGATCTCATCGCGGCGGGGTGCGGGCAATTCCAGTCCTCCTCCTGCATTGTCTCCGCAGCCCCACGGAGCCTCCCCCCCCAACTCCAGACCCTTTAAAGCCCCTGCCCCTGCGGCCACTCACAGTGGACGTTGACCAGAGTGCTGACGTTTGTGCTCCCCACTTTGTTGTAAACCTCACAAGACACCGGCTCCGTGAAGAAGGAGTAATCGACATTGGTTTCATAGCGACTCTCGTGGGCGTCTTCAATCAGGAAGCCCCCCTTGGCCCACCTGGAGGAGGCAGCACAGAGCAGGGTCGGGCCTCGGAGCCCTCCCCCCCGCATCCCGCGGCCTCTCCTCCCCAGCCGCCCTGCTCCAGGGCCTCCCAGGACCCCTCCCCAGGGTGCGCCCGCCCCCGCCGCTCCCCTCCCACCTGTAGCCCAGGATCTCCGGGTTGGCCGTGGCCTGACAGGTAAAGACGACGCGCTCGCCCTCCTGCACCGTCTGGGGCTCAATAGACAGGGTCACTGTAGGAGGGTCTGCAAAGCAGAGGACAGCAGGTCAGGGTCTTTACTGTCCCTCAAATTTCGTTTTCTCTCTCTAGCACAAACACTGAGACCTCACCCGTGTGGTGATCTGGGAATTTGAGTTTGCAGTGTACCAGCTCCAGTAAATAAGCTTTCCTCACCTTTGGAGCCTCTAGGGGCCGGCCAGGGTGAGGACCAAGGATACCAAAGGGACGTTAGTCAGGCGGTGTAGTGACCAACTGTGACCACTAGGCGTCAGTGTGGGCTCGCTAGGCTCACCAGCCAGGATGGGGGTGGGGCGTCTCTCCAGTTGCTGCCCACACGTCCACCCTTCCCTGGGCAGTGGGAATTTATTGAGCACTTACCCAGTAGCATACTCCATGTGAGATGCTCTAACACTATATCTCACTTAATGCTCACAACCCTGAGAAGCAGATACAGGTCATCACAATCCCTTATCTGAAACCCCTGGAATTAGATGTGTTTCAGAATTTGGAATTTTTCAAATGTTAGGCTATGGTGACCACAGAGCATTTACTGTGTTAAGACCCCCAGCAGAATCTGGGCAACATCCCATAGAAACACGCATTAATATATCTGCAGTGAAACGTATGGCTATTCCAGTTGAGTTATTAAATGAAAGGCTTCCGTTCAGGTTTTGCCACCCAATCACTTTTGGTTTGGAATTTCCGATAAGGAGCTCTGTAGGCCTGCATTTTATTTTCTGCACATATTCAGAATTAGAAACTACGACTCAGAGAGATTACGTCATTGCCCAAAGTCACACGGTTTAAACCCGGGAACTGCCTGGCTCACAGCTGATGCCCCTTGTGCCAGCTCTCAAAGCCTACGGTTCAAAGCAGGGGCTCGAAGAGGACAAAGAAACGGAGCATCTGTCCCGGGGCCCCGGGGATTCCGCTGCTCTGCCCGAGGGGTGCCGCCCCCAGGGTGCACGCTGCCCCGCCCCGCCTCCGCGGGACCCAGCTCACGGTGCACGTCGAGCTCAATGGACGTCTCCCTGCCACTCGGGATGGCCTCGTTCACGCTGCGGCACGTGAAGACACGCCCAATGTCCAGGTCTGTAGGGTTGATGAGCAGCTGGCTAATGGTGGTCTCCCTCTTCCCATCCTTCAGCAGTTCCTGGGGTGGGAGGATGAGGTGGGGAATAAGGGTGGGAGACACGGTCAAGCTAAAAGCCGCTTCCTCTGCCCTTGGGGTGACCCACACAGAGCTAGGTTTGCTGGAGGGGCATTTAACCTGACGCTCTGCCCTTCCCCCAGCCCCTACCTCCTCCCCAGGTTTCAGTTCAGTTCAGTCGCTCAGTCGTGTCCGACTCTCCGCGACCCCATGAATCACAGCACGCCAGGCCTCCCTGTCCATCACCAACTCCCGGAGTTCACTCAAACTCATGTCCATAGAGTCGGTGATGCCATCCTGCCATCTCATTCTCGGTCGTCCCCTTCTCCTCCCAGGTTTAGGGTTTTTTTTAAACTAATAGACTTTATTTTTTAAGAGAAGTTTTAATTTTACAGAAAAATTGAATAGAAAATGCAGCGCTCCCATATATCCTCCTCCCCACCTCCAGTGTCCTCCATTATTAACGTGATGCACCTGTGTGATACGTGTTACGTCTGACACACGATACGAGCGATGAACCAACACTGATGCCCTCTCACTAGCCGAGGCCATAGTTCACATTAGAGTTCACTCTGTGTGTGGTACAGTTTTCGCCATCGTTTTAAGTCTTGTTCCTGGAATTCCCTGAGTCCAACCCACGTCCGTCCTTTTCTGGAAAGTCTTCCTTTGCTAATCCCAGCGCTCAGGACTCTCTCCGAGACCGAACGTGTGGCCCTCACAGGCAGTCTGTCCTCCACGCCGCTCAGGTCACAGCCTCTTAGGCGCCGTGCATGTGCACGCGTCTCTCCTGCTAGACCATGAACTCCTGAGGGCAGGGAAGGGACTCACAGGCTCAAAGTCTCACAGTGGCTCCATGACACCCAACCTGAGGTCCCCAGACGTGATCATAGGACCGTTGGGCTGTTTTCCAAGGCTGTTTGCACACTGCCTCGGGGAAACCACAATATCAGGCAAAGTGGGGGCCCACAGTTTGACAGCAGTACAAGCATCTTACTAGGCCTGAAGCGGTACTGGATCAGTGCTAGTCCAGTGCAGTAACACTGGCTTCCTCCTGCTGCTTCAAAGCTCCATCGTCTTCAATGAATAGAAAAAAAACGAAGGGGCAGTAGATGACAAATGGCCATTGACCAATCGGCTTGTTTGGTTGCCCAAGTATTTCAAAACATGTAACCACAGAGGGGAAGAGTGACAGGGTTCTTGGTGGTGAGACAGTTAAGCGCCACCGAAGCCAAACTGCCTGTCAAATGGTGACATGAAGGCCAGAGAGACGTGAACTGTCCGAGGTGACAGACTATCAGGGCGGAGCAAACCCAGGCGCTCCCTGGGGCCATACTCCAGAGCACACAGGTGGAAGCTCTCTCCCCTCAATGAGAATTGTCTCCTGCAGCATCCAGCAAAGGGCTGGGTACACCCGTGCCTGTCCACAGCTGGCAAGAGGAGCTCCACGTAGGAGATCTGGATTCTAACTCCAGCTCCACCGTCAACTTTGCCACGTGATCCTGGGCAAGTCATTTGACGTCCTTCTCGGCAATAGGTTACTTATCTATAAAATGTCCACACAATCGCTGCTTCCCCAAGCTCTTAGCTGTGCCGACTGGGAACATGCACCAACTAGAGACTGGGGGAAGAAAGTTGGGAGGCTTGGTAGCAAGAGACTACATTCTGATCCGGGTTTAAACCCCAACTCTGCTGCATATCAGCTGTGTGTGACCCTGGGCAAGTCACTCAACCTCTCTAAACATCAGTTCACTCTTTTTGAGTTGGAAGTAACAGCTAATTTATCAAACTCCTGTGAGGATTAAGAGAGACTGTCCATAAACCTGAGCATGCATAGTCCCTGCTACACTATAGGTGCTTAATTAATGTAGCTATTCTCATTATTATTCTTAGTCTCTGCTAACTACTGAATGGTCCTGAGAATTCTCTTCTCTGGACCTCAGTTTGCCCAGCTATTTAATGAGAGTATTGGACCACATGACTTCTAAGGCCCCTTTCCACATCTGTGTCCCCCCTAGTCTGTGGTCAGATTCATGTGGGAAAGGAAAGGTGACCTAGAGGGCGGCCTTCGAGGAGCTGGGGGAGCAGGCAGGGTCTCACCGTGCTGGCTACAGCACCCTCCTGCTGTGTCCCGTCCCGGAACCAGATGATGGTGGCGGCAGGCTTGGCGTTGAAGGCGCGGCATGTGAGGTTGTGGGGGGTGCCTGCCTGCAGCAGGATCACAGGACCGCCATCAATCCTGGTGTCCTCTGGGGGGACTGTGGGGAAGAGCAGAGCAGAGTCAGTCCAGGATCTGGCCAACAGTGCCCTGATGACTGAAAGCCCTGCCCCTGGAGGCATCTCTCCTACCGCACGTCCACCCCTTGGTGGGGCAGTGCCATCCTTACCCCCTAACTTACGATCACTGAATCTGCTGCTCTTGTGGTCTGAGGGGCCTGGCACAGAGGGGTGGCTACCTCCAACATAGCTTCTTACATCCATTCCCTCCTGTCTGCTCCTCCACCCTGGAGCAGCTGGATGAGTGGGTCTATCACAGCAACCTCCCAAATGGACTCCCTGCCTCCAGCCCCTGCTGGCCTCAACCCATCCATCATGGCTAGCAGGTTATTTTCTCTACAGATCAGCCAAGTCTGTACCACTTCCCTGTTCAACAACCTTCCATGTCTTCCAGCTGCCACGGGCATGAGTTGCAAGCCTCTCAACCTGCGACCAACGTTCCCCAGGTCAAGTCCTGCACCTCCCCATCTCCTCGTTTCTGCTCCGTTCCCTCACAGCTTCTCTTGAACTGCTGTCCATCCTGTTCACATCCCAGCACAGGGCCTTCCACGCCACATCCCCCTCAACCACTGCCTCTGTGCCTCCCAGCCAGTCCCTCAAAGCTCCGAGCACCGTCTATCAATAGCTTGTCTTTGGGTTACTTATGAGGGTTATCCATGTCCCCTCCCCAACAAAACCATTATCCCTGGAAAAGCAGAAACTCCATCACATTAATATTTATATAGTCTTTGGTGCCTAGAACATGACCAGAGCACGCTCTGGCTAAATACTTAAGGAATCGAATCAGTCAGATGTCTGAAACATTAATAGGAAATAGGTCCCTGTCCTATACCCACAGGCTTCGAAACACTCAGGTGAACCAGACTGCAAGTTCCCTGGGAGCAGGGGCTGCTTCTTTTTTCTCTTAAAGTCCTAAGATCTAGTGCAAAGGCTAGTTGATAACGCATCCTTGGGGCTATTAGCGGAATAAGTGGTTGATGGGATAAAGACGGAAGGGTTTTGATTATAATTTTGATATTTGGTCTACCTCGTGTTCATCAGCCAGCAATGTGCAAGGGTTTTGTTTGCTTTTTTTCTGGGAAGACCAGAGAAATGCAGAAGGAGCTTTCCAAGGGAGCCCTTGAAAGGAGACCCTGGGACACCCACAAAGCCAGTCGTGGGCAGGGCTATCCTGGAGTTTATGAGATGACGGTCCCCATTTTTGGGGTTTCCGGGGAGAGGAACCTCTTGCAGCCCATCCCAGCACTTTGCTCAACTGGTGCAGGCAGAGTATGAGGGTGGGGCCAGCCCAGGATCTAGAAGCAGGCTGCCCTGGTTTCTAGTCCTGGCGCCTTTATTCATCTGTCAAGCGACCTCGCGTGAGGCTGCCAGGTCAGTTTCTTCCACAGGGACATACGATGCCCACTCCCAGGGTCCTCATGTGGCTGGATGAGGGCGGCAGAGGGGCCGCCACGTGTGACATGCACAGTGTGTTCACGTTAGTGCTTGGACAAGAGCCCGCAGCGCCTCCAGCTCCCGGCAGCCAGTGATCTGCGTGCTGCGTTCCGGGCTCTTCCTCTTTGCTCACTAATATGGTTCCAACAGCAGAGGGATGCGGGTTGGCAAACGGGGTGGGAAGGAGAGAAAGGCAGAGAGAAATGGAGCTGTCACTCAGGCTCTCGTGGTCTGTGTGGGGCCCCTCCGGGGTCACAAGGCGCTATCGTACTCCAAGAGGACAGTCCTAGTTGGGCAGAGGAGGGGAAAGCTTCTTCTCCCAGCAGCTTTCCCTTCTCTTGTAACACTGGTCCTCACCCTTTATTAAGGGAAAGACCGCCCACCCGCCACCTTTGTCACTAGCCCACCTTAGTACCTGGGGAGAAGAAACTACGGCTGTTGAGGTGTCTATAAGCTTAGTTAGACGGCACGTGTCCAGGTGGTTCTTTTTTTTTTTAATTTGGTTGTTGTTTTTCAGTCTCTATGTCATGTCTGCCTCTCTGCGATCCCATGGACTGCAGCACACCAGGCTCCGCTGTCCTTCACTACCTCCCGGAGTGTGCTCCGATTCATGTCCATTGACTTGGTGATGCCATTCAGCTGTCTGGTCCTCTGCCACCCCTTACTCCTTTTGCCTTCAGCCTTTTCCAGTGAGTCAGGTCTTAGTTGTGGCATGCAGGATCTAGTTCCCTGAGCAGGGATAGGACTCAGGCCCCCTGCATTGGGAGTTTGGGGTCTTAACCACTGAACCACCAGGGAAGTCCCCATGAGTGTGTTTATGAGCACATTTTTAGGATTTGAAACTTAAATTTGTATATTAATATTTCCGTGTCTGAGGCCTCACTTTCCTTGTTTGTAAAACTTCAAAAAGCACATTGCCATCTGTTCCCCAGAGTTCCTATTGGGAGAATGAAAGGAGATCAAGGGTGTGAAACCGACTATAAACTGTAACATGATCCCCACCACTCAGTGACCGCTCACCAGGTGTCAGCTCAAGCACCTCGTGCATAGGATTTCATTTCATCCTCACCACAGAGTATATAGCATTAATCCTTTCATGGTAAACACCACTGGCTGCCCCCCACCCCCCGTTTACAGACAAGGTGCTGAGGTTCAGACAGGTCAGGCCAGTGTGCTCAGAGGCAGGAGTCTGAGCTCAGCGGCAGGGCTGGGATGAGGACGAGGCCTGCAGACCCAGAGCCGTGCTCATCGCCACTGCACTCGAGGTTATTGCTGTGAGTAACGAGGGAGCCGTGGGTCTGTAGATCTGTTACGTCTGTGTCTGTCTGCGAGGGAGTGGGAGGCAGCTGCTCAGAGTTCTGCAAGGCCATTCTGTGGCCTGCGCTGGTCTGGGGTGGGGGGTAGACCACCGAGGGGTATAGCTGCAGGAGAGCGGAGGTGACGAGCTGGCCATGGGCAGGAAGGCTGATTCCACACACTGAACACTGCACACTCTCCACTCGATCCTGCCCAGTCTCTGAGCCCCGAATGAACAAAAGCTGTGTTCAGGCAGGTGAGCAGAGCAGGGTGCACACACTGCCCTGCCTTCTCACTGCCTCCACGTGGCTGCAGGAGGCAGGCGGTGTGAGAGTTCCAGAGACACGATGAGGGGGCAGAGTGAGGGGAAAGGAGTAGACGGATTCATCCTCCATCTCTTTTACTGTCGGGGCCTCCTCCTACTCCCTTCAACCACCGGAAACACCCAGATAGGCTATAGAGATCCACATCCTCAACACCCTCCAGATAAGCGAGCCAGCTCCCTGCCCTTGTAGACCTCCCTCATTGACTTGAAAGCTTTTTAAACAAGATACTTCTCCACCAAGGGTTCCCATTGATATTCTCCTCTGCCAGGAAGCGTTCCTTGATTGAGCCAAGTTGCAGGCTGTCCTTACTAAGTTCCTGTTATATCTAGGGTCTTGGCTGGCCTTTACCCATCTTTCTCTATTTCTCCCTCTCTATGCTGGAACAGGATGGGGAAGGAACAGTTTCAGGACCCCCTCATTCAAATGGTAGTCTCCAGTCTGGAAGTAGCACCTTCCAGGACTTACGCCGAGGCAGTTAGGGAGGACAAAAGAAGAGATAAGGTCTCCTAAGTATCTCATGTTCCATATCTCTTGGAATGCCTGGTCCAGCATGGGGGCTCACACCCTCTCCAGTGAGGAGGGGAAGTTGACGTCTTAGCACTCCACGCCTACCCCTGGCGGTCAGCTAACTCCTGCTCCCCAACCTCCATCCTGCTCGATGCTAAATCTCCACACGTGTCTTCACCAGAGAGGAACAGTGAGTCATCTACCAGCCTGGAGTCCTAGTCCTTCAGGGCCTTTCCATCCAGAGAAACAGACTGCCGGGTCCCTCTGGTGCTCACTTATTCTGACACCTCACATCTGCCCAGACCTTCACAGTTTACAACTCCCCACTCAGGGAGCAGCAAAGCAGCAGTTGCTAAGACAAGGCCGGCAGCATTATGCCATGTTACTGATGAGAAAACAGATGACCAGAGGTCATGACCTTTTTAGGGTCACGGTGCCAAAATGGCCCGGGTCTCCTGACTCCCAGCAGGCCTCTTCCCCGCCGCTCGGATGACTTGTCACGTCCTCGCCCTTCTCCCCCAGGTGAGAATCTTCCTTGTGTCCAGACTCACTTAGCTCAGCTCCCCGTTCCTTCCTCCCATCCCTCCTGGGGGGATCCCCCACTTCAACGATTTCGGGGTTGGGGAGAGAAAAAGAGAGGGAGCAGGACAGATCAGATGGGACGGCAAAGAGAAAGGGATGGGGCAGATGACAAAAGGGAAGGAAGAGGGTGACAGGCAGAAGGAGCCAAGCCGGAGGCAAGTGGAGCAGAGGCAGAGGCCCAGGCAGCACCGGAGCTCGGAGCTCGGAGCTTGAGGGAGACAAAAGATGGATGGAGCTGGAGGTGCCGCCGGGGGTGGGGGGGTGAGGGCGGCTCAGAGCTGGCTCAGAGCTGGCCTCATTCCGGTGCTGGGGCCTGCCTGCCCTGCCTGCGTGCAGGAGAGGATCCCCTCATTATGCAAATGGCCCCGGGTGTTACCGTGGAGGGACATCTGCTCTATGCCCTGTGGGCGGCAGCCAGCACGGCTTCTTCAGAGACAAGCCCTCCTCCTGTGGCTCCTGCAGACTCAGCCAGGACCCCTGCCCCACCCCCTCCCTGTTTCTCAGCCCTCAAGGCCCCATCCTTCCAGTTCTGCTCCCCTGTTCCCTGAGGAGGCCTGGAGGTGAAGTGGAGAAGGTGGGGTGCGTGCTGAGGGCGGGAACAGAGGCCGAGAAGGGAAGAGGGGCTGAGTGAGTGGAGGGAAAGGAGCGAAGGGAGCAGTTTCTGGGGCAGCTGCGAGGGAGAGGAAGGGAGACGCTTCCAACAAGCCCATCTGCCAGGAGAGGCCTGGTTTCCATTGCCCCGCCATGCCCCCACTCTGGCAGGGGCAGTTTATGTCCTGAAGGCGGAGCCTAGTCCCCACGAGGCCTGGGCACAGGCGGGGGCAGAGAGGATGCCAGAGCTCACACAGCCCACGTGTTCAGAATGGGTGCCCACGTGCCCATTTTTTTCTCTTCTATCTGAACTTGGCTTTGGAAGGAGTTTAAAGGACTGGGGGAGGGAAAGCAAGGGAGATAGTCGGGACAGTGCATGAGGCCAGGATCAGACACAGAGAAGCTGGAAGATGCAAGAGGACGTTGGGGAAGCGGGGGACAGCCCAGACACCAAGAGAAAGAGACAGGAGGAGGTGGCGGGTGGTAAGGGTCGGGGGGTGCATGCGGGACGTTGGGGTTATTACTGAGCACGGTGAGTTTCGCTCGCCGGGAGCGCAGGGCGGCCTCCGTGGCCTGGCACTCGTACGAGGCATCGTCGGAGAGCTCAGCGTCTGTGATCTCCAAGTTGTACTGCCCGGCCTCCGCAGAGCCCACGACGCGGTACCGTGGCCAGGCTGCAGGGAGAGAAAGGGCCAGCCCAGGTGAGCCCAGCCCCAGCCGGGGGCCCGCCTGGACCGCCCTGCCCCCTAGGGTGCATCCTCTCCCCACATCAGGGCCCCGGGGTCCCACTGGGAGCCAGCACCCCTCCCTCCACCCTCTCCTGGGACCCAGCGGCCCCTCGCTGGGGATGAGGCCCCCGTGCAGACACTGCGATGCCACAGCCTCCTCCGCTGAGGCGGGGAGCCACAAAGCAGGACGAGATGGGGGAGAGCAGAAGCGGGAGCTGAGCGGGAGCAGATGAAATCTCAGAAGCTGTTTGCAGACAAATGTCTCTCATAATAATAGGAAAGAAAAGGCAAAAAAAAAAAAAAAGGCAGACAGCGGGGAGAAAAGGAGAGGAAGAAGGGAGGGTGTGTGGGCGCTAGGAAATATAGGCCATTACAGCTCAGACATGAGCTCACTGGGGCCAGAGGGAAGCCCAAGGCGGGCGAAGGTCTCACCCTCTCTCATCAAGGGAGGGATGTGAGAAGCAGGGTCCTGCCCCAAGGAGCCCCTCACCTGCAGGAGCCTCGCCCGGCTGTGGCAGGCGCACCTCTGTGCTTCTCCAATCCAGCCTTCTCCTCCCTCCTGCCTCCAGGCGCTGGCCCACCCGCCCACCCCTCACATTCCGTCTGCCCACCCCTCACATTCCGTCCGCTCTCTCTCGTGTGGTCCCTACCCTCAGCTCCCTCCCACTGCCTCCCTCTGTTCAGAGGCTCTTGATTCTATCGATCTCTCTTTCTCCCAGTTTCTTTCTCTTCCCATCATCAATAGATCCGCCAGCCCCTCTCCTTCCTACATAGAGACTGCTCCATACAGAGAAATTTCTCCTACCTGCTCTAATGCACAGAACCTGCAGCAAATAGCCTCAAGCCCTGGATAACAATAATAATAAAAATACACAGTCCCTCCCATGCTTTTACCATTACATTGCTTGACAGCGAGCAGTGTGTTTTCACGTATTCTCTCATTTGGTTCAAAACTCACACTTTTATAAAGCTGGCAGACCTGCAGCTACTATGCCTGTTTTACACAGTGGTAAACTCAGGCCCAGAGAGGTGAGGTGGCTTTCCTGAGGTCACCTGGCTGGAAGGCAGCAGAGGCGGGTTCTGACTCTCCGTCCACTCTGCTAGGCGGCCTTTCCAGAAGTATCTTTACTTGCTTTGGAATAAAGGAGGGTTCCCCCTGTCCTCACCTTGGCACATTATGTTTGTATCCAAAGTGACTCCATGCTGCTAAGTCACTTCAGTCGTGTCCGACTCTGTGCGACCCCAGAGACGGCAGACCACCAGGCTCCCCTGTCCCTGGGATTCTCCAGGCAAGAACACTGGAGTGGGTTGCCATTTCCTTCTCCAATGTGTGAAAGTGAAACGTGAAAGTGAAGTCGCTCAGTCGTGTCCGACCCTTAGCGACCCCACGGACTGCAGCCTACCAGGCTCCTCCATCCATGGGATTTTCTAGGCAATAGTACTAGAGTGGCTTGCCATGAAGTGGCTCCATAGTGCTTGTTAAATGAATAAATAAGTGCTTAGGCTGAAATTAAAATGAATTTGTGGCCACAGAACAGACACTGCCTGGGCAGGGGGCAAGAGAGAGGCTGGAGCAAAGCCAAGCTGGCAGGAAACACTTGCAGGACCTAGAAGCTGCTATGTCCTTGCTCGGCTCTTGTAAGGGGCTCTGGAGCCTCTCAGCCCCTCCTGCTCGGCCTGGCTGCCTGCGGCTCCTCTCGTGGTGTCTGTCTGTCTAAAGCTGCCCTATGTAAAGGTCTCTTGGTTTCCCTCGATTCCTTGGGCTTCCCATTGGCCCTTTGTGAGCCAGTCTGCAACCCAGGAAGGAAAGGCAGAGCTGTGGAGTTTGGACAGCAGCAGAGAGAGAGCTCGGGACAGGCAGAGAGACAGACTGACACATAAGTGGGAAAGGGGAGGCTAGAGCCCAGAGAAGGAACGTGGTGGGGAACGAAAGGATGTTGAGTCCAGTGCTCTTTGTTGGTGGGGGGAGGGAGGCCCAGATGGAACAGTCTGGGTGCTGGGCTGGCCGCGCGGGCCCTCACCTTTGAGGCCCTGGCCCATGCCCAGTGCCAGCCCATCCTTGGTCCACTGCACGATCCCCGAGTAGTTGAGCAGCACGCAGGGGAGCACGGCCCGCTGTCCGGCCACCACGGTCTGGTCGGCTGGCTCCTGGCTGAAGCGGGTCTGGGTCCCTGTCAAAGCCAAAGTTGGCACAGGGTCAGGAGATGAGTGAGGAGAGGGCTGCAGCAAGAGGCCGTGCCTCCCAAGCTTCCGCTCCCACCCCGCGGTGGCCCGAGAGAGAGCCGCAGGCCAGGAAGGTGGACCCTCTGGTCCCCATCCCACGTCAGCCCCGAACCCTTCCCTCCAAGAAGCCATGTGCTTGCCCTTGATTCTTCCTTCCCTCCGTGGCCCATGGGACTGGGTTTCAGAAGCTCAGCAAGCATAGAAAGTGGTGCAGTGTTATGTAAAGGCCTCAGAGACCAGGCTAGTCCAAGCCTCTCCTGTTCAGACTCGGACACTGAGGAGAGAGGAGAGTCCCTTTCCCAAGGGCACCCAGCGAGTTAAGGACAGAGCAGGACGCAAACCTGAGCCTAAGCACTTCAGGTCCTGGGCCCCTCTTCAACCACCTCGACCAGGGCTCCCCCGTCCCCACACCCACGTCACTGGGTGACGAATCCAGAACACATGCTGCCGCTGATGCCACAGTTGCCCGCAATCCCTGAGAGGTGAATATCCTACCATATCCCCGCTTGGACCTGTCTACATGAGCCAATGTGAGGTGACACAAGTGGGCAACTGCGCCAGGTGCCATTCCCCCTTGGACGCTGCCAGCGAGTACATGACGGCATGTTCTGCGGGACAGTCACGTCCACCTGTATGCGTGTAAGTAAGCTTCCTGGGTGGCTGGTGGCGGATCCCAAACAAAGTAGCTCTGAACCCACTTCCCCTGTGCTCACCCCATCGCCCCCGAGCTCTGCAGGCAAGCGTGCACACACACGATGGACACTACAGCACACGCCCAGCCTCCCGCCCCGTGGGAGCTGACAGGGCCACGTGAGTTTGTTCCACTCTCCCTCTGGCTGCCGGAGCTACACATGGCTGCCCGGCTGGCAGCTCGGCCGGGAGCATTTGATTAGAGAACTGCAGAGTAATTGCCTTTAATTGCGGAGCCTAAATGGAGCAGGGAATTGGATTTCGGGTTTCTTCTCCCCCCTGCCCCCCGCACTGCTCCCACCCACCCACTCCAGCCACCGCTGGTCGGCCTGGTGGTGGGTAGTCCTGGGCACTGCACTGTGACTGTCAACTTCCCGCGCTGGGCCCCAGGAGATGGAAGGGCTGCGGGACAGCACAGGGAGAGGTCTGGGGCTTCCCACGCATGTCCCCAATCTGTCACACTCGGTAACCCAAATCAGTTTTCCCCCAGAACTCTGGGGACTCCTCCCCCTTCTTTCCCTCCCCAGCTTCCAAGTCTTTTAGAGACCACAATCCCCAGATCCAACTCTTTCCTAACCCAGCTTTCCAAAATCTCTCTGATCCTCCATCACTCCTATGAGTAAGCAAAAGAATGGTCCCCCGCCCATTCCAAGACCTCCCTCTTATTCACCAGGAACAGGACTCTCATCTTCTCATCCCTCCCTTCTTCTTTTTCCTCCTCCAGCTCCATTTCTCAGCTTTCCAAAACTGCCTCACCTTCCTGCTTCTTCCAGGAAGACCTCCTAGATTGATCTTTTAGTTCCCTGGGCAAACACAGCTTGTCCCACCTTTCAGCCCTGCTGTCACAGCTCTATCCATGGAATTTCCTCTCCCAAGCTCTCAGAGCCTACGTCCATGCTTTTGTTTGGAGGCAGAGGGCAGCTGTGGGTGGCAGTCTTTGCCCTACCTGTCTTTGCCCACACTTCCATTAGAATGGGAACCTCTCCGCAAGGCCAAGGCCCAGGCTGTCTCTTCTCTCTGAATCTCCCGGGACATGTGACATCCACACTGGTTGTTGCCTCTCAAGGAGACCAAGTGAGAAAGGGGCAGAGCTAGAAGTGGACTGATGGCCAGCATCTGATTTATGACGACCAGGCAGCCTCTCTTGGTTAAGTGTGCAAATCCAGTGTTTTGGGTCTGCAGGGTGTCAGTAAGTTAGAAACAGCAGCTCCCCAACTCTCCTGATCTGACATCCCATCTGTGTCTTCTAAGGGGAAAGGAAAAGGCTCACCCATATTTCCTGGGATTAGGGTGGCAGGTGCTGAGATCCTGGGGGAGAGGTGGGTCAGGTGAGCAGCCGGTATTATTAATTCCGGCATTGCCCTCATTATTATTCAAATTTATTCATATCATTGCGCATTTCTCTAGTGCAGCTACAGGCTGCAAATTCTCCACACTCGTGTTTCTCCTTCCCACGGCCCCTGAAGCCCAAGTCAAGGGCTCGTGAGTAGAGTGGCCTGTGCACCCTGGCTCAGAGATGGAATTTATATTCACAGCTTTGCTGCATGGGGCCTGGACACCCTGGTCTCCTGTTGAAGTCTCCTGAGGACAGTGAGAAGCTGGTTCCTTGTCCACTGGTAGGTCAAGGAGGCAGCAGGATGGAGGCGGGAGGCCCTGGGAGTGCGAGTCAGAGATGGGTGGGCGTCTCGCCAGAGGGAGTGATGTGACCTTGGCCTTGTCACTGCCCCTTCCCGGCCTCCTCCACGTGCTCACCTATACAGTGACAAGTCGGGCACAAGGACTGCAAAGTCCCTTTGAAGAGTAGAGGTTTAGGAAACACTTAGGTTTGCGTAGTGCGTCTGCCACACACTTCCTACCAGCGTGACTGTGGCCAAGTTATCCTGAGCCTCATTCTCTTTACTGGTAAACTGGGGGACGATGACACCTACCTCGGACTGCTGGAGAGTTAAATGGGAAGAGGTGGATGATTTGCCTGGTACATTCCCTGGCGTGTGCTCTCGGAATGGCAGCTATGAGCTTATTTATCCCGGGCAGTTAGACAATCAGAGGGACGGATGGAGACCTGAGCAGTGACATGACAAAGACGACATCTGTCATTCTGGGGTCTTTGAAATACAGTCCCCTCTTGGCGTAGGCTTGGTTGAAGCAATTTAGTCTGGAGACAGGGGGATGGAAGCAATGACTCCCAAGAGAGTCCAGAGAGGAGGAGAAACAAAGGGTCTCAGGAGTTTAACTCAATGGAGAGGTCCTGTGGATCCTGAGCCTGCAAAAGTGACAGGCGATGTTTGCTGACCCCCAAACAGCCTCTGCAGCCAAGACAGTATCTAAGCCACAGTCCAGATGCCCGTGGGTTGTCCCGACCTGGATCATGATTAGGAGAAAGCCCTAAGCCTGCTGCGCCACAGCCAAGGCCCACTCACTCTTCTTTGCACACCCCAGGCTTCTGTCCTTGTCTCCAGGTCCTTATACAGTCCTTTCCTGGGCAGAACACTGCTCCCTCTCCTTCCCTTGGAATTCGAATAATCACCTCCCCTGTGAAGTCCTCCCTGCTTGCCCGAATGGCCTCAGAGTCCTCTGTACCCACTTCCCACCTCTGCTAGTGGGTGAGTCCATGCTGCACTACCTACCCCTGCCCTGCCCAGGGAGAACTCCTTGCGTCTGGACTGTGTCACTCAGAGCATCCGCCCCATCACCCAGCACAGGGCCTGACTGACAGGCACACAAAGGTGTTGTGAGTAAGTCTGTTGATTGATGGAGTGAGAATGACCAAATGCCTGAATAAACAGTCCTGCCCATGCAACCCCATCAGGGAAGGAGGCAGATACCCCGTTCTCCTGGTCAGGCTCAAGGACTGCAGCAAAAGCAGGCAGGGCAGGAGAGTGGGAGGGCAGGGCAGGGTTCTCCCTGCAGGCAGAGGAGTAAGAGTGCCGGGGGCAGGCCTGGGGGGCTCCCTGAAGCAGAGTAGGTGGAGCAGAGCTGGGACGGGGAGGGGAACAGAACTCTGGAAGGTTCTGGTGCAATGATGGGGGTTAGTGAAGAGGGGATATGGGGACTGCTGAGAAAAAAAGCCTAGAAAGTGGGCAGAGAGATACAGGCTTCAGACAGGCACAGTAGGAAGGGCAGAGGTCGCTTTACAACCGAAAAGGAGGTACTGGGTATATGTCAAGAAGGCACCAAGAACAGGTACCAGCGGCCTCACAAGCATACACACATATCAGAGAACACACACCTGCCTCGGAAGTCCTGGTGGCCTGGGTCTTCCACCGGCTGTGACATGTGACACAGAACGGAGTCTGCACTGGCAGTGGGAGTGGGCGTGGGGGGTGAAATGCCGGCCCCACCCCCACATCTACAGGCTACTTCCAGGAGATATTAGAAACGCAGGGGAATGGTTTGACCTGGGATGGGGGGCCAGGTGGGAGGGGAATCAAGGAGGGCCTGAACACAAACAGAACGCTGACAACAGACCAGCCTCGAAAGCAAAAGCAGTGCCGTCGAATAAGCCGCCTCTCCTGCCTGGAAGCTCCAGTCTGGGGCAAGTGCAAAGCCCCACGTGTGTGTCTAAGTGAATTCCCTTCTGCTTTCAGCCTACTGTTTCCCTGTCTTCAGACACTGGCAGATGTTGGTGAGCTCTCAAGCAGCCATCGTGAAGGCAGGCAGAGAAGTGTGCTGCACACGGGTGCACGGGAGCTCACACACTCAGACCAACAGGGAGCCTGGCAGGGGCGCGGCTGGGAAGCAGAGACAAAGAGTGACCCCCACCCGGCAGAGGGAGAGGGAAAGGAGAATGGAGGAGAAGCAGGAAGGGAAGAGGAAGAGGAGATCTCGGTTGGAAAGAGCCCAGGAAACAAGAAGACGCGGGCCCAGGGCAGAGACACAGAGAGACAAGCACCAGCAAAGATCTAGTGACACAAAGACCCAGGGAGCCACAGAAACCCAGGCCAAGGCAGGAGAGCAGGCAGGCTGAGGGTGGCGGGCAGATGGGGACGCAGAGAAAAACAAGGACAGCAGGGCAGGGAGGCGATGGTGAGTGTGGTCACGGGGGGGCCAGGGCCTCATCTCCAGGCGGGTTCTAAAAGACATGTTGCCGGGAGGCTGGCATCTCAGACTCCAGGTGCCCCCTCCCCAGTATTGTCACTAGGACAGCAGATTCCAAGGAGGCTCAGGCAGGGATTGCAGGCAGGTGAAGAGCTGATCAGTGTGGGGAGGCCAAGGGGAGCACAGAGGGACCTTGGGGAGAAATGAGAAGAGCAAGACAGGGGTGCCGCAGGGCAGAGGCCTCTGGGCTCCTCCCTGGTCCCCCCAGCCCTCTTCCTTCTGAGTTAACCCTGGGCCTCACCACCCTTCCCCAGAGCCCAGAGCACCTCTGGCCTTCATCTTGGGGTGGTTCCTCCCCTATTCTTCCTCCCCATTGTTTGAGCTCCTCGTTTTAGCACTTATCACAGCCTGCTTTGGATTAAAAGTTACTCATGTTTGTGCGTTTCTGCCTCTCCCTCTCTCCTGGGAGCCCCCGGAGAACAGAGATGCTTCAATTTTCCCTTCTTGTGCCTTCAGACCTAGCAACGTTCCTTAGTAATGCTAACTCCCAGTTAGGAGATGCTGACTATGTACTGGGAGCCACTGCACACGCCTCAGAGACACTGCTCCCGGCATTGTAATCCAGGACACAGTGGTGGTTACGGTCTCCATGTCACAGTAAAGGGAAAGAAGGAAGCGGCAGAGACGGACTTTTAGGCAGTATACTCCCTGGGGCTTCCCTGGTGGCTCAGATGGTAAAGAATCTGCCTGCAGTGCGCAGACCCTGGTTCAATCCTAGGGTCAGGAAGACCCCCTGGAGAAGAGAATGGCAACCTACTCCAGTACTCTTGCCTGGAGAATTCCATGGACAGAGGAGTCTGGTGGGCTGCAGTCCCTGGGATTGCAAACCGTTGGACAAGACTGAATGACTAACACACACACGCCCTGCTCTTGGTGCCACGCTGTGCCGTAAGATTATCCAAGAAGCACTTCCTGAATGTATGGGACTCGTGCCACCCCCGCGCCCACCCACCACAACCACCCCAGAGAAATTCTGGTGCCCCCGACCCCTGCACTCATGTCCTATTCTGATCTCCACTCTACACTCAGACCTGCATCTTAACTGTGTTTACCTCCCGGAAGGCAACCCCCCCTCCTCAGATCTGGGCTGTACTCTGTAACCACTCAGGCTTTGCCCCACGTGCTGCCACCATCCATCAGAGCAGGCTTGGTGTAAGTGTTCCTACATGAACAGAGAGTGGGTCCAAAGCCAGCATCTGGAGGTTTCAGTCGATCACAAAACGCCATCCGTTAAGCCACCGACACCCCGCAGTAGGAGCCGTAGGGCTCATACAGCCCCTGCTTATGACGTGCCAGGCACTGTACCAGGCACCACACTGAGACTAGTTTACTCAATGCACACGACAACTCGATATGGTAGGTGCCGTTATTAGCCCTAACAAGGGCGCAAGGTTCAGAGAGATGAGCAACTTCCTTCCAGGCACACAGCTGCTGAGTCTGGGCCAGTAAGCACAGTGAGGGGCCGGGCAGCCGGCTCCCCTGGGACGCCGTCTCTCCAGCCTGGTCTCTCACCATCTTGGGCCTCTCAGCTCAGACCCTGGCCACTGTGCAGACTGGGGCCTCTCCACCTCCCCTTGGCAGGGCCCCCTCTCTAGGACACCCTCTGCTGGCTCTCAGCACCACGCCCCCTCTCCTTCCCAACCCTGAGCGTCCTGGGGTGACACTGCTGCCCAGCCCAGCTGGCTCTCCACCTCCCTCTCCCTCCGCACAGCACAGAAGAGGCCACCTGTCCCTACCTCTGTGTGTGAACACATTTGCTCCCACTGGGTGTGTTCCTGGGACTGGGGACCAGGCTTCCACAAAGGCCTGGTGAAGACAGTGAGATGCCATCCCTTAAAAAAAAATTTTTTTTTGGCCACCCCATGTGGCATGTGAGATCTCGGTTGCCTGACCAAGGCTCTAACTGTGTGCCCCCTGCCTTGGGAGCGAGGAGTCTGAATCACTGGAGCATCCCATTGGAAAAAAAAAATCATTTGTCTGCGCTGGGTCTTAGTTGCGGCATGTGAGATCTAGTTCCCTGACCAGGGACCGAGCCCAGGCCCCCTGCACTGGGAGCTCGGAGTCTTAGCCACTGGATCACCAGGGAAGTCCCTGAATCCCATTTTTGACTGAAAACTAGGCAATGACCTCTACATCTACCATAGAGAGGCTGGAAATGCTGACAGATTCTCAGACACAGTTGTGTACTTCTTGTGCACGCATGTACATACAAGTACATATGTTCACTGGTGCCCCCCCACACACACACAAACACACACACACCCTCTTGCACCTCTGCATTCAAGTGGACTGCATGGGCGCCTTTCTGCACCCGTGTCTTGGCACATGGACCTTGGTGGTCATGTTCCCGGAGCCTTGCCTGCCAGGCCAGCTGGGAACCAGAGGAGTAGGGCCAAGCACAGGAGCCGCCAAGGAAGCTGGGCTGCAGGAGATGGGGGTGGCGGAGGCCAAGCCCTGTCTCCCCGGATTTATCAAACAAGCAGTAATGAACCCCCTGGGCCGGAGCAGTCCCCATGCTCACCACTCCAGATCGCTGCTGGTTCAAAGGGAAGCCTTTGATTCGCACCGACAGCTTTCAGATGGAACTAAATCTCTCCACACTCCACTCTTCCTCCTGCCACCCTCCCTCCCTCCCTCTCTGCCCTCACAGCTTTGCTCTCGCACCCTCCCTCAGGCTCTCACCCCTCCCCAGCCACCCCCTCTCCCGCTCTATGAAAAATACAACAGCCAGAGAGGGCCCCTCCCCTTGGTTGGATTCTCTCATGGAGAAAAGAGGATTGCCAATTCTCTGGGCTAGGCCAGCAAAAGGGAGAGGAGAGAAGAAAGAGAGATTTGCACTTTTGATAGAGGAGAGAAGGCAGCGGGGAGAAGGGAGGAAAGGGGGGTTGCAGAGAGAGAAAATGCAAGCAAGAGCAAGCGCTGGCGGGGCAAAGACATGGAGCACAGGAGAAAAGACAGAGATCCTGGCTGCCCCACAGCGGAGCCACAGAGGCAGAGACAGAAGCAGATCCAGGACCCTTGGAACAGAAGCTGCCAGGAGGGAAGTACCTCGCCATCTAGCTGACTGGCATGAGGGGTGTGGGTCTGAAGACTCTGCTTTATACAGGGCCCAGCCTAGAATCCAAGTGTCCAAATGTGATGTGACCCAGTGACTGTAAACCCCTTCTTGAACAAGTCAGGGGTCAGGGGTCAGAAAGCTGCACTGACTTGCTTCCAGCAGGTAATCTCGGGCTTGGCTGTGAGCAGAGGTCTGGTGATGCTGACATCAGATGGATGCCCCATGACAAGTTACCAAGCATTCAAAGACTATTAAGCCCCGACCCTGCTGCCCACCAGCATTTACCATACCAAAGTACTGTGCCTGCACTTCACAATTTGAACTGAAAAAGACCCAGTGGGCAGCACGGGCCTGAGGAACAGATGCCTCGACTCCAACTTCACCCTCTTCCCATGTTTGGTCCTTTCTCATCCCACAAGGTCAAAGCCAGAGGCAGAAGAACCAGTTTCTCTTCCCTCCCTTCCATCAGCTTGGCCAAGCCACCCTGAAGTCTGTCTCCAAGGCTGGGGCTTGATAGGGACAGCTGAAGGGGAATCTTTCCAGGGACCAGATAGGCTTTTACAAGTGGCCACAATCTGGCCTGGTTTCCTTGCATTAAACAGACCAGAGAAACTGGCCGCAGGGCTGGTATTCATGGTGACAGGACACAGGAGTTTATTGGTCTGGCCAGCGTGTTAGTCCCAGCAAGAGGCAAGAACAGAACCTTGAAAGAGGCCAGGGGAACTGGCCCAGCACTGCCTGCCAGGAGGGTTGGAGTACAATGGGCCAGAAGTCAGGAGGCAGGGGCTTCCCAGTCTTGACCCCACCCCACCCAGCAGCACGACTTTGCGGGGTGGGGAGGAGGGGTCACTTCACTTCTCTGGGTCTCAGCTCTTTGTAACGGGAAACAGGTAAAGTTCTAGGCTCTGAAGGACCTCTCTGGCTCTGAGGTTCTAAGATTCTACTGCATCCCCTGCTCTTCTGGGGCCTCAGGTGGACCTTGCTGACATTTCTAAGGACTCAACCCAGTGCTCCAGACTGTGAGAGAGCTGGCACACCTGGGGCCATCCTGGCCTTTCCTTCCAGCAGGCGTGTGGAAAGAAGGCTGCAAGTTTTTGACATTAAGACAGTAGCTGAGAAAGGTCAGTCTTTGTTTTCCCTGTAAGGAGCTCCCCATCAAGAGTTCCCTTCCAGGAGGTTCATGGTGGGAAAAAAAAAAGAGAGGATAAGAGGGCAGGCAGTCCTGGGTCTCCAAAGTGACCTGCCAGCCCAGACCCACTCACAAGAATGTCGAGCTCCTGAACTGAAAGACGGGCAGGTGCGGCTGGGAACACTCCCCCCACCCTGCTGCATTTGGCCGTCCAGCCCCCTCTGCCCTGCCAGCCTGAGGCACCTGGGCCAGACCTGATCTGACAACTTTATGCAAATGCGCCCTGGCAGGGGACCCTGAGAATGTTCTATGGGAAGGACAACAGCGTTGCAAGCCCAAGTGGGGTTGGCTGGAGCAGGTATGACAGGCGGGAGGAGCAAGTGGGGAGGGTGGCAGGGGTGGTGGATGGTCTGCTGAGAAGCTGAATTTCAATCCGTCTTCAGTGGGCGAGGGAAGGGCAGTGCAGGAGAGAGGAGGCAGGTGGCCGGCAAGAGAGAAGACGGAGAGTAAGCAGAAAGACAGCAAAAGGCAGGGAGAGAGGGGGAAGGAGAAGGGGACAGTCACAAAGTCAGAGAAGGGACGGAGGACAGGACAAAGAGACCAAACACAGAAAGAGAACGTCAGTTTAGAAAGAGGATCTGAAGGCTGGCACTGGAAAGGGCCTTAGTCACCAGCTCAGAACCTTTATTGTGAAGAAGCTTGGGCTCGGTAAAAGGAGAAAGGTATTTGGGGGAAGCATGCCCCCCAAACTTCTGGTGGCAGCCTCCAAGTTACAGAGGGCTCCTCTCCCCAGGGTCAGGGTGCAGCCCCAAACCTCCTCACCCTGCGATGGTGATGGGGGCAAGATGCGGGGTGGTCAGCAATCTTTACCTGGGCACCCTGCCTTCCCTAAAAGAAGTTGGGGAAGCAGCAAGGGAGAAACCGGAGAAGCTGGGAAGACGTCATTTGTAAGTGGGGAGTGAGAGTCAGGAAAGGTGTAACTGACCATCTGGGAGAGGAACGGGGATGGAGATAGGAAATCGGAGCAGGGGCGGGGGCAGCAGAGGCCCCGGGGGCTGTGCAGGCAGATGGGCGGGGAGATCTGGGGCGGATTACCACCCTTGGGCCTCATCGGAAGGTCTTGAGCATTTAGGTCAAAGTAAAGGAGTGAAATCCTTGAGAAATGGAAGGGATTTTGGAAAGGATTAGCCAAGTGGGGAGGAGGAGAGGATGAGGTGCCTGGATCTGAGGTAATTCCCGAGGCAGCCCATGGACGGCCCTGGTGTCTACCCACAAACGGAAGGGGGCCCAAGTCACTGCTCCCCCTCACCCCCCTCCCATAGGAGCCCCCAGGGGGCTAGTGCATCCTCGCCCTGGGCAGCAGTGTGCCCAGGAGGGAAGCCAGTGTGTCACCTGTCAGACACCTACCAACCCCGGGGAAACAGGCAGTCCATCCTGGGGTCTGACCCCATTCCCTCCTCCCACTGTGAACCGCTGCCCTCTGGCTCCCCCTCAGGCAGGGAGGCACAGGGGCCCCTACAATCTCCGCTCTGAAAGCTCCCTCAGCTTGCTTTAACATTCTTAGTTACCGTGTTATGAAAATGGCTTCAGAATACAATCTGAGAGTAGCGAGAATTGTACCCCTGAGGCCCCCGGGCAGGCTTGAAGCCCAGGAAGAAATGCAGGCTGGTCCCCAGACCGTCTCCATAGAAGTCTCCCGGCACTTTTAGGAACAGTCGCCAGAATGAAAGTGAAAGTGTTAGTCATTCAGTCGTGTCCGACTTTGCGGCCCGCATGGATTGTGACCACCATGGACTGTGGCGTGCCAGGTTCCTCTGTCCATCGGACTCTCCAAACAAGAATACTAGAATGCCGTTCTTTAGGGGATCTTCCTGACCCAGGGATCAAACCCAGGTCTCCTGCATCGCAGGGAGATTCTTTACCGTCTGAGCCAACAAGTTGCCAGAATAAACAGCCTTAAATCTGAGAAATCCAGAAACGTGAGGGCTGGGGCAGCACAAAGGAGGGCATTCTCCTCTTTAATCAGGAGCCAGAAGGAAATATGGGTCTTCTGAGTCCCAGTTCGATCCCTGGGTTGGGAAGATCTCCTGGAGAAGGGATAGGCTACCCACTCCAGTATTCATGGGCTTCCCTAGTGGCTCAGATGGTAAAGAATCTGCCTGCAATGCGGGAGACCTGGGTTCGATCCCTGGGTAGGGAAGATCCCCTGGAGGAGGGCATGGCAACCCTCTCCAGTATTCCTGCCTGGAGAATGCCTATGGACAGACAAGCTACAGGGGGTTGCTCTGTTGGACATGACTGGTGACTAAGCACAGCACAGAGACCTTACAGGAGGTCCTACGGACATGTCTCCACTGCTGTTTAACGAGCTTTGTTACATTTTTGCATCAACTCATACTCCACCTACCTCAAAATTAAAGAATAAAAAGAAAGAGAAATAGTAGCAGGTCAGATCCAGGTGTTAGACCTTAATTGCCTCCCAGAGTCAGGAACCCTTCAGCACAGGGACTCTGCAGATTCTCCAGCACTTCCAGATGGACTACCTGACTCTCAGAGCCAGGTGAGCAACGAACCTGGGAAGGCATGGGGCTCTGAGGAGTGGCCTTGACCTTGGCTCCGCCTGCGCACTAGTGCCTCTGAGAAAGGCTGCCTTGGCAGACATGCGTCACACCCATAACGAAGGCGCATCCCCAGGCTCCATCACTGAGCCTTCCTTACAAACCCCTAGAATGGACATTAATGACTGTGGCGCCCAGGGGAGCAGATTTTTTTTATTCACATAAGAACTTTCTAGTAGCACTTGGCAGTGAGCTCCTTGTCACTAGAAGTATTCAAGATAAGGGTGGATGACTACAGACAGCAGTGCTCCAGAGGGCTCTGGATAATATTTAAGATCCCTTTCAATTCTGGTTCTTCATGATTCTGTTCACACACCTCATATCCTACTTTGGACACACACCTATCAAATAATCAATTTGTAACAGTTCAATCAAGGTGGACTGAAATGGTTTGCAGAACTGAACTTTAAAAGAAGGAATTCTGAACAGAGCCATCTGAGGCGGGGTGGGGTGGTGGCGGGAAGAGTTCAAGAAAAGCATCTAGGCTGGCAGTCAAGGATTAAGTAAGACTTTGGTCCCGTGGCAATTAACCATAAAACTTCAATGTTTCATGTAGTTTGAGACCTGCGGTTTATTCTGTAACTAACTATATTGTATTTTATTCTCGCTCCTTTTTCACATGAAGAGATTGCAAACTCCTTGAGGTGACAGATATGATGTTAGTTGTGTTTGTCCCAGAATGTGCTTTGCACACAATAGGTGCTCCATAAATGTTTATCATATGATTATCTGAATTAATGGATAAAGCACCTGCACCCAGAGGATGTCAGCTCAATTTGACATTCATTCATTCCTGTAACAAGCATTTTAGGAGCGTCTACTACCAACCAGGCACTGCCCTGGGCCCTGAGATGCAAAGTGAACAAGACAGACCTGTTCCTGCCCCCACCTAGCTTCTACTCGAATATCCGGGCAAGATGGCATGATGAGGGTCCCGATGGAGTGATGTCAAGGAAAGAGCATTACACCAATGAATGTTTCCCACGTCTGACTTCCACCCCGGTCTGCCCTTGGGCTGAGACCCCTGTCTTGTTACCCCGTGTTTCTTCTCAGTCCTTTCCACATCGTTCTGGCCAAACACTGTAGACCTCGCTTGGCACACGGTAGGTATCCAGTAAACTCATTTACTGATGAGAACTGCTTTGAGTCTTGAGCACAAGATGGATTTCAACAGCCAGAGTGCTGGGGGAAGGGCATTCCAGACAAAAGGAACAGCATGAGCCAAGTCATGGAGACTTAAAAGACCAGCAAGCAGTTGGAAGTGGCGGGAATTTGAGCAGATAAAGAAATCAGAACCAAGGTCATATCTCTTTAAAAATTAAACAGTTTCTCCTTCTGGGCATTCCTGCCTCTACCCTCCAGAAGCTTCTAGGCCGTTGAGAAAGACTGAGGGCATGACATAGAAAGAGGTCCAGATTCAGGAAGACAGAAGTAGAAGTTGGGGCTGATCCAGGCTGCACAGACTCACCCTGTGTCCACCTGGTAAGATTTGGGGATGGGGTTAGAAGGGTCCAAAGGACCAAGGTGGCTGTTTGAAGGTGGATGGAGTGTGTGAGACCGCGCTTGGTGTGTCCTTGTTTGCATCCATGTGTCCAGTGAGCTTGTGTGTGTTAGTGAACATCTACATACAAGTGTTGGTACGCAGCCACCCAAATGGAGAATGGGGCACTTTCTGCCTATAACTGGGACATTCGGGGCTTTTCCAATTAATCTCCATTAAAAAGATTTCCCGCAAAGGCACTTCTCGAGGCCCCAAGTTGGGGTCATCTGGATCAATCCTGCATAAAGTAAAAGCAGCTCCGACCAGCAGCTCAATCGATCCATCTAACTTGGTTCATTCTACACGTGCAAGGGGCACGGAATGTTAATTTGCTGCGGGGAGCTGAGGGAGCCCAGCAGTGGAGGCTCTGTAATTAACAGCTGGAGGAGCAGGGTCTCAATATGGTGGTATTCAATTGCAGCAGCCGGCATAGGGGAGGGAGCACCCACAGGTAGGTCTTCAGTGTTGATGAGCACTGGTCTCTCTGTCTGTTCCTGATCTTTCTTGTTCTGCCTGACTCAATTTGCCTGCCAAATGAAACACAAATGCCCCAAGAACAGAGAAACCCAGGAAAACCAAATCATTCATCTAACTACTGTTGCAAGTTTACAGAATATTGATGGTAAGACCTGGTGCTGGGGACCAGCTGGGAGTCCAAGGCAAGAGTCCATGGAGAGATCTTCTCTTCTAGGCCATGAACACTGGTGACTGTTCCCCAAAGCATGTGAAAGCCAAAGCAGCTCTTTGGTCTTATTTCCATGAGGGAGGCAGGAATTCAGCAGAAAGGGGACAGCACCCTGCATCCTCAGCCACCCCAACATCTCCTAGCAGGCCTACACCTGCTCCCAGTCAGAGTCTGCTACAAATCTTTCAAATTCCTATTCTCCAGGCAGTCTTCCCAGAGGGTTATGAAGAAAGTATTGCTTTTCCTCTCTCATCCCTTCCAAACCAGCCCCTCTGGCCTGTGCCTTCATCAGCTTCTCCCACATGCTCATGCCCTTTTCAGCTTTTCTGCCACAAAATTTCTCCAAGAATTTCACTGACCCGGAGACACCCAACCCTGCTCACTTGTCTCTCTGTGCTGTGTTCTGTGTCAGCCTCAGGACAGCCCAGATGCCAGAGGAGAAGCCAGGAACATGCATAGACATCCATTCAGGTACAGGAGAGACCCTGGAGAAATCAGCCTGCCCCTCCCTTCACGCTTTCTCTCTGCATCTCTGATTCTTTCCTTCCCTTTTTGATCTCCCTGTGTTGCCCCCCAGAGAAATGGAGAGTTGGAAGTGGGGGAGTCCTCTCCTTCCTCCACCTCTGTTGTCCCCGGTCTCTGCAATAACCTAATGATTTCTCATTTAGCTGCCAAGCCCTCGATGGGGAGAGGCGCCCTTTGATTGCTTGTGACACCAATCTCACAACAAATTTAGCACCTCGTTTCCTGGACGAGCCAATATTCCTCCTCGATTATCTCCCTGTGAGGGGGGACAGGGTGCCGTGCATTCCAACGAGTGGCTTATGCCTTGCCCCGGTATCAGAGTCAATCAAGCTCACAGCTCTGGGAAGGAAGGATGGAAGGGTGGGGTGGGAGAAGGTTCTCATGGGAGCACAGGAGAGCTCCAAGAACAAGAAAAAGACAAGGAGGATGATGGGGAATAGATAAAAGCCTCTGGAAACCTGGCTCTCAGCAGCTTATATGCAGCTTCTCTGAGGTGGGGATGGGAGTGGTGTGACCTTGACTCAGATAATTCTGGAACTTCCTTCCTAAGCCACGCCTGAGACCCTGGCATTTCATCCAGCCACCCCCTAGATCTTAGTGTGGGGCTAACAGAGGGAGGAAAAGGATGCCCTGGAGTCACCCTATTTCACCTTGGAATGAAACAAGGGAGGAAGGGTAACTTCTGGACCCCAGGCCCCCCACTCCAGCATTCCTCAGCCCCTTGCATCCCATGGAAATAACTTTCCTGAACAAAATCACTTGCTCCCAGCTGATGAGGGGAGATGAAAAGAAATTTCTCCAGCCCAAGAGGCAGTGAGTTGGAGGGATGCGGTGGGAGATTCTCTGAAAGTAACCTACGGAGAAGGAAGGGCAGGCTGAAATCAGAGCTGCAGGGGACTTCTGACAGGACCCTAGAAAATGGATCAAAAGAGAAGCGGGGAGGGAAGTTGTGAGGAAATATTGCTTCAGGGTAAGAGGGGAAACGAGGGGAGGCCAGAGGACCAGGAGAACCCCACTGGAGACAGAGGGTCCCAAACGTGCGCCCACAGAAGTGAGAGAGCCTGAGCTAGGTGGCAGTGTGCAGGGGAAAGGAGGTGGGTGGGCGCGTATGGCGGGGAGATGGAGAAGGAGGGGCAAAGGACGGAGATGCCCAGGGCATGAGCAGCGCGGGGACAGGAGTATCAGGCCACTGCCCCCAGGAAGGCAGGATGCAGGACACCTGCCAGGAGAGGCGGAGGGAGGTGCAGAAGAGGAAGGAGGAAGGGGCTGATCGCCAGGAGGGGGAGCAGATGGTTGCTGTCATTAAACGGATTCCAGTAAGTCCAGGATGCCTTAGACAGCAGAGACAGGCTCGGGTAAGCAGTGGGAGGGGGGAATCAAGGAGCAGAGTCTTGGAGGACGCCCCACACCGACCTGTACAATTACACATCAACCCTCCTGATTCCTCCTTCCACACTAACCTCAAGCAGGAACCCCTAACCCAGCTTCAACCCAAACATCCATACCAATCTGAACCTATCCTAACAATCATTCTAACCCCAAATCTGAACTAGAACGTGAGCATTTAGAAGACCTCAGGGTCTGGTTAGCAGGAGTGATCAATAGATGTTTATTGAATATAGGAACACAGAAACCAAATCTTAACCCCCACCCTTAACAGTCACCCCTGCTTCAAGCCTGACCCCTCCTGCCTACCCCAACGCCCTGCTGTGCACTGGTCAACTCTAGGCCCCAGCCCTCACTCTCTTCCTACCACAGTCCTAAAGGCCACATTCTTAACTACGGTTTCACTTCATTAACTATAATCTGCTTTCTTTTTTTTCTCCCTCCACACCTCTGGGTAGGTGGTTCAAATTCATCTGGGCAATCAAGAGTAGAGACAAATAGAAGACAACAACTCCACCTGGAGGCCAAAACAAGGTGGGAAGGTAGCGCTGAAGACGCAGGCTAATCGTGGATATTTTCTTCTCTGCCCGGAACTTTCTGCCCAGGGTCCTAGAAAGCGGGATGGAACACAACCATGAGGTTCAGGGCAAAGGAGCCTAATGCTTGAGACCCCAGGAAGAGTGAGTCAGAGCTGAAGAGGCAGCGTGAGCAGAGAGAAATATGACAGAATAAGTGAATGGGCTCCAGGTCAGGAAGCAGAAACCCGACATCTATCTCCTGCTCACAGCTCCAACCCTGGGGTCACTTGCCAGGACACAGGGAACAGGAAGACTTCATAAGGTGTCCCTGAAGCCCCGCAGCAGGGAAGGTGCTGGGAGGGTACCAGGATGCTCCAGAGACTTTGCCTATTGGCCCCCTGACTCTGGAACAAGGAACAGCTCCCTCTGGGCTATCCTTCCTCCAAGGAGCAAGGCTTTCTCCATCTCTCAGGACCCGTCGTCACAGTGCCTGGGAGAGGAGCTGAGTACTCCGTTCTGTTCTTGCTGCAGCCAAATCTATTGGGATGTATGACGGATGAGCTGGGTTTGGACCCCCAGCTCAGCGAGTGGGATGATGGAGTTAGCCTGTCACTCTCCCAGGGGATGAAGCGTCAGTCCCTGATGTCGTCTGGGACGTGCACACCTCTGAGAGGTCTTCCTAACCAAGATTCCTGGGAGATCCGTCTCCAACCACTTCTTGACAGAAAGACCTCTGAGCACTGAAACTCCTGCACCAGCTCCCTGGGCTCTGCCGAAAGCCAGGTCTGGAACCCCGGTACGAGAATCCCCGGCCCTGGGTGAGACTCAGTGCCTCCGGCCAGCTGCCGCCTCTGTAGGGGGCACTTTGAGGGAGGGAGTGGGAAAGCCTGGCTCTGCTCAGCTGGGGCCTCCAGGCATTTCTCAGTGACAGCCATGGGCCTTGGAAGCCTGGGGCAGGGCAGGCAGGGAGGAGGGAGAGCAATGGTACAGAATAATAATGAAGGATTTTTAATAACTCGTCAGCTATGGTGTCAGCTCAACAGCAGCGGCAGCACAACCCGTTGGGAAAACTTTGTGAGGAATTGTCTTCCTGGGAAGTGAGAGGAGTCGCAAGGGCTGAGGGCGAGGAGAAGCATTCTCCTCATCCCCGGCCACACAGAGCTTTGAGTTAGCATCCAGCCAATGGTGCAGGGTGAAGTGCAAACAGAGTCACAGAGCCCCAGGCCTGGCCCTCTGGGAGCTTCCACTCCGGGCCAGACCCATGGGTCACAGCCAGGGCTGAGGACAGCAGCGGTCTGTAAAGTCACTGCAGAGCACAGGCAAGCCCCTTCCAGGAAAACACAGCCCTCAGCTTAATTTCTGAAGTCAAACAGCTAGAAGGCAATTACACACTTATCAAAGGGCTCCTTCTCTTTACCTAATAATTCACTAAGGAATTGTTTGAAGTAGGAGTGTCCTCAAAGACACTGTTAAGAGAAAGCCCTGGTGACCATCCTCCCCTCATTTTTCAGATGAGGACACAGGTCCAAAGAGGCTGCAAAGACAGCTGGTGGCTGGGCAGGACTCCCTGAAATGAGAGATCCAGGTCTCAAAAAAGTAAATATGATTTTATAAAAATAGAATCTCCGTATATTTTTCCAGGGCCAACTGCGACAGAGAGGGCAGTACCCTGGGACTCCAGTGTGTCAAGGGCAGCTACCTTTTAGGTGGGAGCCACAGGGGAACTTGGGGTAACCCATCATAACAATTATATGCCTTCTCTTTTCCTCGGATCATTCTAGGAAGGCTTCCTGGAAGCAGTGGCTATGGATGTGGGCTGGGAAATGGAGAGATTTCTCAAGCCCTTGCAGTGATAGGGACAAAAGGGTTTAGTGACATAGATAGAGGGGAATATTCGAGGTCTATGAAATACCCTGGAAAGGAATGAAAAGATGAGCGTATTTAGACACATGTGAAAGGCACAGGGGCTGACGTGCGAGAGCTCAGAACGGTTCCAGTCCTTAGGAGGTCAAGGACCCTAAAAGTTTATTGGCTCTGAGCAGACCACCAAAGCCAAGGCAGGGTTTCCCCTCCAAGTCCATAGTGGTGAGCTAGCTGGGCTCCTCTGGAAGCTGGAAGCAGTCTGCAGAGAGCACCCCACACTTCCCTCAACCCTAAAATCCAGAGAAGGGTGGGTGGGTGTCAAACCCTCAGTTGCCTTCACTTGAGGCCACAGTGCTGGGGGTGGGGGACTCATACCTCTATCCCATCCAACCCAAGAGCCCTGGGGACTGTAACATCTCTTCATCCCCAGACCGGGCACACAACAGTCATTTAACCAGGGTTTGATGAAAGAAGAGCTGGGGGCTTTTGATGAGATGATAAAAAAAGGTCTGGAAGCAGGGGGTGGAGTGTGGCAAGGGGAGGGCACCTCCACACCCTTGAAGAAGGCCAAGACTCTTTTAGAAAGAAAAACTAAGGCACCCAAGGAGTACACATGTGCTCCAGATGAGAGGTCCTGAAATGAAAGCCGGCAGCCAGCCCCACAGCCCCAAGCCCAGGCTGCCAGCCCCCCTGCCCAGCCAGCCGTTCTGCAAGATGTAAAGTGCTATCTAAACGTGATGCATTATTAACACTTTAGAAATCATATTTCACAGTCGCCTGGCTGAAGCTGGGAAATGAATTCTTCCTCCTGCTCTCCGGCAGGGGAATGATCGTTGGAGCCAAATGTGACAGCAGTGACATGTGACTAGGGGCCAAGAGAGGGCAGTGGGGGGTCGAGGCCATGGGTGCCCATGCCCGGCAGGTCCTGGGGGCTCTTCTTCCACCTGGAGCCTCAAATCACTCTACTCCTGCCCAGGCAAGGCAATCAAGCTGACCCCTCCCTCTCCCACTCGATCAACCTTTCAGATCAACCACTCTGCCAGGAGTCCCTGGCAGAAGGCAGAGCCTGTGACCCAGCCCCTCACCCCAGGACATGCTGAGCACCTCCTCAGGTGCAGGAGGAGTTACAGAGGGTGGAGGATGCTCCAGTCCGATGGATGAGGCAAGTACTCAGCATGGACACACAGGGGCAGATCTAGAAGGACAACGGGCCCTAAGTCACCACTGCAGGGGCTTCATGGAACAAGAGGGCTCAGGGCAGGTGGGGGAAGGAGTGCGATGAGGAGTTTGGGATGAGGGTCCTGGGTGGGGTGAGAGGCCTCCAGGCAGTCCCGGAGGTGAAAAAGAGAGCCGTGATGACAAACAGGGAGGTGTTTCGCCCAGTTGGGCTGGAAGGAAAGGAGTGGGCAGGATGGGGGGTGGGAGGAGTGTGTCCTAGGCAGAAGGGAGGAAGCAGGCAGTGAGCTGCATCCTGTCCTTATTGGAGAATCATGGGCCATGAAATGGGGAGGGAGGAGGGGGATGAGGGGAATCCTGCCTGCAAAGACCAGCACCTCCTCATCGGTAAGAAAACAGAGGACCTCCCAAAGTGAGTGTGGGAGGGGAGAAGATGTCAAAGTGCCTGCCGTTCCCCCATCCCAGGACCCACCCTGGTCTTCCACGAGGGTGCTGGGCTCCTGCCCGTGTGTTCCATTCACCATGCACGCAGCTTGTCATTAGGCACGGGGAGCAGACAAACCGATTTTCAATTAAAACCTTATCTACGGGGTGCAAAGATATAATGGCGGGTGGGTTTGATTCTTTTCTAAGGCAGCCTTCAATATTTGCAGTGCCTGGAAGGGGACGAAGGGAGGGTGCCCAGGCAGCCCTGGCGACATATAAATTCTGCTCATAATTACATGACTTTCAACACCATGAGATGCCAATAAAGTATTTGCAAGGCACACAAATTAATGGCGTGTTGGCATTCCCCAGACGGTGCTTGGACGGCCAGGGCACTGGGACGGGCTGCCGCTCCTGCCTAGGAGGTTGGAGGAGCTGAGGTTGCTGACACAGACCCCCTCCTCGGTCCTTCGTCAAAGCTGCCCACTCTTCAGGTCCCCCAGACTGGCCAGTTTCTCTCTCTTGGAACCCCTGCAGCTCTGTTAGGGCTGCAAACGTAAAGAATTTAAGTTGTTTCTTCCAGAAGGAAGTGGACAAGAGCCTGAGGGGGTAAGGCGAGAGGAGCTGCAGCGCTGTGAACGGCTGCTGGGGATGACAGCAAATGTCAGCTTCTCACAGTTCAGGAACGTTCCCTTGCCTCCCTGAGTGTGGTCCGTTCCTCAGCTCCCTGCTTCTTCAGGTGGGCCAGCAATAGACTACCAGCCCCTTCCTGCTCTCTCCTTCTCATTCATCAGAGGGAAAGGCAGATGGCACGGTGGCAAGTCCTTGGGGCTTTGGTTGCACTGAGTGCCAGCTCAGAGCCATTGTTTCATCATGGTCAAACAGGGACAGTGGATGGGCCAGGAAAGGGGGCAGCAGGAAGCTCCCCCTGTGTACCCGCCTCTCTTGCTCCCCACCTCCACCCACAGTTTAGGCAGTAAACTTGTCAGCACGAGGAACTTCATCTTCCCCATCTCTCTCTCTCTCTCGTATCAATATTCCCTGGCACAGCCTGCTCTGCAGGAGTGGAAATTCAATAAAATAAATATTTATTGAATTGAACAGAATGGAGGAAGACAGATGACGAGGAACTCTCACAGCAGTTTGGTGGGAGCAGGTTTTAGTAGAGGCAGTAGCAAAAAGCGCCATCAGCTGGAAATCAGAAGACCTGGCTTGAACTACAACTCTGCCGTTTACAACCAGGGAGATGGTGGTGGAGCCAGCACTCCTGTCCAGGCCCCCGAATCCTCATCTACAAAGAGCAGGAGTTGGACAGAAGATCCGTAAGAAGACTTCCAACCCCTGAGATGGTAGGAGGATGAGGAGTGGGCTCGAGAACAACTGCAAGAAAATGTCATGAGGAGTTGCTGGCATGGGCCTGGGTTGGCCATTGGCGCACTGCTTAGCACTCAGCATACTGTTTGGAATAAGCAGAAATTAAATAATAGCGATAATGATGCTTCCATAGGCATCCATGGCCAACTTGTTGGTAAGAAATCCTGTTGAAAACTTCTGTGGAATAATTTCTGTCAAGTTGAAGCTGTCTGCCCCTGGTTTCACCCTCACTCACCCTCAGCCCCAACCCACTCCCAACACTTTGACAGTCCATGGGGTCACAGAGTTGGACATGACTGGATGAGGAGGGGTGGAGGTTGGTGATCAGGAATACTATCAGAGGTGATATCACTTGGACTAAGATTTGAAAAACGGTAGGTGTTTACAAGCAGATCCAGAAGATCTGCTGGAGAAGGGATAGGCTACCCACTCCAGTATTCATGGCTTCCCTGGTGGCTCAGCTGGTAAAGAATCCACCTGCAGTGTGGGAGACCTGGGTTCGATCCCTGGGTTGGGAAGATCCCCTGGAGAAGGGAAAGGCTACTCACTCTAGTATTCCGGGCCTGGAGAATTCCACAAAGAGTCAGAAACAACTGAGCAACTTTCACTTAAAAGTAGATAAGCAGGGCACCAGGGTGGGGGTGGAGGACTTCCTCCAGGCAGCATGTAAAAGTGAGCAAGGGCTCAGAGGCACGGCTGTGGGTGGACTCTGATCTCTGCAAGTGGTCCTTTGTTTCCTTTTGACCACACTGCGTGACTGAGGGATCTTAGTTCCCTGACCAGGGATCGAACCCATGCCCCCTGCAGTGGAAACATGGAGTCTTAACCACTGGACCACCAGGGAGTTCCCTTGGCAAGCGGTTCTGATGAGGGAGGGAGGCAGAGAGAAAGAGAAATGGGGCAAGGGAGGCAGGCTGGGGCCAGATCATAAGGAGATTTACCTGCGGGACCAAGGCTTTGGATTTTAACACAGTGGTTGAGAGGAGTAAATGAAGAATTAGATAAAATACTCCGCCAGTCATAGGGGAGGGTGGCACAGCAGGGAGCTGCGGCACTGCTCCTGGAGGGAAATTATAAGGATGTCAAACCAAGACAGCGGATAAAGAGAAACGGAATAGATTTGAAATACATTTGAAATACATGGAACACATGAAGGAGGTAGCATCAACAGGGCTTAGTGGTTGGGAGAATGTGGTAACTAAGGAAGGGGAAGGGAAACCGTGTTCAGCTGGTGAAGCCAGTTTTGGGAATCCTGGCAGAGGTGGTGGTGGCGGGGATGGCCTGGCAGCCCTCCAAGGTCACTCTAAGGAGAATGAACCTGACCCTGTTGGTCATGGGGAGCCACTGAAGGGTGGATTTTAGGGAAATGACTCTTGCATCCCCTCCAGGGGAAGAGGAAGCAAGAGAGGAGGAGGAGTTAGGAGAAGGGAGGGAGAAGAGAGCCGGCCCCCACTCGGTATGTCCTCCAGAGAGGAGATGAGCAGAAGTGTAGTGACAGTCACCCTAGTTGTTGGCCTCAGTGTGGCCATGATTTGTTCATTGGTAGTGTCAACAGTTGTGAGGATTATATGAGGTAGGCGTGCATGCTCAGTCGCTCCAGTCAATTCTGACTCTTTATGACCCTTTGGGCTATAGCCCCCCAAGCTTTTCTGTCCTTGGGATTCTCTAGGCAAGAATACTGGAGTGGGTTGCCATGCCCTCCTCCAGGGGACCTTCCTGACCCAGGGATCAAACCTGCGTCTTCTGCACCACAGGCAGATTTTTTACTGCTGATCCACCGGGGAAGCCCCTGCATAAAGTATACACACAGTAAATACTTTAACATATTAGTCACTGTTATCATTTCGTTAACATCAACTCTGTCATCCATGGATATTTGTTGAGTGGCCATGAACTAATAATGGTAGAAGCTCATCACCTGTGATTGCAGAAGACCGGAGCTGAAAAGAGGAGCTGAGAGTCAGGTTCTCACGTCTCCGCTGGCTGCAGGAACGGCCGCGGGAAGGGGAGAAAACAGAATAAGCAGAGGCACGAGGTGGAAGGACCGAGAAGGCACTTAGTGTGTGAGCGAACTTCACAGCTGCCGTGGGCTGCCCACGCGCTCCTTGCTCTCCACTCGCCAGGGCCTGCCATCATCAGAATAGATGAGGACACTCTTTAGCCAACACTGAAGGCTGAGAGGAGGGAGCCTTTGTTCCGAGCGACAGTGAGAAGATGTTCATTCTCCCCAACAAGGTTTGTGCTGAAACAGGAGAAACGGAGGGCAGACATGAAGAAGGACTTCTCGCTCTTGAATTTTCAAGAAGCAAGAAAAGGCAAGATTTTGGAAAAGTGTAGACAGTGAGCCCAGGGAAGAATCAAATGGGCAGCAGTTATCTGACTGCATTCTTCAGAATCACAGAATTTTAGAGCTGGAAAAAACCCATATGAGCTGATCTAATCCAATCCTCTTATTTCACAGATGAAGAACCTAAGACCCGAAGAGGTGAAGTGAATCCTCCAAAGTCAACAGCAAAGCCAGGACATAAACTCTGGTCTCTCTAGACTCCTAATCAGGTGCCATCTCCACCTCGCCCCTCCCCAGTTCCCTGTCACCATAAAGATTCCGTGAGCACTGAACACTCTGTACTGCAGTGCTGAGTGGCCTCTCAAGATTAAGTGATTCCTAGATTTCATAAGCAATATGCTCCTGTATTTCTGTGGGCCTCCAAGTCCTCTATCTGACATTCCTGACCTCTGGCAGAAGCCTGGGATGGAGGGAGCTGGGTCTGCCCCTCTGTTCTCACCAGGAGGCTGCCAGTGCCTTGGAGGGCAGTGCTACTGCCTGAGGTGCAGAAACACATCAGCGGTGCAGAAGTCCTTAAAACTCAGGAATCACTGGTCGCATGTTCTAGAAAGGCTCTCCAGCCATTCACACACACAGACAATCCCCCCACCCAATATCCACCTCCAGACACTAATTTGTGGCTTTAAACCTGAAAAACCGCCAAGCCCTTGGTCTTCATCCAGGGATTTCTAGGAATTATTCACCAGCGCTTGAGACCGGTTCAGTCCACATAAGCCGTGGACTCCGACCCTGGGTCACAAGCGAGCAGTGACTGCTGTGATCTCGGCATCATCAACCTCATTTCCTTAGGCCTTCTGCTCACCGACCCTGCAATTTCCCCATCCTCATCTAAACCAGGCACTCATCTCAGGCATTTTCTTCTCTCTTAGCTCATAACAGGTACCGTGAACACTCCTCCGGCATAGGTTTCAATCCTATCCTTCCCTCTACATGCCGACTCCCTTGGTTGAATCTTTGTCTTTGCTCCCCAGGACTATTGCAATAACCTCCCAATTGGCTCCTCTGCTTCCAGCTTGCTCCCCTTAAATCTGTTCTCCACACAGTTGCTAGAATGATCCTTCCAGAAGACAAATGTGGTAACACCACCCTGTGTAAAACCCTTTAGTGACTCCCCAGCGACTTCAGATGAAGTTCAAATTAGGTTAGGTCCTGCCTGACCCAGCTGCTATTTACTTTAGCCTCATCTTCTGCTCTCTCCAATGCCCACTTTACTTTCTAAAAACCTCAGACGCCAGAGGTTTCTGCACACTGAGCTGCCTCCCACTCCAGCCCTCCACCTTTGCACACTCCCCTCCCCTACCACTTGCCTCACTCTTCGGCAACCTTCACGAGGCAGTTCAGGCTTCATGCCCCCAGGAACTTACCCTGACTCCTCAGCCTGGGCCTAGACCCCACCCCGAGCTCCCATATTGCTTGTGCCCCATATGATTCCATGAAGCACTGACCTATAAGCTCCCTGAGGATACTATATTTTTATTTATTTTAATGAACTTTTATTCTTCAGTTATTAGGTATACTGTTTTATAATTGTCAGTTTCTTTGGGGTGGTTGATGCTATCTTTCAGATCTTCTCTGCTCTATTTATTTACTTTATTTTTGACTGCACTGAGTCTTCGTTGCTGCGTGTGGGCTTTTTTCTAGTTGCGGAGAGTGGGGGCTACTCTCTAATTGTGGTGCATGGGCTTCTCATTGGGATGGCTTCTCTTGTTGTGGAGCAGAGCCCTAGAGCCTGTGGGCTTGCTCTGCAGCATGTGGGATCTTCCCGGACCAGGGATCGAACCCATATCCCCTGCATCGGCAGGCGGATTCTTAACCACTGGACCACCAGGGAAGTCCAAGGATGCTGTGTTTTTAGTTCATCCTTAATATGATCATGGAAGTCTGGCTCTTAGATGCTCAACTAACAGCTATTGAATTCAAAAGGCAAGTTTCTCCTCCCTTTCCACTTCCCACACCAACTTGTCCTACAAATATTTTATTCCTTCTTCCCCATCCCTTGCTAATCCAAGTGTTTCTTCCTCTCAAATGCAACCCAAAGGTCCCCTCCTCCAGGAAGCCTTTCTGGAGCAGTCCCACCTGACTGCTTCTCTTGGTGTCTCGGAGCTCAGCTTGGGCCACATTCTTTAGCATCTTTCCTTTACATTCTAATTCTCCCTTAAAAGTAAGCTCTACTCCTTCCAAACTGGACTGCTTGGTCTTTCTCACAGTTTAACACTTTACGCGCTCTTGGCCAACATCATACTATTTCTTGCCCCTGCAACTCCCCTCCAGCTGAGGGTGGCAAGGACATCGAGCCCTGCCTGTGGCAGCACCCAGCCACAAATTTCCTACAAGAGGTACTTGGCTGCAGTTGTCAAGGGCCTGTGTTGAACTGCCAACTTGTACGGCTTATGTTATTTTTGTATGTGCACAAAGGTATGTGTTCCCTTTTCCTTCGGAGGCGTTTTGCTTCACCTCCCTGTGTCCCAATTTGGACAGCATCTCTGAGATCCTCCCCACTTTGATGTTCTGTGGTGCTGGAGCTGTGAGTTCACTGAGGGCAGGAACTAGATCTATTTCTTCCCCCGTAGCTTCAGCACCACGAAGGCTCAAAAAAGTCCTGCTGAATGAAAGCGTCCTTGAGTCTTTGTTTCTCTCCTTTTTCCTGTTAAGGGAGGCAGTAGGGCACGTCTGCTCAGTGTGTTGACTCAGTAACGGACTCTGCCGCTCAGCCTGGGGCAGCGGGCTTGCCTTCGCTGTGCCTCAGTTTCCCCACTTGTAAAACGGAGACAGTATTTCCTCATAGGTAGTGAGCCCGAGGTAAGTTGCTGCTATCCTCATCACCATCATCACTGTTATCCTTGCCCTATCCTTCTTCCTTCCATCCTAACAGTTTTTGGATATCTCACCCTCTTTAATTGTTTGGATGCTATTGTTACTCTGGTTCATTTGCTAAGTCGCGTGTCCAGCTCTTTGTGACCCCATGGACTGCAGCACAACAGTCCCTCACTATCTCCTGGAATTTGCCCCAGTTCAAGTCCCTTGAGTTGGATGCTATAGGTCTCATCAACACTAGAGGAACCCAAGTTCCTGCTGATCCAGGAAGTCAAAAGAATCTTGCTTTAAGCCAAACTCTTGAGTTCCAGAGATCTCCTGGAAGTAAGAGAATGATGATGCAAGAACAAGAAAAGGGGAAGGGTCAGGGCCAGAGGGGAGCAGCAGGAGAGAAAGTCTGGGGCAGAGGACAGGAAACTGGCGTAACCAGAGCAGATTATTTTTTGTGGGAAGCAGACTGCAAAAAGCTCCAAGAAATCATGGGAGGGGGCACGGGTTACGAGACATTTCACGAGAGACCCAAACTCTGGCCTCAAAGTCCTTCTCTGCGTGGGTCAGAGCAGGTTATAATCAGCATGGCTGAGCCTCTGGTAGCCCCGGGAAGGGTGTGTGCATTGGACTGGGGACTTGTGAACTTGCTTCTGGCCCCAACTCCATCCTTAGAATAATTATGCAACCTGAGGCAAGGCTCCCATCTCTGAGCCTCAGTTAGCCTGACGATAAGACAGGGATAACAGAACGATGTTGGCAGAGCTGTTTTGAGGATTAAATGTGCTCTGTAAATGATAAAGCACCACCCACCTATCAGCCATCATTTTTATTAAGGCTGTATCTACATGGCCTAGTCATCCAGAAAATGTACCTGATAACTGAGGCTCAAGTACCTTTTTAAGCCTCATTTATTTAAGCCAAATAGGTTCTCAGTTATCAGGAGACAGAAGATCCTCGGCGAACATTTATGACTCCCCTGCCCAGCCTGACCTTTCACTGAACCCCATTCCCTACCCCGGACCCCTCCCCAGTCAGATACAGGGGCCCTTGCCAGCACTTTCCACACCTATTATTACAACTGTCAGCCTGTGCTGTTCTCATCTGCTGGCCAAAGGAGCTGAGTCTTCCTCATATCCTCCCTGGTGCCTGCGCCAGTGCCCGTCACAAAGCAGGCATTCAACACTGATTTTCTTTCTTCAGATTTTTTAATGTTTAAAATTTTTATTGGAGTATAGTTGCTTTACAATGCTGCAAAGTAAAATGTTTACTTTGCTGTTTCAGCTATACCTATATCAGATATACGTATATCCTCTCTTTTTTGAATTTCCTTCCCTTATAGGCTCAACATTGATTTCTTGAATGAGTAAATAAACGGGGACACAGAATTCTTGCTGAGGCTATGCTACAATCCTCTTTGCAGCTTCTAACCCTCAGCTCTTCTCTCTGGAGTCACATAAAATGAATCTAATTCTCTTCCATATGACAGTCCTTTAAGCACGTGAAGAATTATGACATGCCCCCAGAGTCTCCTCTTCTCATGACCAAACATCCCCAGTTTCTTAAACTGCTATTTCCTCTCCACGGGCATCCGCATACAAATGGGCTACGTTTTCTCCCCTTTTAAAACTCTTTGGATCCCACACCCAGCTCCCTTTTTCTGCTCTCCTTTAGAGTACCTGTAATGCACACTTCTCCCACTCTGTCACGAACGCACACCAGAACTTATCTGGTCAAGGTCACCAGCAACCTCCAAGTTGCTACATCCAACATTTATCTTCCCCTTAGCCCTTATCTTGCTTGACAGATCAGCAGCAATTGTTACAGTTAGCAATCCCTCCCTTGGCTTGCAGGACCCCACACTCTCCTGGTTCCCTTCCTGTTCCCCGGCCCCATCCATAGCCTCCTTGGCTAGTAACTCCTCATCTTTCACTGGGAGTCACCAAAGGTCCCACGGGCCTGTCCTTGGCTGTCTTCTCGCTCTATTCACCCCCCTCAGTGAATTCATCCAGTTATATAATTTAAAATACCATCTCTACACTGGTATTGTAGCAGTTCTGCCCAGCTCTGATCTCTCCTTCACACTCCAACCACACCTGTCAAATCTGCTTATTTAACATCTCCAACTGGATGTGTAATAGGCATCTCAGACTTAACCTGTCCAAGACTGAGCTCCTGATCTTCCACTCCCAAACCCGATCCTCTCAGTAAATGACAACTTCATTCCTCTGGGTTCTCAAGACAAACTTCAGAGTCACCCTGCACTCTGCTCTTTTTCTCTCCCCCTGCACCCAATCCAGCCGTGAATCCTGCTAATTCCAGAGAAGGACCACTCCACGAGGCCTCCATTGGTACCACTGTTGCCCAAGCCATCCTCTTGTGTCTGGATTACTGCAATAGCCTCTGAAGGGTCTCCTGCCTCCACCCTTTCCTCACATGCTGCTGCTGCTGCTGCTAAGTCGCTTCAGTCGTGTTCGACTCTGTGCGGCCCCATAGACGGCAGCCCACCAGGCTCCTCTGTCCCTGGGATTCTCCAGGCAAGAACACTGGAGTGGGTTACCATTTCCTTCTCCGATGCATGAAAGTGAAAAGTGAAAGTGAAGTTGCTCAGTTGTGTCCGACTCTTAGTGATCCCATGGACCGCAGCCCACCAGGCTCCTCCTCCCGTGGGATTTTCCAGGCAAGAGGACTGGAGTGGGGTGCCATTGCCTTCTCCCTTTCCTCACATCGTTTACTCTTAACATAGCAGCCACAGTGACCCTGCTGAAACAGAAATTATATCATGTCACTTCAGCCCAAAACCTGCCACTGACTTTCCATCTTATTCAAAGTAAAAACCCAAGTCCGTGGGATTCCCTCAAGGTTCCTGTCCTGTAATAATCTGTCTGGTCTTTGTCTTGGGTTCCTGGGACAGGGATTCTAAATTCTTGGGATTTCCCCAAATGATAGAAGAATCTTTGTTATTCAAAGTGGGCATTTGGACCCTACCTGGTTTTATGCTGATGAAGTGACTGATTCTGGATGGGGCTGGTCTTGCAGGAAAGACCAAAACTATGTGGGGCTTTGGGCCACGGATATCAGCCAGACCTGACCTGCTCACCTCCAAGGAGAGGGTGAGGCTGGAGGCTAGAGCAATAGTAAAAAAAAAACAACAACAACAACAACAATTGGGCACTGAGGAGCTTCCTGGTTGGGGAACACCTTGGCGGGAGGGTGTCCTATCCTCTGCCAGGAGGGTGATGGCCTCAGTCCACAGGTGGGAGACGCAGGTCTGCACCTGGGACCCTCTCAGGCCTTGCCCGTGTGTCTCTTCATTTCGTTGGCCCTGATTTGTATCCGTTAAAAATGAAACTGGGGACTTCCCTGGTGGTCCAGCAGTTAAGACTCCACGCTTCCACTGCAGGGGGTGCAGCTTTGATCCCTTGTCTGGGGAAACTAAGAGCCTACCTGCCAGGGCCAATAAATAAATAAAACCCCAAACTCTAAGTATGAATTCTGTGAGCTCTGTCAAACTATTGAAACTGAAGGACCTGTGGGAACCCCTGCATTTGTAGCCAGTTGGTAAAAAGTATGGGCGTTCCATCACTTCTTTTACATCTTTCTCAATTATCACCTTCTGAGTAAGTTCTTCCCTTAAAATTCTACTTAAAATTGTACCACTACCCCCAGCACATTCTGGATTCCCTTTCTCTTGCTTTATTATCCCCATAGCACATGTCAATATCTAACTTACAATGTATTTTACGCACTAACTTATTTATTGTCTGTCTTCCTGCATGAACCTGATAAAGGCCATGAGGGCAGGAATTCTTCCCTCTGCTTTATTCACTGCTGTATCTTCACCCTTTAGAAAAAGTGCTTGGTACTTTAAAAATACTGAATGGATAAATGAATCTTCACCACTGTCCCTTAGGGAAGCCCAGTATGTCCACTTCCCACTAAGTGGGTGTCCAGAAAGGATGGAAGCTCTTCTGGCATGGACCTCCCAGTGTATGCAGATGACTGACCCCTGCTCCACGGAAGATGTGACATTAAGCCCTGAAGCAGTAGGCTGGGGTATTACCTCCCTGCCTTTCAAGGCAGGCAGAAGTGGGTTTACCTCCTGTTCTGCCACTTTTTTTATACCTGCCTTTTACATCATGCTTCCTATATGTGGCACTTATCAGGCCTTGCAGACTTTGCTTATTTCCAAAAAGGCAGGGTCCATGGCCACTTTGCTCATCAAACTGGCACCCAGTTCACATCTGCTAAATGAATGAATGAATATTCAAGACATCGAGTTTGTCGTTTTGTGTGGACTGTCTCACTGAATCCTCAACAGCTGCTATTATGAAACATATTATTAACCCCATTTTACAGACAGAAATGTGGAATCTAAGAGAAATTACGTAACTTGTCTAATTCCTAACTTGTTTAGGAATTTGCAGTGCCAGAATGGAAAAATAAAATTAAACACTGGCTCTTTTTGGCATCAAAGAGCAAGGAGCCCAACCTCAGCACTATCCTGCCTCAATGGTAGTATAACTGTACACAAGTGAAGCCACCCCTCTGAGTCTCAGTGTCTTTCATCTGCAAAATACGACTGCAAAGATTAGAGGAACTGAAAGAACGTGAAGTGCTTAGCCATGCACCTGTGTGTAGGTAGCTGCTGGTAACAACCCTGACTACACCGTGACGCGAAGCTGCCTTAGCCCTTCTGTCACCCACACCTTGGCTCTCCATTCACCCTAAGCCAGGTAGTCATGGACACCTTCCCTTACCTGGGAGGGAGTGCAAGGAGTCCTCCCAGGAAGCCATGGGCTGCCAGAAGCCCCAGCCCCCTAGGCGCCCCCAGAGCTGGTACTGGCAGAGGGATGGGGGAGTGCAGGGGAAGATGCCTCCCCTCCATACTGTGGCTCCCAGCCCCAGCTCCTCAGTGCTCTCCAGAAGGCACATTTTCTGCTCTGTTTCCTCCTCTCCCCCCTCCCTAAGCAGGGACCCAGGAAAGCAGAAGCCTCCTCCACAGCTTTGGGAACAGCACAGCCATGGGGTATCCAGGCCTGGGGAAGAGCATGAGGAGAAGTGGCAGTGGGTGGAGAGAGGAGGCGTTTATTTGGGGAGCCCCGTCTGACTTCCCAAAGCCGCCCCTCGGGCTCCCCTGAACTATCAGTGTTCCCAGATCCCAGACAGAGAGGCCTTTATGCCCTGAAAGGGAGCAGCCAGGCAGAAAGACAAAGGCCATATCTGATCCCGGCTGGGGTGGAGGCCACAGGTTGGGGGAAGGGAGGCATGCAGAAGGGGCCAAGCAAAGGGTGGAGGTAAACAGGAGCAAGGAGGGGGCACACGTGGCCTGGAGACTGTACTCCTCTTCCTCCCGCTATGAGAGGGTAGATGAGATGCCAGTCGGTTACCAGGATAACTTGCAATTGTGTCCCCAGGTTTATTTTATTTATTTATTTAGAAATCTTTTTGGAGTATAGTAGGTATAATTGATTTACAATGTTGTCAGTTTCAGGTGTACAGCAAAATGAGTCAGTTACACATATATCTGCTCTTTTTTAAGATTCTTTTCTCATATAGTCCATTGCAGAGTACTGAGTAGATTTCCCTGTGCTATTCAATAGGTCCTTATTAGTTATCAGCTTTATATAGTGGGTCTATGTCAATCCCAATCTCCCAATTTACCCCTCCCTACTCACAATTTCTATTTTTTTCCGTTCACACACACACACACACACTTGTCCCCTTGGGGAAGGGCCACACCATCGCACATCTGCTCGCAGCCCTGGGCCTGCCTCTGCTCTCTGCTTTCTGAAGAGCTTTCTGCCTCTTCTTGGTCCTCACCCCATGCCTCCCTGCTGGCGGCCAGAGCTCTGGGAGTGCTGGGTTGTACAGCAAATTCTCTGAGCTTCTGTGAAGGCCCCTGAACTTTGTTCTCACTTCCTTTCCCCGAAAAAAGCTCTTAAACTGACCGACTGCCTAACCATCCCATCTCCAGCTCTCCAAACCCATTCCCTCCAACCATCCATTCAGCCTGCTGCCCACAAGGATGATGGCTAAAATCCTAACACCAGCCTAGGGCTTCATAATGGACAAAAAGCAGAGTAAGAGGGTGACTTGTTCACTCTCCTGCATGTGTTAGGTAGTCTGGTTCTTCTGGGAGAGGATTACCATGAGGAATCTGAAGAGGAAGGAGACGGAGGCAGAGAGAAATGAGCACCCATTCCCCGGGGTTAGGTTCCAAGACAAAGAGAAGACATGCGTCAGCCCTCACACTGCAGTTCCTGCCCAGGGTGAGTTTTCTCTAGTCACTCCCACCAGGGCTCTACCACCATTCCCGCCCCTTAGATTGGAGCCTCAGTACCTTCCTGAGGGACTGTTCCCTACAGAGGCTGGGTTCCTCCCTCTCCCTCAATCCTTACCTCAATTTGATTGTCAATTCCAACTCCAGAATATTGCTTTGGAGGGAAATGTCTCCTTTCCTGAGTTGTTCCTCCCTTGGCTCTAACTCATATTCTCTCTCTCGTGGACAAGTTCAATACCAGGACCACCTGGCATAGTTGTCTGTGTACATGATACCCCTGGGCGCTGTGCCATGTAAGCACATGCGTGCGGGTGAATGAGGGGCCTTGTCCTCAGCCTTTATGATTAGCTGCCCTCCTTCAGGCCTCCACAGGACCAGTGCTGCTCCCAGAAAAACCCTCCCCACAACTCAGTGTGTTACCCGTCTACTTGTCACCTTCAGGATCTTTGTATCCCAGTGCTCATAGAGTGCCTGGCACATAATAGCTGCTCAGTAAATGTCAGTTAAATGACTATTAATATCTTCTCTCCCAGGCCCACACCCACCCCACTTCCATACTGTCCCCTAAAGGTATTACCCTAGACACGAAATCGATTCATACCACTTATTGCTTAAATACCTCCATCATGTCCCTGCTCTTTGCAATATAATTCGAATTCTTTTGCTGGACACCCGGGCCATCCAAAACCAGATCCCTGTTCTCCTCTCCATCTTATCTCTGCCATGATCCCACAGCACACTCTGGCCCTCCTTCTTTGAAGAGGCCAGGCGTTTATTTGTTTTTTGGGCAGGGGGAGAGGGGGAAATGACACACAGCTTGTGGGATCTCAGTTCTCAGACCAGGGCCTGAACGTGGGCCCTTGGCAATAAAAGCACAGAATCCTAACCACAGGATGGCCAGGGAATTCCCCAGGCCTTTTCCTTACTAGGGTCAAGTTAAGGAAATGGCAGTTCCCATTTCTGGAATGTTCTTCCCCTTCATCTCCACCTGGGCAACTGCTATGTGTGCTATAAGATCAAGCTCAATAACCACCTCCTCTGTGAAGCTCTCCTAACTTCCCAGGCAAAGTGAGACACTCTTTCTATATTCTCCCCAGACATGGAAAAAAGGGATCCATAATTACTGGGTTCTGACTGCATATTTGTTTGTTTGTTGTTTAGTCACTCAGCCATGCCCAACTCTTTTGCTACCCCATGGACTGTAGTCCACCAGGCTCCTCCGTCCATGGGATTCTCCAGGCAGGAATACTGGAGTGGGTTGCGCTTCCATTCTCTAGGAGATCTTCCCTTCCTTCTCCAGAAGATCGATCCCATGCCTCCTGCATTGGCAGGCAGATTCTTTATCCACCTTAATTCTCCCTCACAACAATCTTAGAAAGGAGACATTACCACTTCACTGAACATGGGCTCAAGAAGGTCACAAAACCAGTAAAAGTTGGAGCCAAGATCTGAGTCCCAGCCTCTGGTCTTCTCCATCTCACCACCTCTTACTTCTACTGTGGGGGTCTCCGTCCTATGCTTTACAGCATACACTGTCTACAATTCTGTTTCTCCCTTTAGACATACAGTTAGAGGCTGGGTCTTATATTTACATTCACTCTCTGCAAGCCCAGGAGTGGTTTCCTAGAAGATCTTCATTAATATGGCTAACTGAAGAAGTACATAAGTGAATGAATGCCTGAGGATTACCTCACTCCCCCAGGCAGAAGCAGCAATGGAGGAACTGTCCAGGGTAAAAGAAACACAAGGGACACCCAGTCTCATGCTCTGAGCAGGAGAACCCCTTGTGCACACCTGCCTCCTCTCTTCGGAGTTCTGCTCTATGAGCAAGTCATCAGCTCTCAAGGAGATGGCATGGTTGCCAAAAAACAAAGCGCCAAACACATCAAAACAAACCAAAAAACATAACAACAACACCCAGAGGTGACAAGCACGGCTCCCTATGAAGGATAAAGACAGACACATCCACGGCCTTCTGGGACCTGCCTCTGAGACCCACACACCAACACAGGTAGCAACGTCTAGGCCATTTGGAAAGGAGGCCTAGAAATAGAAAATCAATACATAGTCAGACTGTATTTACATCACTGGCCCGTTAGGGGACGTGAAGGAGTGGGGAGGCAGGGGAACAGGGCGCTCAGGCACAAGCGCAAAGACAGCGGGTTCAGGAACAATCAGAGTGGTCGGAGGAAAAACAGCTTGATGACTTGGTGTGGGTATGGGATGGAAGGCTGTAGGCATATGGCGACGTGAGTGCACACTCGTCCCACCCTCACCACCCCCGCCTGGCTGGCTCCCGCAGCCCGCTCAGCACTGGCTGCTCTCCTGTCCTCCAGCCCGTGTCTCGGGCCAATGCCACTAATTGTTTTCTCCACTGGCCAACTGATGGGAATGAGAGGCCATAAAGGAAGCAAACAGCACATGCCGTGCGTCCAGCAATTTTACTGCTGGCAGTTTGATGCAGGAAAAATAAAACAGGGACAGAGCTGCAGGGTCAGGGAAGGGAAGTCTATTTTCAGGTGATTTTCCCTTGTCATGTAGAGCAGTCAGGGCTCCTCTTTGTGGGCAAATCTGCTGCAGGCAAGGCACAGGCATTGTCCCCGTAGTCCAAACATTTATGATGCAAGACAGGGCAGACTGGGCCTGGAGAGAGGTGGTGACAGCATGGCAGAGTCTCAGTGTTGGAAGGGACAGTGAAGGTTGTTCTGCCCACCCGTTTCGCAATCAGAAGTTCCCAGTCTGCTGTGCCCAGCATGTGGTCAGCCTGGCTTATCCTGAACCCTCCTGGGCTGTGGGGCTCTCTGCCTCCTGAAGCAGCCCTTTTTTTGTTTGCTGGACAGCTCTGGTCATAAACTTTTTTTAAAAAACGGTCTATGAAGCTCTTTCTAACTGTGGTGCTGGAGAAGACTCTTGAGAGTTCTTTGGACAGCAAGATCAAGCCAGTCAATCCTAAAGGAAGCCAACCCTGAAAGTTCATTGGAAGGACTGATGCTGAAGCTCCAACACTTTGGCCACCTGATGCAAAGAGCTGACTCATTGGAAAAGACCCTGATGCTGGGAAAGACTGAGGGCAGGAGGAGAAGGGGATGACAGAAGACAAGATGGCTGGATGGCATCACTGACTCAATGGACATGAGTTTGAGCAAACTTTGGGAGACAGTGAAATGAAGCCTGGCTGCAGTTTACGGGGTCGCAGAGTCAGACATGACATAGCGACTGAACAACATGAAGCTCTTCGTCTCTGTAATGTCCACTTCCATGAATCCCGGCTCAGCCCCCTGAAGCCAGACAGTGTTTACTGAGAATCTACTACATCCCACTACTCTAGACTGTGAAGTTAAAGCAATGAAGGAAGCAAAGTCCCTTAGAGTATTTAAATCGAGTGGGCCAGTTAACTGTTTGCTCCACATGACACAGGATTTTTCCCTTCTCCTCAGACCCCATGGAACCCTATTTGTGTTCCATTTTCAGCTTGTGAGTTCTCTAAGAGTTAGAAGCAGTTTCTCCTGGGAATTCCTTGGAAGTCTGGCAGTTAGGACTCCATGCTTCCACCAAAGGGCATGCGGTTCAATCCCTGGTCAGGGAACTAAGATCCTACAAGTCACTTACAGCCAAAAAGAAAAGAGAGAACAGTTTCTCCTATTACAGAACAAGAAGCACTCCTTGAATGAGGGATGTCAGAAAAGGACTGGAAGATGTCAACCTTTTTGTGTCACCCTATTAATTTTCTTCATCATGATGTTTATTATTAGTTGATATGTTCTTGTTAATTTACTTACTGGACTCACTCTCACAGCCATGAATCAGCTCATTCCAGACACACCAGGGCAGAGCCTCACTCACCTCATCACTGCTGATCACCAAGGCCCAGAACAGCGCCAGGCACGCAGCAGAGACTCATGCCCAGACCTCTACCCACTCAGACAGCATCACCTTCCTGAGGAAGAAACAGCGGCCTCCCACACAGCCAGCCAGGCGGAGGGGATGCCAGCCCCAGGAGAGCCTCCCAGGAAGGTCTGCAGCCACAGAGTCAGCCCCCAATTCAAGCAGAGCTGCCAGCGGCTGGCTTGCTGGTCTGACCTGGTGTCTAGCTGACACAGAGCTTGGGATGATTTCCTGGAGAGGAAATGGGAGTGAGTCACAGGGGACCAATCAGTCAGGCACCCCCAGGCTCAGCCCTGCATCCTGCAGGCAGGAATCTGCTCTGGGCCTCAAGGATAGAGGTGGGGAGAAGAGGAGCTAGGCCCTTGCTCTGGAGACCATGTTTCTAGGACACAGGACAACAAGCCAACAGCCAGCTGGGAACCCAGAGTTCCCAGGTCCAGCCTGCAAAAGCACATGAGTCCTGGGCACCTAGTCAGAGAGCCCTTCCTGGAGGAGGAGTACTGCAAACAAGGTTTGGAAGGAGCAAAGGGGCTTGACAGCTAACAATTTAAACTAATGTCCATTTTAACACTGATGTATGCTGGGCACTCTGCTAACCACTTTACAGACACCGATTCATTTAATGCTCTCACCACCCTGAGAAGAAGATATGATTAACTCCTTTCACAAGTGGAGAAACAGAGCTTAGAGAGATGAAGTATCTTGGCTAAGGGCCAACCAGAATTTGAACCCAGGTGTCAGGGACTTCAAATGTGAATTCATTGCTGCTTGTCATCAGAAGACACCATGTCACCAGAAGGCCCCATGTCATTAGCCGGCTTCACGGCCCCAGTGGGTCTCTTATGCTTCAGTGGCCCCGTGGCATCTTTTGGGACTTTTCTATCACAGGCAAGCCAACTCTCAAGGGCAGAACTGAGACTGTACCTCCCCAGGACCCATTAATGTCCAGTGCTCACAGAGGTCCCCTGCAGACCTGCCAAGGTTCCTCAGACACAGGACAGATCAAAGCCACACCATCTAGCCTGGGGGCCTTCACCACCCTCACCCCCGGCATCCTTGTGCTTGTTTGACTGCCTTCTTGGGTCTGCTCTTTCAGTCTTTCTCATCTAGTCAGCCTGCTCTCCACCTCAAACTGCCTTCTCTCCTCCCCTTCCAGCCTCAGACCAGGGCACATGAAGACCATCAGGAGTTCTCGGCATCATGGGACAAAGCCCTCACTGGACCTGGAGGACATCAGCCCTCGCAGGCCGACCAAGGCTGCGCCTGGCCCCGCGAGCTCCCCTCCTTCCACAGCTGCACTTCCTGCGGGAGACCTTACCGTTTCTCTCCATGCACCTTCTTCCTCTCTTTCTTGAAAGTCTCCATGCTCTCTGCCCCCGTTATCGGCTGAATTGCATCCCCCAAATTTCCCCACCTGATGGGAAGAGCTGACTCACTGGAAAAGACCCTGATGCTGGAAAAGACTGAGGGCAAGAGGAGAAGAAGGCGATGGTTGGATAGCACCACTGACTCAATGGACAAGAGTTTGAACAAACCCTGGCAGATGGTGAAGGTCAGGGAAGCCTGGTGCGCTGCAGTCCATGGGGTCGCAGTCAGACACGACTGAGGGACTGAACAACAAAAGTTCCTGCTGAAGCCCTAATAGGACCTCAGAATGTGACTGCTGTTGAAGATGGGGCCTTTAAAAGGGAAATGAAGTTAAAATGAGATCATGAGGGTGGGCTTTAATCCAATCTGACTGGTGTCCCCATGAGAAGAGGGGATTGGGATATGCAAAAGCTATGCCAGGGATGTGCCCACAGAGAAGGCCCATGTGAGGACATAGCAAGGGGCAGCCTTCTGAAAGCCAGGCAGAGAAACCCACCCTGCGGGCACCTTGACCTTGGACTCCCAGCCTCCACGACTGTGAGAATATGAATTCCTTTTGTTAAAGCCACCTAGTCTGAGGTCTTTCGTTACGGCATCTCCAGCACACTATTATACCCCTTCACCATCTGTAAGTATGGGTTACCCAACAGATGACCTTGTTACCTAAGCATGAAGCATGCTTCATCGTGCCCAGGTCTGCAAGGGAACTGTGCATTTTTTCATCCTAACGCGGCTCCCTAAACCACCTAAACTATCTGCCGCTGCCCCTCAACACCTCCAGCTGATATGTACACTCAGCACCGCAAGTTCAACGCTGCATGCCTCTCAATGAGTCGAACCAGAAAATAAACCTGGACAATGACTCATAAGTGAATGAGCACAGATTTGACATCCCGCAGTCCAATCCTGTGCTCCAGGGGGAGCCCTCTGCATTCCAGTCTGTTATCGGTGCCCCTTGTTTTGCAGGGTCAAGGCCCAAGATTTCTTCTCTATCAAAAAAAAAAAAAACAAACTTGGAATCTGAAAAAGAATATATAAATATATCTGAATTACTTTGATACAAACCTGAAGCTAACACACTATAAATCACCTATACGTCAATAAAAACAAACAAACCACAACATTTTTGGATTATCCCAGTATCCCTTGGTTATACTTGGTTATACAGAGAAGGGGCTTCCCTGTTGGCTCAGGAGGTAAAGAATCCGCCTGAAATGCAGGAGACCTGGGTTTGATCCCTGGGTCAGAAAGATCGATTTGAAAAGGGGAATGCCTACCCACTCCAGTATTCTTGGCCATTCCACGGACAGAGGAGCCTGGAGGGTTACTGTCCATGGGGTTGCAAAGAGTCAGACATGACTGAGCCACTAACACTTTCAGGGAAGTCTCTCCCGACACCTTGGGTCTCTGAAATTTTTGTGCAGGCTGGCAGTGTGTGTGTATGTGTGTGTTTGTGCATGTGTATGCTCTGTCAAAGCATAAACCTATCCCTGGAAACCAGATCTCCTTGGTGGTTTGTGGTTCTGTAGGGCTCTGTAGATTTCTGGTAGTAAAATGTCTTTTTGAGGGCTAGAAGTGTGTTCTTACCAAATTATTAGCACTATTGCTTCAGGATACAGATTGTGGCTAAAGCATCCAAACACGCCATTCCAGCTATCAGCCAGTCTCCATCTAGCAGGGACAGGACCTTTCTCCTTCATCAGAGAAGCCCTGAGAGAGGATGGACCGGTTCAAAAGAACTAGGAACCCTGGGCTCAAACAGGTCTTGGATTGAATTCCAGCTCTACTCTCACCTAATTGGGCCTTACCACCTCACCCAGAAAATAAAGTTACTTATCAGGGTCCCAAGATAATTAAATGAAATGGGTAAGCAAAATATTTAGCAGATTGTCTAGTGCAGAGTAGGTACTCATTATGCATTAATTCTCTTTTCCTGATTTCCCTCCTTCCTCTGTATCTAGCCACCTGGTGTGAAGGTCAGGGTCTCTTGGTCTCCCTCCTGATATCCTTGGCCCTCCACTGATGGATGAGGGATGTCACAGATGGAGGCAAGCCCTCTGCAGTCCTTGCTGTCAGTATGTGTGCATGCAGTCACACAAGGGGACATCAGCCACACAGACCTCCCTTCTCGGTGACACACACTGCCTGGGGCCCCTGTCCCAAGGGGGCTGTTCTAAACAGATTTCCTTCCATAAGAAAAAAGAAACTGACGGATGGTAAGTAATTGATCCCTTACAAGAGGTAGGGAGGGCGCCAGAATAGCTACCTAGCCGGGAGGCAGGGGCGATGGCTCCTACCAGTTCCTGCTACAGTTGGTAGATTCTAAGAGGTGATACATAAAGGAATAGAAGCAAAGGATGCAAGAAAAACAACACAAAGGCAAAATTAAATACAATTAAATATTGAACATACACAGTTCAATAGAAATGTTCGCTAGGTAGAAAACACAGAATCTAATCTTGACTTTCCCTAATATGCCTCAATTTCTTCAATGAAAAACTATACTGGTTTATATCTAGTAGCATGAGAGACAAATGGGTGATCTGCAGTAATAACTAAGCAGCCCCGCATTATCTAAAACATGTCTATTCTTTAACTACCCAACTTGTGGATGATCCATAAAGGCCTCTGGTCTCTCGACCCCTATGGACTAGATAAGGGACAACAGGACTAACAAAGTTACCAAGAAACAAAAATCCCTTCCATTTGATGAACAGCTTTATAATTCATAAATCATTTTCTTTTTACTTTTGAATCACAAAACTCAGCCCTGGGAAGCTGATGCTCAAGGAGGTGATGCCCCGAGGTCTTACAGCTAGTAAGAGGAGACTATGAATTTGAACCCACATATCCTGGCTCCCAAGACATGCACTGATAACACTTACATGCTCACGCACCTGTGTACCACAAAGGAAAGTATCCAGGTTAACTAGATAACAGAGATCTGACAACAACTCTTCTATTTTAGGTATTGCTCAGGATCCTATTAGAGCTTGGGGGTTCATGGACATGAAGAATGCTGACCACTTGGCTATGAAATAGAATGGAAATTGGGAGAGGAAAAATCTATGGGAATCTGAGGCTCCAAGAAGCAGAGAAGAGAAGGATGAGGAAAAACTTCATATTCTGTCCCTGAAGCATCAGCTCCACAGTCCTAGTGACCATTTTTCAAGGGCCAAACAAGAGAAAATGGATTCTTTCTGCAACAGCAGGCTTTGAGACAACGATCAAATAACTTGCTGATTGGGGTGGTGGTAGAGATCAGCAATAAAGTGAGCTGCAAAGCAAGGAAGAGAAGGTACGGTGGAATAATGAGACCAAAAAGCTCACTGTCTGGCCTGGAACCAGGAGGTGGTGTGAGAGAAGGCAGGTGACCACTCAGAGACAGCCATGATGCTTCCTGTAAAGGGGAGTTATAGGAACAGGGATGGGGTACTCCAAAAAGGGAGCAGAGACCCTGTCCCCCTCCTATTCCTGGCTGGGATGATTTGTACAGAGATCGTGGACAAACAGTGAAAGGGTGCTTGGCTGGGGCTGGGTGCCCCTTGCACTTGGTAGAGCAGATGGATCTGGAGTTAAAGAAAGGGATATCCAGGGACTTCCCTGGTGGACCAATGGCTAAGACTGTGCTCCCAATGCAGGGGGCCTTGGGTTCGACCTCTGGTCAGGGAACTAGATCTCATGTGCCACAATTAAGAATTCGCATGCTGAACTTCCCTGGTGGCTCAGACGGTAAAGAATCTGCCTGCAATTCAGGAAACCTGGGTTCATTCCCTGGATCAGAAAGATCCCCTGAGAAGGGACTGGCAACCCACTCCAGTATTCTTGCCTGGGGAATCCCATGGACAGAGAAGCCTGGTGGGCTATAGTCCATGAGGTTGCAAAGAGTCGGACGGGACTGAGCAACTATCACTCACTTTCTTACTTTATGCTGCAACTACAGATCCCACACTGATACCCAGAGGAGCCAAATAAATAAATAAATACGGGGAGGGGGGAGAGAAAGGGACAGCCAGAGTTCATCTCTCCTCAGACATTACGGGAAGGCTCTGAATGGACTTCCTTTTCCACACGCCACCCTTTGCATCCCATTCCTAAGGAAAGCAATTTGAAAACTCTGTCTTCAGTACCCTTCTGACTCCTACTGATCCCAGAGATAATGGGTGGGGTCCTAATTCCCTAACAGTTCATCACACCAAATCCAACTTCATACACTCATTCAAGTACCTACTATTCATCAGGCACTGGGGTGCTAGGGGAAAGTTCTAGAGGGCCCTCAGAGGGCCTCCACTACACAACCAGCCCCCTGGCTACACCAACCTCATCTCCCTGTTCCTGGTCCCCACTTCCTGCGTCAGCCACACAGACACAGCCTCCACCCCATCCTCTCCAGGCCTGTGTAAGGGGTTTTCTTCCCATGGCGAAGAAAACCTGCCCCCTCCCCTGACTTCTGCTTCCTACTCTAGTTCCCCAGCTGCCATTACAAGCCAAGTATTTAATACTTACTTTTACCCTGTCTTGTTCTCATTTTCAGGCTTCTCTAATCTTTCCTCCAACCAAACAGTGTTAAGTTATTAAGTCATACTCGACTGTTTGTGACCCCGTGGACTGCAGCTCGCCAGGCTCCTCTGTCCATGGAATTCTCCAGGCAAGAATACTGGAGTGGGTTGCCATTCCCTTTTCCAAGGGATCTTCCCAACCCAGGTATCGAACCCGGGTCTCCCGCATTGTACGCAGAAGCTTTACCATCTGAGATACCAGGGAGGCCCAATCAAATGGGAGCCCTCAAAATGGGACTCTCCCTCTGGTTCTTTTCTCTCTGCCCACAGGGAGTGACCAGTAACCAGGAATTCACTGTGAGGCTACAAAATGCTTCCAGGTGCTGAGTCTTTTAGACTCAACAGACTATCTATTGAGTACCTACTGCATACCCATGGGACTCAAATATTCTGTACGGCTCTAAAAGATTTATCAACTAATCCACATTGAAACATGATGAGTGACAGAAAGGATTAGAATTGGGGTCAGGTAGAGTCTGTTCTCATCCCCACCCTGGCGCCAAGCCTAAAGACTAGGCTACCTGGGAAGTACCACAGTCCACTGGGCAGTCCAGGGCTGTGTGTGTGCGTATGCACATGGAGTGGAGGAGAAAGAAAGGAATAAAGAGGAAGGAATATGAAGGCGAAGGAAGCAGGAGGAAAGGTATCTGCTGTCAAAGGCGTGGCGCCAAAAGCAAAGGGAACCTTCCTACATATTATTTGATATTACGGGAGACATCCTACTGTTTGTTTCCCATTACTGCCTTAAATTTCCTTCACATTCAGGAGACCTGAAGCACAGAACTGGCTTGTTGATTGGTTTGAGTTTAATTCATTTGTGCAATATCCCTGTTCAGAATGATATCTAATTAACACTTTTGTTGGGGGGAATAAAACCTCCCATAATCATTAATGAACAGGGGAGGGGAGGGGAAGCTTTCCCAGGCAGCAGCCTTGTGTCTACCAGGCTATCTGAGGCTCCATCTTACAGATGTCTTAACTGAGACGTGTCTTAATAGTGGGATTATCACTCATTCTGGACCGGGACAAGCAGATGGAGCTGAAATTTGATGATGGGATGCTCAGAGCTACACGAGTCAGCACTCACACCTAGCTGTGAGGACCTCGATTCCGAGCGCCAACTCCAGAGAGGGCAGCATAGCTGGCCAGCCACTACCAGGCAGAACGGGCACTTTCCAAGTCAGTGGGTGAAGTCCCAAGTACGACTCTACTTTCTGGTTGCGGCAGTTCCTCCAGGCTTTGCGAGGACAAATAATACTTCGATTTCTGTATAATCTCACAGTGTGCAAAATGACTTTGTAAGTGTTAGCAGCCAACTCACAGGGAGCAGAGAACACCAACCTCATTTAATAGCTGAGGTGAAGCTCAGAGAAATTAACAGACTTGTCTAAGGTCACTAAGGCATACACGGCCAGGAGTTGAACCCAGATCTTCTAACTCCAGAACCCTGGGCTTCGTGGGGAGCAGTCTCTGTTTGCAGGTTATTGGGCATGTGCCATTGCTCTCCAGAGAAGTCCCATGAAGCTAACATCTTGTTGAGGATATAAGGAAGGCATTATGGGGAGGGCTTCTACAGAAATCACAAAAAATTATATGGGAGAATCTGAATGGCATTGCGGGGGAGGTCAACAACTTTCATAAGATTCTTGAAAAAGTCTCTGACCCAAAATCACAAGATTCAGCACCTTGCGGGGGCATTTCCGACCAAGCCTTCTGGTGTGACATACAGAGAGCAACGAGCTGGGTTATCAACAGGAGGACCTGGGTTTTAATTCCACCATTTTCAAGCTGTTTAACCTCTCCGGGCTTCCATTTCCATTCCTAAAAAACAGGGATAAAAAACCCTGTCCTGCCAACTGTACAGAAATTTTGAAGATCAAACTACACAAGGAAAAGGGTGGCTAGAAGGCAGCAATGGGAAAGAGATTTTCAGTTACCCTTTTCACATTAAAAAATGTTGTGCCATGTGCATTATCTGCTAAACACATATTAAAAAATTCAACAAATACGTTTGGCCTTCAGGCTTTATACACACAATGTCATTTATTTCTCTCCACAGCCCTGCAAGGCAGAGATAATTTTCCCAATTGCACACGAGGCAACTGAGGCTCAGCCAGCTCAGATAAATGGCCCAGTGTCATGCATGTGACTCAACATTAGCAGGTCTAGGATTAAAATCCATATCTTTCTGATTTCAGTTTCCCTCCCTCCCTCCCCCCTCTCTCTGTTCCCTACATTACAGGTGCTCACTCCATCCCATAAAAGTGCCCGTGTTAAGAGATAAACTTGATGTATATTGAAGGAGAGTAAATTTTACTATGTTGCTACAGGAGGGCTAAAAGTTTCCCCATCATTATCTAAATATAGGACTCCCATAACTACTTGCCTTACAACCAACCCAAATTGTGCACTGGCAGCCTGAAGAATTATACATGTGCAGACACACAGACACACACACACAAGAGGAGAGAGAATTAGGATGGGATTGAAAGGGCACTCCCATGGTCTGGCACTGTGGAGTACTGCCCAGGCAGCACGGCAAGCGTTGTTCCTCCTGTCCCACCCCTGAAACGTACTCACCCTTGCCTCGCACAGTCTTTAAATACTTTGCTGCCGATTCATGTTAGGTTATTGTTTTCGTTCAGCTGCCTACATGCCCTGTACAGGCTTATCCATGTCAGTGCCTTGGCTTAGACTACAGGCCCCAGAGGGCAGGGGCTGGGCCACACAGATCCCTCTGTACTGCATCCACTCCGAGCCAGACACAATTATATGCTTAATAAAGGTTTGAGCAGATGACCACAGAGATAAAGGTCATTTATTCTAACTTAAAGAAAAATGGAGCTTCCAGGTAGGGTAATTTTTACGAGACGGTGCTGTGCGGGGGAACACACCCGAGTTCCTGGAGAAAGAGCACCGTCTGCATCCTGGCTCCAGAGAAGGTAAATCTCCTCTCTTGGTAACAGTTTGTCCTCCTATAAAACAGAGATGAAACCTACTTCATGGGTCAGCAATGAGAACTGAAAGAAGAGTTTGGGAAACACGAAACTGAAAAGTGTTATCTATCTGCTACTTAGGAAGAAACAGAGAAAAATTCATGAAAAAAACGTCATCTGAGCTGACCCTGGGGTTTCTCAGGGGAAAAGGCCTCCCGTGCTTTCCACCCCCCAGCGATGGAATCCTTCTTGTTCGCTGGCTTCCCTGTGCTGGCTGAAGGCATGGCACATCACTGGCAAATGGAAAACCCCCAGAGATCTTTGCGATAGCCAGTTGCTACAATGATAAGCTGGACTTTTATCCACCTTTGCAACAGCTAAAACAAATAGCCCAAATTAACCCTCAATTCATTTAAGCTGCACTGGGCTACAGTCCATGGGGTTGCAAAAGCTGGACATGACTTAGAGACTAAACCACCAACAACAACCCATTTCCATTCGTTCTGGATGGGACATATATACACGCAGTTAACTACACATTCCCCGGTGTTAGGGAGTGATTGTTCAAGCAATAGACCAACTAGTGGACCTCCGTGGTGGTCCAGTGGTTGGGAACCCACCTTGCAATGCAGGGAGTGCTGGTTCAATCCCTGGTTGGGGAACTAAGATCCCACATGCCTCAGAGTAACTGAGCCCGTGCACCCCAACCAGACAATCTGTTCACCACATGAAAGGTCTCACATGATGCAATGAAGATCTGACACAGCCAAATAAATGAATAAATAAATGCAAAAAAAATAAACCAACTAGTACAGATGACCATGCAGGACACTCTGAGGGGCCCAGGCGGGAGAGACTCTGATCAGCAGACAAATCAAGTCACAGCTCTTCCTGGAGTGCTGTGGCTAGTTTTGCAGAAGGTGAAGGTCAAGGGGAGGCAGTAGAGTGAGAGAGGGCATTCCAAGTAGTGACGACAGTGGCTTGTTCCAAGCCTGGAGGCGAGAGTGAGCTGGCCTTCTGTTACAGACTTGGCAATAGTTGGGGGTGGGGTCGTGTAGGGGAATAGGAAGAAATTGAATTAGTAAAACCGGTAAGGGGGTGGAGGGAGAAGGCAGGCATATTGGTCCTCTTTGAAGTGGTCTCTGGATTATCATTCCTTCCCTGAGGGGCACCCTTGCCCTGCCCCTACGACTGAACTGCTATTAATTGTCTTCGATGGTCAAGCTTTCCCAGAGCACCCTAAAATGCAGTCAGTTGTCCTTGCTGGGTTTCCTGGCTCTGCTGCTCACAGGGCAATACAGCATCTACTGCCTTGCTCCAACAGGACACAAAGGTGTCAGGACCTAGTGCGTGCTAGATGCTTCCAGTTGACGCACTCCTCCCCGCACTCCTGCACTCAGTTCATTGTCTCCCTCTCAGAGAAAGGCCTCAGAGCAGGGCAGGCAGTTGGCAGCAGGATCTCCAGGCCAGATGGACTGCAATCACAGCTACTCTGTTATGTCTCAGCTGTGAGACTTTGGACAAGTCACTTAACTTCTCTGTGCCTCAGATTCCTCTTCAGTCCAATGGGGATGACAAAATACCTGGACAACCGAAGATCATTAATGCATAAATGTACTAATGTTGCTCAGAAAGGTACCTGGCACATGGTTCATGCACAAGGGAATGGATGCTCGGAAATTTGCTCAAGACCTTAAAAGCTGCACAGCTGGAATTCCATAGAGTGCTTCACTCCCTTGGATTTCCCGAAGTATACTGTCCCCATCTCTCCCTGGTTTAGGTTACAAACCATTCATGGGACATTGGTAGGCTCCCATTTCCCCTCATCCTCCACGGCACCTAGAGGGTGTATGATACATGAGTGCATGTAAGTGAGTCCAGGTGTTAGTATATGAAACTTGGCTCCTCTGATACCCAGCAGAACAGGAGTAGGGGGTACACTGGAGCAGCCTGAGGCTAGAGTTTCACCTGCCTCTGATTCACTTCAGTGCCTTTGAGATTTGAGGCAGAGCATCAGTACCAGGCACTGATCCTGGGCAGGGAAAATATCCCATGCTGGGGAGAAGAAACCCCTGCCGGCAGTTCCTTCCTCCCCACTTCTCAAGAGGCCTTTGGCTTTCTTAGCACATCCCCAAGAGGACAGCAGTCCACAAGGCCAGTTGAGATAGGTGTGCCTCCTCCTCCCACACCACCGGGTCTGGCAGTGTGCCCACCCACCACCAGTCCGGGGGAGGCCTGATTAATCCGGGGCAGGGGCACCAGCTGCCGTCCTGCCCCTGACCCCAGCCTGGCCGTCTCCCACCCTTCACTCCACCGGCCATTCAGCTGGGTGAGGGCACTTCTTGAGCCCTCCTGACCTCCTCCTCTCTGGGAGGATGGAGGCATAATTAGTGCACTTCTCCTGGGGAGTGGGAGAGGCAGAGTGGCTCATTAAAGCAGACAGGCGTGCCTCTTGTGCGACTCCCTCCCTGCGGCCCCCTCACCCCTCTGGCCTCCCCTCCGCATTAACCTGTTGGCTCCTCCTTCTCTTCTGTGCCACTCTTGGCTGTACCTCTCCCTCCTCATCTCACTGTTTCTCCCCTTCTTTCTTTGGCTATTTTGCCCCCTGACCTTTCCTTCCTCCCATCCCCCAAGACCATCTTCTCTTGATTCTGGCCTCCCAGCTTCTGGTCTCAGCCGATTTCTCTGGGCCACCTGCCCTCCCTGCAACATGCTCAGCCTCAGAATCCTTCTATCCTTGCCTCTCTTGTTCTTTTGGGCTTCCCTGGTGGCTCAGCTGGTAAAGAATTCTCCGCAATGAGGGAGACCTGGGTTTGATCCCTGGGTTGGGAAGATCCCTTCGAGGAGGGCATAGCAACCCACTCCAGTATTCTGGCCTGGAGAATCCCATGGCCTGTATAGTCCATGGGGTCACAAGGAGTTGGACACAACTGACCGACTTTAACTTCACTTCACTTGTTCTTTTGCTCCATTTCTTTCTTCTGCTTTCTTTGTTTTCTTTTCTTTATTTATCTGGCTGCATCGGGTCTTAGCTGGGGTACTCGGAATCTTTGATCTTCATTGCAGCATGTGGGATCTAGTTCCCCGACCAGGGACCAAACCTGGGCCCCGTGCTTTGGGAGTGCAGAGTCCTAGCCACTGACCCACAAGGAGTCCGTGTTTTCCTTATTTTCTCACTCACCTTTCTTGGTCCACGTCTCCTGTTCCTCCTGCCCCTTTTCTCACTGGGTTCCCTCCGCTCCCCATTCTCCCCCCCTCCCACTTACTGCATCCGAAAGGTGCGTTCTGAGGACTTGGATTCCGTTCCGTCCTTTTTCTGGTGCAGAGGAGGGAATGGGGGGATTCTTGGGGGAGGACGCTCATGACCTGTCCCATCCTAAGTGCTCTTTTCCATTCACAATCCACCAGTTAGTTCCCGACATGAAACACAGCAACAGGGAAGAGCTTGTGGAGTCAGGACCGAGAAGAAACTCCACGGTGTCTTTTCCACCCAGAGGAGGCAGATACAAAGGGGCTTTCTGGAGGAGCTGCCATGGCCGCCTTGGTGACAGGCTATCGGCCAGCCACACCTGGGCTGCCCACAGCTGCTGGGAGGACCACTTTTTTTGGTCTTGTTTCCTCAGCTGAGGGCAAGCCATTCCAACCTTTGAGGAATCACTGTCGTAGTTTTTGCCACACCGCCCTCTCTCCTAAAAATACAGCTGGTGGTGAGCTGCCTTTATTCTGGGGTCAGGGCGGACCCTGCAGAGCCTTGGAGGGGATACTTGCTTAAGGAAAACATCCGGATTTCGTCTGCTAGGTCTGTTTCAAGTTACTCTCTACAAACCCTTAGGATCTTAAGCACTGGGTCCAAAAGCCTTTCCACACTCATCCTCCAGATCTGCCAGCTCCCTTGCTACTTATTCACAGTATCTTTTCAAAACGCATTGTCTCAGGACTTCCCTGATGGCCCAGTGGCTAAGATTCTGCACTCCCAATGCAGGAGGCCCAGGTTCAATCCCTGGCTAGGAAACTAGATCCCACATGCCTCAACTGAAGATTTTGCATGCCACAACTAAGTCTCTTGTGTAGCCAAATATATAAATATTTTAAAAAGATATATATTAAAAAAAAAATCCGTTGTCTCCATTCTCTCCCTCCCTCCACCCCTTCCCACCTGTTTTTTCCAGATGATACTACACAGCAGGGATACCTTTTCCAGAAGAGTAACTTAATATTCCTCCCCACCTCCCCCTTTTTCAAACAGAGAAGTTACACTTCTTCCAGGAAGTCTTCCTGGATTGACTCTTAAAGATGGAAGAGATCTAAGAAATTATTTAAATGCCCTTCAGTTCAGAATTGGTAAAGAACTCACCTGCCAATGCAGGAGTCAAGAGACATAGGTTTGATCCCTGGATTGGGAAGATCCCCTGGAGGAGGAAATGGCAACCCACCCCAGTATTCTTGCCTGGAGAACCCAATGGACAGAGGAGCCTGGCAGGCTACAGCCCATAGGGTCGAAAAGAATCTGATACGACTGAAGAGACTTAATACACACACACAATTTAGAATTAGGACACAGTGCCAGAGCAATCAAATGATCTGCCTGGTGCATAATGTACGGCAATGCAAAGAGAAGACACCCACGTTTCCCAGCTCCTCCTCTTGTGCTCTGCCATTGTCCTGAAGCTGCTGTCTCCTCAGAGAAGGCAGGATGTCAGCCTGGTCTGCTGGTCGGGGATTTCCATGACCGTCCCTTGTTCTCTATCCCAAAATACCTTTCCCTGTAGTCAGTCTCTGCTTTGTCTGAGATATGTGTTGCTGGTCTTAAGTAAAAATTTGCTCAACTGTGTGCCTTGAAGGCAAGCAACCATACTGTATTTATCTCTGTTTCCTCAGCACCAAACAGTGCCTGGCACTCGATAATTGCTTGACGAGCTGAAACTAACTGAAATGAAAACATACCATTGACCCTCTGAAGCGGCGGAGCCCTCACCCTCAGTTAGATGATGGAGGTTTGTGTTGACAAAGATGATAAAGCGAAGCCACGTCCATCTGGGGTGAGCTCCCTCCTGTCACTCCCTATCACTCACAAAAGACAATGGGGATGTAAAACAATCACTTGGGGCACAACTTGCACCTTCTACTGTTTTCCGAGGCCAAAAGAGAAAGGCATGGACTTCCAGGCCAGGAACTTAGCACTTGCTTGGCCCACTTCATGGCTGCAGGCCAAACCTGTGGAGAGGAAATTGTGGGCGGCACACAGGGCTCCAAAAAAGAACTCCAGAAGACACCTGCGGACCCTAGCATCACCCAGGGCGGTCACTCCCGGCTCCTCCTGGACCAAGTCCTAGGTCTCTCCTCACTTGCGCCCACTCTGGGTTCACCTGGATTAGAGTCCACAGGGGGACGAAGCAGCCTGGAAACAGGGCCCGTGGCGCTTCAGCAGAAGGCTCGCAGGTGTTCTCACGTTCTTCAAAGGGATACAGATGTGGACAGGCAGGAGAGAAGCCCAGCAGAGCAGTACTTGCCTGAATACTTGGATCCCCTTCCTCCCTTCCGATCAAGTTATTGGGCAATCGGTGCTGGAAGCTGTGTGGGGAGTTTAAATCTCAGAGCCTGGGATTCTGGCATCTGGCAAAGCATCTGGGGCAAGTCCTGACTTTTGACTGTTGGAGACAGCCCATCGTTTGCAGAGCTCCTGGGGTGTGTTAAGGTCACATAGTCTAAATTCAGAGGAACTCCTCAGAAGCCATGTCAAAGTTATTAGGGAAACTGAGTTCAAGGAATTTGGGTGGTACTTAGCTGTCATAGAAAGAGCACTGGAATGGGAATCAGCATTCAAGATTTCCAGCCCTGGTTTCAGCAGAATCAGCTTTGTGGCACTGGACTAGTCCCACCCCTTATCTGATCTTCAGTATCCTCATTCATGGACTAGGCACCTCCAGAACTGACACGCCAGAACACAGGAGGTGTCCAGCACAAGCTAAATGACTGAACCGATATAATTCTAAGACTCCCTTCCTCCAGATACTTACAAAGTTTTCCACACTGCTGGCATCCCACTGATCTCATTTGGATGGCAATGGCCCCTTCAGCATCCTCCTGCTTCCGACTTTTCCCCACTTTCATTTGCCCAGAAATCTGACTGCAGCCTCTCAAACTTCATTATCTTGACCGACTTCTCAAGAACCCACAATAGCTGCCTATGAGAATCCAGGTGTACAAGGCTTTAATAGCTGCCCACCAAGCCCCACCCACAACGCACCCGCCACACACCTGGATTGGATTGCTTTCTCCCCTTGCAATCCATGTCATGTCTCTTCCTTCTGAGCCCTGCTCCAGACTTACCTTTTTAATGAAGGCTGGCCAAACGACACCATCTATAACCACACCCAGTATTATGTCTAGTCCCTTCAGTATTTAAGGGCTCTGCTGCTGCTGCTAAGTGACTTCAGTCATCTCCGACTCTGTGCGACCCCATAGACGGCAGCCCACCATGCTTCCCTGTCCCTGGGATCCTCCAGGCAAGAACACTGGAGTGGGTTGCTATTTCCTTCTCCAATGCATGAAAGTGAAAAGTGAAAGTGAAGTCGCTCAGTTGTGTCCGACTCTTCACGACCCCATGGACTGCAGCCTACCAGGCTCCTCCGTCCATGGGACTTTCCATGCAAGAGTACTGGAGTGGGGTGCCATTGCCTTCTCCCATTTAACGCCTCAGGTTACGTTATATTTATCTGTAGTTTCTTATATATATATATCCTGGTGAGTATAGGTATAATTTACCCCTGAAACCTGACAAATGAACAGAAAGGACTAAAGAAAACTCCCTTCATAAAGACCCCTCTCTCAGAGGGCCCTCTCAGTCTTCCCACAGGTAAGGGAAGAAAAGTTAAAAACATAATAACTTTATATATAGACACAAAAGCAACATCTAAAAAGAGCCTCTGCTTTCACCTAGCCCAACTTCCTCACGTTAGGGGAGACTGAGACCCAGAGAGGTTAAGCAACTTATTCAAAGCCACACAGCTCATTCAGTAATCAGGAAGGAGCAAGCCAATGCCTTGTGCACTGCAATCTTTCACCAGCTGACCGAAGTATCCAAGCCAAGGAGTCATTCTGACACCATGCAGCCAGCTGAACTGTTTGGTGGAAAATCCACATTCAAGGGCAGTGAAAAACCTGCCCTTGCTGCCCAGGAAAGAGATCTGATAACAAAAGGGGACATGAGGGTCTGAAGAAGAACCAGAAAGGTTCCCTATTTCTATCCCAAGAAAGAATGTAACAGCCCTAGAATGAAATCCAGGATACACTTGGGACTGAATTTCTGAGGTTTTGGTGGAGCTACTTCCTTGCTGCCAGCCTACTTTGGCCATTTTTAGGTTGCTGCTGCGGGCGAAAGCAGCCACACTAAGTGCCCTGGGCAGATCCCAGAACGCAGCCGCTGAGAAACAAGAGCAGAGGCCGAGGGCCACGCCCCCGCCTCCTCTACCCCAGGGAACCCCACTGCCCTCTGCTGGGGCCCCTCAACCAGTGCTGGCGTAAACATTCGCACCTCAGTTACTGGTACCACTGAGGAAGACTGGTGGTGTGGATAATGAAAAGTCATTTCTTTTTGGCTTCGGAAAGCATGATAATGAATTTTTAGTGGCACCTGATTATGTTCTACTGAAGATAATATTAAAAAAAGTGTTTGCATTCTCTGAGCACATATTAAGTGATAGGGAGGAACAGAAGTGGTTAGCTGGAAGAGGAACCAGATTTTGAATTAAAATTTCATTATGGGGACCTGCCAATGACCAGAATATTCATTCAACAGCTGTGTGTGTGTGTGGATTTGTGCAGGAGGCACTCTGTTTGGTGCTGGGGAGAAGAGGGAAATTACAAACAGGAACAAGACACACACTATCCTCCAATCTGGTGAGACAGGCAGAGGTAAACAACTCGCTACGATTGAGACAGAATATAACTGCCACATCAAGAAATTCAAGCAATTTGCTTTAGAAGCTCAAAGGAAAGAACAGAGTTTTGGAGGGAGCAGAGAAGACTACTTAAGAAAGAGGCACTAAAAGTGCATCTTGGAGGCAAATCCAGATTTCAGAGGGCATGGGATGGGAAGAGGGGCCACTGGTCTGAAAGAGCATGGAGGCTGAGAAGATGCACGAGCAGTACAGGGAACAGTGTGAGGAACAGCATCAGTGCTGTGGGAGGAGACCTGACTGATCTCCTCCTTTGAGCAAAACGAAATTCTGTAAACCCCCAAAGATCTCTTTCAATGTTCTCCCTGCTCCACCATCATTTATTTCAACAAGATAGTTCTTGCTCATGCCCTACTAAAGCAAGTTCCTTTCCACTAGTTACTGCTTAGAGCTTTAAAAAGAAAAAAAAAAAATCACCCTGGGAAAAATTCCTGTCCCAGTCCACAGCAATCTATTTTCAACCTCAGACTTGCTCAGTCCAGGTCTAGCTTCTCTGGGATTCCCAGACCTGGAACTTTCTTTACAGGAGACTGTTATGTTTGGGACCTCTCTCTTAGCCATCAGCCCCGCTAAACCCTTCTACTTTGCTGCTGCTTTAAAACTGGGGAGGAAAAAAGATGGAGAGGACGCCCTCTCTGCCTCTCTGCCTCTTTCCCTTGCTCTGCGGTTAGGCTCAGCAATGATCCTACAAGCCTGGAATTTGAGGAATTTCCTGCCCTGTGCTCCCTGGAAGAGCTGAGAGAGACCTAGCAATTAGGCCTGGAGTTTCCACTCCTGCCTTCCTCCACCCAGATGAAGTACCCTGAGTGAAGAGCTCGCTCTAAGGGGGCCACGTGGAGCTCAGTCTGGGACGTCTCCATACCACAGGAACGTCACCTCTAGAGAGTCACCCCCATCGCACCCGACTTCCTCAGTCTTTCCCAGTCACCTAAGGGTCCCTGCCAAATGCTCCACCTCCTTTCCTTTGCCCACCTTAAATTGTAGCCGTAATAACCACAGGACATATAGAGTTAATTCCCTGCTAAATCCATCCTGTTCTTCTGCAACTGTCCCAGGGTAACTCTGCTCCTTTTTTTTTTTTGCTTTCCCCCATCACAGGAGAGGAATTTGGAGCCACACTTTGCCTCAGCAATTTTTCCTTCCCCTTCCGATCTGCCCCTCCCTGTCCTCCTCTCCTCTTTTCCCCTTTGCCTGTATGTCATTATGTACTGGCTTATTTGATTTGTGCCCTTGTTCAGTGTCCTTTTATAGGCTGAAGGTCTTAGCTCTGCACCCAGGCAGCATGTCTGTCTCTGGAACTTTCAGAAGTCAAGGGTGGAGGCTCTGGGCCTCTACTTCTTTGTTCAAGTCAGAGACCTGGGAATGGGAATGGGGAAGATGGTCTCAAGTCATTTATGTAAACCTTATGTAACTTCTTTGCTGCAGCAGCCAGAACTGCTGAAGCAAATTTCTCTTCCTAATCATGTTTTGTTCAGGCTAATATTAAAATTGGTTCATATTCCCTTGTCACACATCAATCGATGGCTGGATACCAGGTGCTGGGGCAAAAGCAGCCTGGGATTTAAACACTGGCCACAAACAGTTCTCAAGCTGCCCCATCCACCAGCATCAGCATGGCCTCCTGGGAAGGAAGGCATTTATATGGGTTCCTGCCCTCTGTTTGCTCTTCTTTTTTGTCTAGGTGTCCAGCTTTGTGGTTTCTCCCTCATTCTAGTCTTCTCATTCTTGACACTCCTTCAGTAATGCCCAATGTCACCCTGCTTTCACTGTTTCTCAATTCAAAGGACATTTCTGAATCTTTAATGCCCGTAAGGCCTAGAGAAGCTCTGATCAGTTGGAACTTTGTTTCCCCACCTCCATCTCTCTCCATATAGCACACACCCTCTCAGGTTTCATTCCCAGGTGGGCAGCCGTCTCTCTCCATCCTAGTTCCAGGACAACCCCGCCATGTGGCCGCCCACCTGCCCACAGATCTCTCCTAGGGTTTCACAGTCCTCCCCAATGCCTATACCCTGCTTACTCTCTTCCTGCTCTTGCTCTCAGAAAGGATTAAGTCCAGGAACAGTAGTGCAGCCCTTTGGGGCCTGAGATTTCAAGGCCTGGATTTTCTTTCCACTCATCCCGACTCTGACTCTTGACAATTCTCAACCAGGTGATATTAAAACGGTAGTTTCCAGCTTTTCTTTCCTCCCCACCACCTCAATTCTTCTCGGCATATTCCAGTAGCCTCAGAAGGAGAAGACTCTCTGGTTAAAATGGAAATCAAAGCTATTCCAATACTTCAGTGGGAATGCTCACTATCTCCAGATTCCCTTCAACCCTCAAGATATTTGTCTTTTGAGGTTGAGAGTTGCTAGTTGCCAATTCCCTCCTCCTCCCTCTTCACATTCCCTTCAAACAAAGCTTTTCTGTCAGGTTTTTGACCCTGATGAAGATTTTTAACTGGAATCCTTTTTTTTTTTTTTTTTTGCTTTCCCCCCTTCCTCTCTAATTCTGAAGGATCTTTTGTCTTTTGAGCAAAAGAACTGAGAGACTGGGAGGGCTGCTGGGTTTTTTTTTTTTTTTCCCTCTTGTAAGTAATTGGGAAAGAGTTTTTTTTTAAAAAAAAAAAAGAAGAGAAGGTAGGGAAAAAAAACAATATAAAGCTATTTTCTTTCTTAAAATAATTATTTTAATAGAAACAAAACAGAAAGATCTTGAAAAGTGTGAAAAGAACTTTGAAGAGAAAAGGACCCTGGAACGGTAACAGAGAAAAGGAGGGAGGGCTGGAGAGAAAGATGAGAAAGAAGAGCTTAAAAGGGACTTAAGCCATGCACGCACAGAAGCAGGAAAGGAGGAATATGACGAGTGATTGGAGGTGCTCATTTCAGGACTGTGTACTCACTGGACAGTTTCTCCAATTCATAGGTGACAGAAAGAACCAGAAGTCCACCCTGAGGCCATAAAGAGAACCCTCCTCTCCTTGCATAACGCGTACTTAGCAGTGCCTAGAATCCCAGGGATGGGGAAGCCTGGTGGGCTTCCGTCTACCGGGTCGCCCAGAGTCGGACACAACTGAAGTGACTTAGCAGAAGCAGCAGCAGCATATAGTAAATGCTCAATAAAAGCAGGGCTGAACAAAGCAAGTTGGTTATGGGTGATTGTTTTTTGTTGCTTGCGTCTGTGCTTTCTTCTTCCGCCAAGACTCAATGAAAGGTTGACTGGGGAAAAAAAGGGCCCGCCTCACATGATAGAGATCAGGTTGCGCCAAGCTCATAAGCAGAGGTCACGTTTTGTCAGCCTCTCCCTATTTCACCCTACTATCCTCCCTGGGCTTAGTTCTCACCCTCTTCTGGCTGGGCGTCACGCATCCAAAGAAACGCTATCAGCTCTCCATTACTCTATATAGGCTTCTCACTCTGCTGATTATCCAGGGAAAAATCTTAATCCCAGGCAGGTTGATTCCTTTTGCCACCCAGAATGTCTCTGTCGTCAGTCTTGGTGTGAGCAGGGAATTAGAAACTCATTTAAATAGCCGTCCAAGTCAACTCTAATAAGCAAAGTAAATCTGATTATTATCATCATGAGCACCACCATGATGCATCCCAAAGTTAAAAAAATAAAGAAAGATTAACAAAAACCAGTGGCTGAGTGTTATCTCTGTCAAGGCTCTCCCTCTACTGGGTCAATTGGGAGTTAACTGTATTTACAGACGGACTTTAATCTGGGGGACTCAGCTCTCCACAGCCTCTGCTCCATCTTTGTAGCACCTCTAAAAGGAAGATTACAGACAACTTATATTATTTGTTACTTAAAATAGTAGCTGACATTTCAGTAGCTGCTAGCTTATTGTGTGCCAGGCGCTATGCTATATGTTTTATATATTTTAACTCATTTCATTTATTCATTACAAAAAAGACTTGAGGCAGCACTCACAGAGTCAATTATGTAAACAATAAATTGGGACATCCCTGGTGGTCCAGTGGCTAAGAGTCAGCATTCCCAATGCAGGGGACCCAGGTTTGATCCCTGGTCAGGAAACTAGATCCCACGTGCCGCAACTAAGAGTTCCCACACTGCAACTAAGATCCGGTGCAGCCAAATAATAAATAAATATTTTTTTAACAAACAGTAAATGAAGAGATGACATGAGACACTGTGCACGGACGGTGGTGCTCAGGCAAGCAGGGAAAGAGAGCAAGCACTGGAGAAATAAACTGAGGAAAAGGTAAAGTTATATACTAAATATCTGCCACAAGATCCTCAGTCCCTCATCAGAGATGAACTGCAAGATTAGCCTTGAGCTTCCAAGCAGCATGTGCAGAGGAAAAAATTCAAAATTCGTGATGCAATTTACGGTACCCATAAAATAAACACTAACCGGTACCTTAGGAAAAGTACCACTACAGAACTTTCTTCTGTGGGTCCTTACTCAAGGCTCACTGTGATGTGTAGAACCATGTCCTGGGTAGCGCCCCTACCGTAAATAAAATAAGGAATTGCACAGGGCTGCCCTTTAGAACATTCCTCAGTGCGGGCTGATGGCACAGTGCCAGAGGCTCAGCTCAGTAAAAGCAATTCTTCGAGGGGCCCAAACCGTTCAGTCTCGGTTTGCCACTCTGACGGGCTGGCTTAGTCTAAGGATAAAATTGAGAGTATCTGGAGGAATGGACTGGAGGTGGGTGATAAGAGTGGGTGGTGGGGGTGGGGGAAGGCTGCAGATATAAAACAGGACTCTCGCAACTTAGCTCTTTTGGCCTTCAGTTCAGAACTGCATCTCGAGATGAGAGGAAGGAGAGAACATCACAGCCTTCTCTGATATCCAGGATTTCTTGGGAGGCATCTGAAGGTAGGGGGAGGCAGAACTCAGAAGATTATTTCCCTGAGGAGATGGGGCAAGGGGCCAGTCAGTTGTTGTGATGTATAGGGTGGGAGTGAGGTGACTGAGTGAGACTCATTTAAAATACAAAAAAGTACTTTGGCATTTTATTTCTTTTTTATTTCTGCCGAGTATACCTAACCCTCAAAATATCAGCTTAGCTTTTGGCCATCTTGAAGCTTGGGGAGATTAAGCCTGCTGGGAAAAAAAATCCTAAGGAGCATTCAAAGAGGAATTAGAGGTAGAATTAAACACAGTTAAACAGCTCCAGCAAAGCTCCCAGACTCCCCCCTCTGAAGGAAGAGCCCAGGCACCCCCAGCATTTCAGAGGCCCAGAGGGTGAAGTCAGCACAGAGGTCAGCCTGCCTGTGACATCTGTATCCCTTAACCTCGAAGTCCTCCAAGGGAAGAAAGTCCGCAACTTAACTATCCATCTAGCAATTTAGCATCCACAAGTTCTTCTATCCAACCAAAGCCTGTTTTTGCTGTTTTCCCTACAAAGACTGTATTTTTCCTAACAGTGGAGGTCAGAAAGCTCATCCAGCCTTGGTCCGGGGAGCTGGCACTGGAGTGAGAGGGGCAGTCCCCAGTTGAGGGGAATAGGTTGGAAGGAGGGTTGGGGCTCCTGAGCTGCTGCTTGGAAATCCTCTTGGCGAGTGAGGACAAGAACGAAGGCGGGGGAGAAGGAGAGGCAGCACAAGCTGGCGTCTCAGGCCAAGTCCCCTGACAATGGGCAGGAGTCTGGAACCTGCGGCCTGTTACTTAATTATCTCTGAATGGTTTTTGTTCCTGGCTTTAAACATTTACCCCTATTGGGTTTTCATGGCTTCACAAGCTCTCTATCTCCTTTTCTTTGCCGTTGCCATGGCAACGACTCCAGGCGTACAACTGCTCTCTGATTTTAAATAAAAGTTGAGGTTTCTCTCTCTCTCTTCCCTCCCCGCCCCTCCCTCCTTTTCTCTCTTGGATGGATGCGGTTTCTCTCATCCCCTCCCTTCCTTTCACCTTCCTCTCTGCCCTGCTCTCCCCCCACCCGACTCGGTTTTCTTATCATCACCTCGTTCTCTCGTTTCCTCCTTCACCTGCCTCTCCCCTAAGCCCTCTCCCCTGTCACTGGGCTTCCTAGATGGCCCTAATCCCCTGGTTGCCATGACAGCAAGACAAGGCCCTTTAGGAGAGGTGGGGCAGAGGTCGAAGGATAAGGGCATGTTGGGGGTGGGGGTGATCTGTTGGCATTCCCCGGAGCAGTGGTACCCAAGATTCTCTGGGGACCACCACCTTCCTCTCTGGGCCTCAATTCTTCTAGCAATTAATGGTCAATAGATTCCTTATCTATTCCCCACTCCACCCTCAGGCACCAAGAAAAGACTTTTTGATCCGTGCAATTGGGAATGGTGGGGGAGGAGACAGGGAGGTCTGTGGAGATAAAGCAGTTTTCCAAACTGCTGGGTGGCGTGTGTGTGTGCGTGTGTGTGTGTGTGTGTGTGTGTGTGTGTGTGTGTTGGATGGGGGGCAGGGCAGGGTGAAGGTGGAACTTCTAGTATCTGCTCTGGGGCAGTGAGTCACTGATACTCCTGAGTCTTGGTTTTCATTGGCAACTTTCAAGGGCTGGATTAAATCTTTGATTTTTCTGTACTTTAAGGTGCCCGAGGACATCAGAGAAGTCTCAGCAGCTATAGCTGGTGGGTGCAGGGACCAGGGTGAGGTGGGGGATTTGAGGGAAGTGGGGGGTGAAACAGGTGCCTGAGACCCAAAAGAGCGGAGTCCTATTGTCTGGCACCACAGGGGTCTGCTTTTATATGCTCAAGGCTGAGGTGGGCTAGACCTCCCAGAAAGCCTCATCAATGTTTCTAAAGAAAGTCAGGGCCTCCACTCACTCCCCACCAATGGACTGTCCAAGTGGCTGTCTTTGCCAGCTACCCAGTCATTCCCTGGCCCCTCTGTTGGTTTAAGTGAAGACTTAATCATTCCTAAAATGGTCTAGAGACTGAATATTCTACTTACTCCTCAACAACATAAACCATTCTCTCTTAATTATACGATACGGGTCAAGGTTAAATACTTGGGTAAAGGGAGAGATAAACAACAATCTGGTATTTTAGAGAAAGCTATGGATTGGGGGTCAGAAGACTTGATTTCCAGGGCTTCCCTGGTAGCTCAACCGGCAAAGAATCTACCTGCAATGCAGGAGACCCCAGTTCAATTTCTGGGTTAGGAAGATCCCTTGGAGAAGAGATAGGCTACCCACTCCAGTATTCTTGGGCTTCCCCGGTGGCTGAGATGGTAAAGAATCTGCCTTCAATTAAGGAGACATGGGTTTGATCCCTGGGTTGGGAAGATCCCCTGGAGAAGGAAATTGCTACCCATTCCAGTATTCCGGCCTGGAAAATTTCATGGACAGAGGAGCCTGGCATGCTGCAGTCCATAGGGTCACAAACAGTCGGACATGACTGAGCAGCTTTCATTTTCACTTTTTCTCAGGGCGATTTAATCCCAGGGGGCACTTGGAAATGTCCAGAGACATCTTTTATTGTCACACCGGTGAATGGAGGGTATATTGCTACTGGCTCTGGTGAGTAGAAGCCAGGGATGCTGCTAGACATCCTGCAGTACACAACGGCACCCCCTCTCCCTGCATGGGCGCACACACAAACACATCCACACATGCAAACATGCAAACATGAGCTGTATCTATCTCAATCAATTCATTTTCCCATTCAGAGCCTCAATGTCCTCATTCATAGATTAGTACCTTATACTCAATTATTTAGGTCACACACATTTCCTGAGTGCCCATGTCAGGCATCTTTCTAGGCACAGAGGTTGTAGCAGGTGCAAGATCAAGAGAGAAGGTCCCCTTGTCCCCAAAGACTTTTCATTAACTTATATTCACAACTTGAAATGAAATTGCACAAGGTCACACAGAAAATTGGGAAGGAAGCTGGAATCTGAACCCAGGTCTTCAGACTACAAATCCAAGGGGCTCTTCTCATCCATACCACTCCACACCGTAAAATATTAGGATTCAATTCAACAATAAGAGCTATCACATACCACTTAAAGCATCTCAGATACCTCTTCCAAACATTCTACACAGATTATTTAATTCAATCTTTACACCACGCTACAAAGCAGATGCTGCTATTCTTCCATACCAAAGTGAAGGGACTTGCACAGGATCATGATGGCAGCAGGTTCCGGATCTGAACCCAAGCAGTCTGAACTCCAGATCCTGCCCTTTTGCTCAGAAGCTCAAGAGTATTTCCGGGGCCTCGTCTGCATCATCTGTGAGTGCCAAATCACTTCAGCCGCGTGCAACTCTTTGCAACGCTATGGGCTGTAGCCCGCCAGGCTCCTCTGTCCATGGGATTCTCCAGGCAAGAATACTGGAGTGGGTTGCCATGCCCTCCTCCAGGGGATCTTCCCGACCCAGGGATTGAACTTGTGTCTCTTATGTCTCCTGCATTGGCAGGAGGGTTCTTTACCACTAATACCACCTGGGAAACTAGTGACTCCTTGTTTTATAGTTGAATAAACCGAGGCTCCAAAATAGCATATCACTTGCCCAAGAAGAGTCAGGATGAAAATCCAGGTCACCCAATCTTAAGATCAGCTCAAATATACCCTCGAGCTCTCGATGTCTACAGTCCTGTTGGGGGAAGGCAGTGGGAGGTGCATTACAAGAAACAAAGTCAGAGATCCCAGTCTGAGGGAAAGAGGACGTGTAAAAGTGGGAGAAACACCTAGTGGTCAGGAGAAAGGAAAGAGCTGCCTCCAGATGGTGAAGGAGATAGTGGAGGAGAGGGCGGGCGCTCAGAAAGAAGCAAGATGCTGAGCACACAGGGAGGGGCCAGGCTAGGAAAGGAGGAGGCCCTGGGGGCTCAGATGGTGAAGAATCTGCCTGCAGTGCAGGAGACCTGGGTTCAATCCCTGGGTCAGGAAGATCCCCCGGAGAAGGGAATGGGTACCCACTCTGGTATTCTTGCTTGGAACATCCTATGGCCAGGGAAGCCTGGTGGGCTACGATCCATGAGGTCGCAAAGAGTCAAACGTGACTGAGCGACTAACACTTTTCTGAAACCTCGGGTGGCTTCTCTTCATGCCTCGCCACCTACCAGCTGGCTAGGCTGTCAAGATATCCAGATCCTTAAAACAATCCTGTCCCTCTGGCTGGGGAACGAGAAGAACTTAGAATCTGTGACCCGCCACCCAAATCCCCAACCCCAGTGTCAAGGGGCTTCACTTGCTGCTTTTCCTAACAACCAGCCCCAGCCCTGAGGGAGGGGGCAAGAAGAAAGGACAGGCCTTGAGACCGAAGCACCCAACACAGCACACAGCACACAGGAGGCACCGGGACCTGCCAGGCTCCCTCCCAGCTTCCCAGTTCCTCCTGGAGATTCTTCCAGGCTCAGCTCCTCTCTTCAAATCCATTCTACAAATGAGGAAAACAGGCCCAGAAGCTTCTCTGGGGGCCCTGACCCTCACTGAGAAGGCCCAGGCATGACTTATGAAAGAGGCTGGGGTTTGTTGTTTGTTATTTTTGTTTTGTTTTGAACAAAACAGAATCCAGGGCCTTGGGGAACTTGCAATCTGGTAGAAAACTGAAAGGTCAGTGCTTTAAAACTGAGTATAAACTGAGCCTGTGAAATGAGATAAAGGGAGGGTTAGTCAGAAAAGGCCCTTGGAGGAGGTAACTCTTTTGAGAATCAGATGCGGGAGGTGGAGGGTGAGGATGGAGCTTACATAGCACAGGCTTTAGGTCTTTACAGACTGAAATTCCTGGGCTCTGGCTCCTAGGAGAGGGCCCTGGTTTTCATTTTTTCCCTTCCCCCCACAGCTCAGCTCTGGTCGGCCTCTGAGATGATTAAAACCAAAAGAATTTTAAATGCCTGGAATTCACTTTTCACCACTGATGCCATTTGCTTATTTTTTCTCTCTCCCCTCCCTTCTTATAATTTCTCCTCTTGGGAGAGCTATCTGTTTGCCTCACTCTTTTCTTCTGGCTGAATTTGCTCCACGATGATCCCCAGTACCGACCAGTTGACTTTGTTTTCATTGTGGGGAGGAGGAGAGAGGGGGTAGGGTGTCTCAGGCAGAGGGGAGGGAAGGGGGGAGGGTGGAGGGGCCTTGATCTTGCTGGCGAAAGTTCCCAGAAAAAGAAAGAAGAAATAGCTTTCAGAGAAAGAAATCCGCCAAATGTTTATGTTCCCACAAGACTCTGCGAAACCTTTTCATAGACCAAAGCTAAAGTTGAGGGTGAGATCAGAGTTCCTTGTTTCTTAAGGAACAAACTGTTATCAACAGGCACACAGGCACCCACATCCGTGATCCAGGGTCCCCAACCTTCCCAGAGCAGGCTGGATCATCTCCATTCCCAGGACAGCAGATTCCATGTGTGTGTGTGTGTGTGTGCATGCACGCGCGTGTGTATGTGTGTGTTTGCAGGGAGAAGGGTACTTCTGCTGTCCTTACCCAGAGTCCAGACCAGATCTGAAAAATGTATAAAAAGTTTGCACCCACCCTGGTTCCTAAACAAACAATGCTTCTCCGAGGGGCACCCCAACTCTGGCTCTCTGAAATCAATACTTCTGGTTTTGGCTCAAAAACCAAATCAGAGAGATCCAGGGCCTCATTCAGGAAGAACCAGTCCTTTATGTGAACTCCCCCCGGATGGCAAAGAGTCAGAAAACGGTACAGCCAGAATCTTGGAGATTACTACCCTTCTCATTTTATGATAAGAAAACAGGCTCACGTCACTGCATAAGGCACACTTCCCAACAAGCACTCGCAATTCTGCGCCCCTTCCATACTGCCTCCTGAATGTAGACTTTCCTGCCATAGTGCCTGGGAAACCAGGAGCCGAGACAGAAGCTACAAACCACCTGAGTGAGACTGGACACATTGAACCCTCTGGCACGGGGGCTCTGCTGCAGGTGCAGTGGGCCGTCTGAGGCGTGGAGGTCAGCAAAGGGAGAATGTCAACCCTGCCTGGAGCTGGATGCCAATAAGCTCTGAGCTGGAAGCAGCCCTTGCCGAAACAGACAACTTATTTGTGAAAAGAAAAATTGCACCCGGACAGAGTGACCTGGGCTGTCAAGGCGCAACAGCACATCCCAGAAGAGGCACAGTGTACAAACTTTGTTCCCTCCCTTACTGAGAGAGGTGAACAAAAGCACTCTCCCTCCCTCATCAGCTTTTTTAAAAATTAACTTGTTTGATGTGGTTTCTAGGGTCATGGGCTAGGTGCTTCCATGTGCAGTGGTAATAACAATAGGAATAGGAATAGCGATCACAGCTCCCATTTTTTAAGCACCTGTCATAAGCCAGGAACTCTGTTTACATACACCATCTGCAGTCTTTCCAAGATTCCCGTTGACCAACAAAGAAACTGAGACTCAGACTTTATGACAATTCCAAGGTCCCATGGCTCGTTAATGGCAAAAAGGTCGATAGGGTCCAGTTCTTTTCTTTCTCAAGACCAAGCACTGTGCTAGGGTGAAGAAAGAAAATTCAATACGGAGAGCGAAAGAGTGGACGTCCCCCACTGTCCACCTCAGAGCAGCAGCCCCGCCCTCAGAGACGAGAAGAACAGCAGTGGGAACAGTGGTGAGCTGCCAGACTGCGCCCAACCCTCTGAGTAAACGCCACTGTCTCTCGGTCTTCTCACATGCATCTCTGGACACCCTCCTCTCTGTTTATCTTCAGGCTGGAAGCCCAAGGAAAGCCCCCGGGTTTGTGGTTGTGCCGGGGCTGTGGGCCCAGCAGGAACAGTGCTCTCTCACTCCCTTACCTCTGCTTCCTGGGCCACAGCTTTCCTCATCTCCGAAATGGAGCATATTGTCAGCTCCTGGCACAGCACCTGCAAGTGTAAGTCTAAGTGCTAGGCCTTCCCCCTCTGCATCCAGTCGCCATCAGGGAGTGGTTATTCCCTGAGTGGGCTTCCCAGGTGGCGCTATTGGTAAAGAACCAATGCCAGCCCGGGAGACTCAAGGGAGGCAGGTTCGATCCCTGGGTCGGGAAGATCCCCTGGAGGAGGGCATAGCAACCCACTCCAGTACTCTCACCTGGAGAATCCCACGGACAGAGGAGCCTCACGGGCTACGGTCCATAGGGTTGCAGAGTTGGACACAACTGAAGCGACTCAGCACACACGGCCATGGGATTCAGCTCCAGAGTGTGTGTCCTGCTCTCCTCAGAAAATGTTCCCAGGCCAACTCCTGGGTCCTAAATGGGTGGTGGCCCTGCCCTTTCTTTCCCTGTCATCCTTTCTCACCCCTGCAGACTTCATTTCCCAGCATAGGGTCGATGAACTTCACTGGGACCATCTCTTGCTCCTCATCAAGTGTTCTGGTCACCAGCCTACACACACCTCCTGCTGTATCCCACCCTACCTCATCCCCCCCACAACCAGGGAGGCCAAGGGAGCCAGCGATGTGCAGCTCTGGCCGCACCAGCTCTGATGGACCCGGTAGAGCCTCCCCCGGGGAGCATGACCATCCTCCCTGACCACCACCAGCAGAGCCTCCACCAGCCTACTGGGGTGACCAGGGGTTCTGGGCCCGTGCTCCGCACAGCACTCCACGCACCCCCTCAGTGCTGCTGCCTGACGTCCCTCTCTGCCCCTCCCTTGGTCTCGGCACCGCCGCCAGCTGCCCCCACCTCCCTCCAGCATCTCTCTTCCCACTCTCCCCTCTCTCCCGCTTCCTCCCCTCCCCCCTCTGCTGCGGGCTTGGAGCAGGAGGTTATGAAAATGAGCTGCGTGCCCAGGAGACTGTAATTATCTGCTAAGTGTGAAAGCCAGAGTGATTAATTAAGAGATAATAAAAAGAAAAGGAGGGCGAGAGGGGGGCCTCACGGCTTTGCTTTGATGATAGAACCTGAGGTGAGCCAAGCAATTAGGGGAATCTTTATCGAGAGTTAGCTATAATCCACAAATTATCAAGCACCAAATGCTCCAGGAGCAGGACACATTTCACTCCTGCCGAGTGACAGACCAACAGACAGGGAAGGACAGCGGGAGGAAGGGGCCCGGGGAGCATCCAGCTGGGGGCAGGGAGAGGCCCGGCGCAGTGGAGCGCGCGTCTGTGCTGGTGGACAGATTGTCCCGTGCCAGGCCACCGGGCAGCACTTCCAGGCCCTCGGGCCATGGCTACCCTTGAAACAGGGTAGCAGCTCCTGACAAAGACAGGCTGCCCCCGAGGCAGGCTCCACAGCAGAGCCAACTCAGAACACCCCCACTGGCTCCTCCAGAAGGACCAGAGGGTCAGGCGCCTGTCTCCCCCCAGACATGTCAGCTCCTCCTCTTGGAGGACTCACATTCTCCCCTGTCCTCAAGGGACCAGGAGCTGCTGTAACACCATTCCTCTCCCCGCCTTGGCATGTGGGAGTATGTCACGCGGCCGGTGCGAATGCTGCAGGGGCCACAACTTGACAAGGCGACACCACAGCTCACAGCTCCCGGAGCCAGCAGCCCACAGGGCCCTAGCTGGACAGCCCTCTCCCACCCGGCTCCCGCTCTTCTCCCACCCCACCCTCCTATAAGAACAGTCTCTTCTTTCCCACTGGGTCCTGTCCTACCAGTCCTTCCCACTGGGGTCTATTTTTCTTTCTTACCAGTCCTTCCCACTGGGGTCTATTTTTCTTTCTTGTCCCCTCCTGGAAACCTTCCCTAACTGATGCCACAGCTCCAGTATCTCTTTCCATCTTCTCCTGTGCAAATGTGCAACAGGGTTCAAAATGCCCCCCTTATTTAGATGATCTTCATGTGTGTTTAGACCCTGAGGAAGATGGCAACCTGTCTCCTCTATTACAACTAGCTAACTGACAGCAGAAACCAAGCCTCCGCCCTCAAGTTCAAGCTTAGGGCTAAGAGTTTGCACTGATCTAATACAGTCTGGTATCCTAGTCCATACTCCATCAGATTAGTAGATCTCCAAAGGCAGACACCCTATCCCTTTCTTTCTCCGCCAACACTGATGTCACTTGGGATCCACCCTGTCCACCCAGGCATGGATGGCTCAGTTGAGGACATCCCTGTGTGGCTTTCCTGGTAGCTCAGTGGTAAAGAACCCGCCTGCAATGCAGGAGACACAGGTTCCATCCCTGAGTTGGGAAGATGCCCTGGAGGAGGGCATGGCAACCCATTCCAGTATTCTTGCCTGGAGAATCCCATGGACAGGGGAGCCTCATGGTTACAGTCCATAGAGTCGCAAAGAGTCAGACACGACTGAAGCAACCTAGCACGCACACACACCCACAATATGTGATTCCCAAAAGGAAGATATTCCTGCTCTGAAGCTAGATCAGGTCCTGACTGTGGCCTAGGCTCACCTCTGCCATCTCCCCTGCAGGACCCACTCTCCTCCAGGTACCCGGTGCGACCCCAGATGCCAGAGCTTCTCTCAGCCTGGCCCCCGAGAGGGGAGGAGGAGGGTCCCTCAAGCCATCCACCAGAGACAATGGCCTGGTGAAGGACACCAGAGTCCAACAGCCTCCAGCTGCTCTGAGCCACTGAGAAGGGGAAACTGGACAAAGAAGGGCATGGTGACTCTGCCGGGTTCCTGGGAACACTACTGTTCTGGCCCTGACTGGGGACACTGGGAAGATAGTCTTGGCGGATTGCTGGAAAGTAGACCTGCTCTCTAAAGAGACAACCTGCTCGACCTCAACTGAGGCCTCAAAGACAGTGTCACCTCTGACCTCTCTAGGCCTGCTTCTCTATCACAGGAAACTCTGCCTTGCACTGAGAGAAAAATGACCCTTTTAGGGGAAATGTTATTTTTCCAGACATAAAGAATACTGGACTCTTACGCAGTTATAGTCTCAAATAAGACAGTTTTTTTCTTTTTTTTCCATGGAAGAGCAGGAAGGATTGGGGTTAGACACAAAGAAGAACTTTCTGCTTGCCAGGGATTAATTGACATGAAGGTGAGCAGGCAAAGAGAGCAAATGAAATTCCCTTCTCTTCAGAAAAAGGACAAACACGGATGCATCCAGGTTGATTCAAGTTAGTCCTGCCTAAAGAGAGAGATCTTGAGAGTCCAAAGGTGTTCAGATTCTTCCAGAATCATCTCTCCACCTTCATTCCTGACCCTAGGATCTATGTTCTAGGAAGCCCATTCTGACCGACCCTACCTCCTTCTTTGTTTACTCTGAAACTCCTCCGGATGGATGTGTGTAGTTTGCACTTGGAGATGGCTGAAAGTGTAGTCAGCTTTCTGGGGGTTCTTCCTTCCCGTAGTGGACAAGATTCCCTAGGTATACGGAACAAACTTTTCCCATTTTATCAGAAAACTCTGAGGGCAAAGGCGCTCTTCTCTGGCCTGTGGACGTTCCTTGACAACCTGAGGCTCTGCACCCAGATCACGAAGGGAGGGAGAGATTGAGTTAGCTCATGTTGCCTGAACAACCATTAGGCCTACCATGAGTGTGAGAAAATGACCTGCCGAGGGGTGGTCCTCCATTCCTCCCTGAAAACCATGACCCCAAGTAGGTCTACGATCCACCTTCCTTCCCAGATCTCACCTTGCTCATGATCAAACTTTCAAGCCAAAGCCAACAAGGCCTAGGACCTGGCTAGCAGCTCAGTCAAAATGTTTTTCCCCCAAAAACCCCACCAAATGAGAGCTGGGTTATGAGGAGTCATTCTTCTCATTTAAAAAAAGAAGGGAGAAGGCTGGCTGAGGACTGACTGGCTCAGGCATGGAGGCATGTCTCCACCAACATACTGGCTGGTTGCTTTTCAACTCTGCAGCCGGCAGCTGTTGGCATGAGCGTACACTTGGTGGGGTGGCATAGAGGTGGCTGGGGGGCGTGGGAGGTGGTGGGAATAAGGCTGGGCAGGTCAGGCCTGGGGCCGAAGATGGGCAGGCCGGCACCCACTGCCCCTTCTCCTCTCGCACAGCCTGCTTCTCTAAAACAAACATATCGACGGTCCTGAATCAATGACCCATCCAGGTTCTGTTACACAACCAAGCCGGCTGAAAAGTGAATGCAGGTAAATGAATTCTATTTTTTCTTGCTTCCCATTAGAACGTCGAAGCTGTATTTCCCTAGACAAAACACATCCTCTAACACTTCAGAGTGTGATCCAAGGGCCAGCAGCATTGGCATCACCTGGGAGCCTGATGCCAACACAGAAATCCTGCCTGACCCCAGATCTTCTGAATCAGAATCTGCACTTTTTAACCAGATTCCCTAGGTGCTTCACAAGCATGTTCAAGTTTGAGAATCACTGTTCTAACATACTGAGTTGAAACCTTGTGGAGAGATAGGGATTTAAACCTAAACTGTCTGGTCCTGCCTACTGTGCATTGCCCAAGGAGTGCTTCCCTAGGGCTTCAAGTAAAGGTAAATGGTTGCTATCACTCCATTTAACAGATGAGGAAACTAAAGCTCACACAGATGAAGAGCCCACTGAATCTTCAGAGCCAGGATCAGACCTAATTCTAAAGCCGGGTGCTTTCTCTTTGCTGCCATCTCAAAGCTCCCGCCGCATGGCACTCCAGAGACCATAAATTCAGGATTACCAACATCACTGGCATGGTTCACATAGACTTATCTGTATTTGCACCATTATTTGTCCTTCATTCATCCTACTGATCTGCCTTGGACTATGAGCTGTAAATAAGCAGGCACTGTGCAATATGATTTACTGAAAACCGACCGTGTTCCAAATACTGTTCCTTGACATAGATGCCTTCATTCAATCCTCACAGCAACCTTCTAAGGTAGGTCTTATTGTCTCCATTTTATAGATGAGAAAACTGAGGCTCCAGTGAAATGACCTGGTCCTGCTCACACAGGTGGCAGCCTCTCTGGCTTTCCCATAGGCCCTCTGGTCAGGAGGTCCCAGGGCACTTGGGGGGGTTATCCAATTCCAAGGGTGTGCTGAAAGAGACCAGTCTTAGGACACGACCCTGGTATGAAAGCAAAGGCAACATGCACAAACCAAATCCCTTAGATATGGGCTTTACGGGCTCCTCTCTCAATTTTCTGCACAAATGGAGAGCAGCAGCAGTGCAGATAATCCAGAAGTCATTTCAACTTGCTTTGCAGTGCATTAAGATTCTTTTTCTTTTTTTTTGCCAAGTCAGATTTTCCCTTCTAATTATATTTGGCTCAAACTGACATTAAAATGAATTTGTATTCTCACTTCACTGACGGCCTGGTGAGGGAAGAAGTCCCAGATGTGTGCAGGGTGATAGGCACATCAGTGTGGAATCAAACATCATCCAGGCAGTAGCCGACTGGGGACGGAGGCTGGAGAGCTGTCAGCGCTGGCAGCAGGATTATGTGCATGGAGAGGTGGTGGGCAAAGATGGAGCGGGTTTCAGGGGCTTCTGGGAGTCCCCGCAAACCATCCCCACAGTGCGGTCAAGCTGATAGGTTTCCAAGGAGGTAGGGGCTGAGGCACAGAGCAGCACACAGGGTTTGAGGTCAATTGCTCAGGGGCTGGGATGAAAACCCAGGAGTCCACTGGATGACGAGGGAATCACAATGAAGAAAACCCCAACTTCTCTCTGGGACGTCACCTGACCAGTCTGCCTGCTCCCTTGTCTCTCTCTCTCTGCCCCCATCTGCCCATCTCAGCTTCTTTCCTTTTAATAACCTCCCAGTTAAGTGAATCGAATGGGAAGAAGCAGTTAAAAGCACCTCATGGCTTGACAATGCTGGGTAATGGAGCGAGCAGGGCCCCAGGCTGTTCCTGGGAGAATTCAGGAAGGGGGGGGGGAAACTCAACCAAGGACAAAGTTAATTTAGAAATCAGCTCAGTAGGGTGGGAGTAGGGATAGGGAAGAGGGAACTGGACACAAGAGGTTGGGAGATCTGGGGAAAGCACGCTTTATATAAACTGCCTTTGTTCCTGGAAATCATAATCCTTGGGAGGGACCTCGCTCACTCCTTCGGATTCCTCAGCTCCTTCCATCCGGAGCAGGGGGCACAATCAGGGATTGTCCGGAGCCGGGATATCTTGAGCAGCGCTGCATTCCAGAGGCTCCAGCCGCAGCCCCGGCCTCACATCTGTGGCTGTGCCCTCCCCCTGCCAGGCGGCCTCTTCCACTCCCCCTCTCCGATAGCCAGACTTCAGCATTTTTCACATACCTCTCTTCTAGCGTTTATCTTATAGTATTGTCAATATGTGTTTATACTCCCATCTCACACCAGCCCCAGAGTGGCTCAAGGACAAGGACCAAATCACACTTACCTTTGGCTCTCTGGTGCCTACATGCATGCCCAGCCCAGCTCAGCTATTAAAAACACACCAGCTTAGTGGGACACTGGCACTCACCCCTATGGCTCACTCCCATGGTGGGAATCTTCTTCAAAGGTTTTCATTTGAAAAGCCAGAGCCAGCTTCCTTGAAGAGGTTTGAAGAATCTCCTAGGCTCAGCCCCCAAATGCACACACATCTCTGGCCACTGACCAGAGGAAATGACCCAGGATTGACCCTGCAGGGACTAAATAAATCCAGATTGGCCGTCTGATGAAACCAGGTGGTTCCCCTAGAGTCTGGACAGTGCAGACCCGGCCCAGGCTCCCAGAGAACCTAGGTATCCACCAAGCTGCTCTGCCTCCAGGCATCTTTATCTTATTAGACCTGAGGATTTGAAGAGAAAAAACATCTCATCATTTCAAGCCTCCCCAATTCTGGTCACAGACCTGAGACTTCCCAAGGCGAACTGATTTTCTCCCAAGTTTTTCTGCTCACTTCTACCCAGTCAAACCCCATCTGCCCATTTCATTAATGGCAAGCCACTCCAGTACTCTTGCCTAGAAAATCCCATGGATGGAGGAGCCTGGTAGGCTGCAGTCCGTGGGGTCGCTAAAGGTCGGACACGACTGAGCGACTTCACTTTCACACGTTGGAGAAGGAAATGGCAACCCACTCCAGTGTTCTTGCCTGGAGAATCCCAGGGACGGGGGAGCCTGGTGGGCTTCCGTCTATGGGGTCACACAGAGTCGGACACGACTGAAGTGACTTAGCAGCAGCAGCAGCAGCAGTGCCATCTTAAGGGGCTGTAAACCTCAACAGTGAGCTTCCCAGGTGGCACTAGTGGTAAAGAATCCTCCTGCCCATGCAGGAGACGCAAGAGATGGGTGTTTGAGCCCTGGCTCGGGAAGAACCCCTGAAGGAGGGCATGGCAACTCACTCCAGTATTCTTGCCTGGAGAATCCCGCAGACAGAGGAGCCTGGCGGGCTACAGTCCACGGACAAAGAGTCGGACATGGCTGAGGGACTGAGCACACACACACACAAACCTCTATGGTGGCTCCAGCAGATGAGGAGTTTAAGAGGACGGGAGGGTTTGGTGAAGAATGAAGTAGGGATCACAAAGCTTTTAACACTTCCTTCGCTTTAAAAACAGAAATGTCCGTCTCTTCCTTCTTACAGGAGGGTCTCAGGCCTGGCATTTCCAGGCCTTTTTGGGTCAGGCCCCAGACTACTGTTCTGGATCACCTCCATTATTTCTCCCTAACCCAAATCCTCAGCTGCCACCAGCCTCAACGGACCCTGCACATTCTGCAGCCACACCTTGACTCGGGAAGTTCAGTGGCCTGGTAATGCTCTCCCTCTTCCTGCCCCATCCACATCCTGTCCATCCTTAGACCCGCTTCCTTCGTGGAGCCTTTCCTGGCCTCTTCAGCCCACAGCAAGCTCCCCAGCTCTGACTGCGCACACTGCTCTCCTGGCGCCAAGTACACCCAGTCTAGCATTACTGGAATCCTTTCATATATATGCACATCTTAGCTTCTTAAAGGGAAAGGATCATATGATATTGTGGGGTTTTTTTTATTCCCCATAATGCCTACATAATGTATGTTTCATATATAGTAATATACATTTGCTGACTTGGAAAGAAACGAATTCTCCCCATTTTATGCAAGAGTAAACTGACACGACAGAAGCTAAGTAATTTGCATCTAAATCACAAAGGGATACGCTTAAAGGCAAAGGTAGTATTTTATTCTTTTGGCAACACTGGTGCCTGGAACACAGTGTAAGCACGCAACACATTTCTGGGGGATAAAGGAAGCAAGTCCGGACTTTCTTCCCGCACAGTGTGGATGGACTCCTCCAACTGCTTCAGAAGGAAAGAAGAGGCAGAGAAGAAAAGCATCACACGGCCAGTTGGGAAGAGGGATGTATGACCCCTAATCTGGCCTGGAGTGGGACAGGCTACAGGGACAGCCCTGCCAGCACAGAGCACGCAGATACCTGCTGTCCCTTGCTGCCTCAAACCCAGTCCCCATGGCCTTCTGGGAGATTCTTCCATCACCTTCCCAGAGTCAGGCCCCTGGAGGAATGAAGCAGCAGCAGCATCTTCTGGGAAACTAATGGAATTTGCTAGGGAGTACTACAGAGTTCCACCCTGGATTTAAGACCCTGAATCCTGAGGAAGCTGGCTGGCTACAAGGCCCATTTATTTCAATATGATCCCAATTTTGTTAAATGGACTCAAGGAGGGCACAGAGGAATGAGGCTTCAGCTCCCTGAGACTACAGAGGTTAATAAAAGTTGCTGGAGAAATTAAATGTGGAGGGGGAGAAACTGGGAGCTTGGAGGGAGTTGATGCAGGGTGGGGGAGAGCAGGATGGAAAAAGAAAAATGCGATCTTCAGCAAAAAAGAAAGTCAGCTTTCATCCCGGGAGCTCAAAGAACTCGGTCAGGTTGCACTGTCTGTGAGTCAGTGGGTGGGAAGGTGTAAGAGCTGGGGCTGCAGGCTGGAGAGAGACCAGAATCACACAGTGGGGAACCTGAGGGTTCTAACTTTCTTAACCTTGTAGTGTGTGCATCTTCAGAGCAAGACAAGACAACAACTGGTGCCTTCAAAGACTCTTCAAAGGATGGCTGCCATAGCTGGCAGGGAATGGTACAAGGAAACATGGCAGTGTTCCCCAGCAAATGGATGGACCGAGAGACACAGGCTCACAGGTGTATGGGGGTGAGCAGCGGCTGTGTGTGCAAGCGCACAGGCGCCACGAGGAAGTCTACACGCGTGCCTGCACACACATACTGCAAGGTGAGACCTGCACGCGGCAGCGATGTGGAATGGGTGGGTGTGCCCATCCATCTCCAGGGGCTTCCCTCTGGAATCATTCCTGCCTCCCACTCCAACTTCCCTGCTTGGGATCAGGTCCCGGCTCTCTTAAATATATCATGTTGGCCAATCTGCTTAACGTCTTTCTTTGTTTTTCTCTGTCCACTCACAAAATGGGGATAACTCCTAACAGATTATTGTTGGTACTTAAAAGAAAATTTTTTAAATTTATTTTTATTTTTGGCTGCACCGGGAGGCATGTGGGATCCCAGTTCCCCGATCAGGGATTGAACTAATGCCCCCTGTATTGGGAGCACAGGGTCTTAACCACTAGACCGCCTGGCAAGTCCTTACTGATGGTATTAAACGAGTTACTAATGCATGCAAAACACAAAGTAGGCTCTCCACAAAAGAGAACCAGCTTCTTTCTCACTTAGAATGGACTCATTTTCTTTCCTGACTCCTGAGACAGCCTCTCTTTGACATAACATTTCAGAATTGAGGGCATGGCAGCCTCTTTTTTCTTTCCTGCTGACCACTGCCTGCCGTTCCCCCACCCCCAATCCCAGCCCTTTTCAGGTCAAAGTATCTTCCAGGACAGGGCCAAGTAAAGTGACCTGGAGGCCTTGAGAAGAAACCAGGCAGGAGCTGGTAGGTGGGGAAGGGACACAGCCTTCCCAGCTCTGGACGCATGGACAGGAATGTCCCTATCCTTGGTTGGAAACCATCCCCAAAATTGGGATGATGGAGGCATTTGCCCCTTTCCCGTCCCTCCAGCCCAACTTCCCCTTAGCAAGTCATTTCAACTCTCTAAGACTGTTTTATTCTGTATTAAGTGGGGGAAATAATAACTACACTGCCTGTATCATAGGACAGTTGTAATAAATCTACCAAGTGAGATTGCACATGTGAAAAAGTTGCTAAAATTGGAACACACTATAAATACAGGACTTCCCTGGTGGCTCAGTGGTTAAAAAAAAAAAAAATCCACCTGCCAATGTAGTAGATGCGGCTTTGAACCCTGGGTGGGGAAGATCCCCTGGAGAAGGAAATGGCTACCCACTCCAGTATTCTTGCTTGGGACATCCCGTGGACAGAGGAGCCTGGAAGCTTACAGTCCATGGAGTCACAAAAGTATCCAATGCAACTTAGTGATTAAACAATACAAAGTTAAAAAGGTTCTACAGGTGGGAAGAAGAGATCTGCGGCATTACAAACCTCCTGCTCCTGACAGACAAGCAGTTCCCATGCCCACTAAATAAAACAGACGGTCATCCAAGCAAGACAGCAAGATGCAGGTGGGCTAGGTGTCTCGGCTGAGCCCAGGGGGAGCAGGCTGAGCCAGGTACCAGGAGGAGCCTGTCTGTCACCGTAGGGAACAAGAGCAGGAAGACGCCCTCTTTTCCCCTCCATAGCCACCTCAACCGAAGGGAGGCCACTGCACAGGTGCCTCTGCCCTGGAGGGTGCCCAGGGGACCATGGGCTTTGTAGTAAAACAAAGAGTTTGAATCTGGGATCTAATACTCCAGGGATGGCCTTGAGCAAGTTAATTAAAATTGGCTTTGGTCTCCTCATCCTTAAGATGGGGGTAACATTTCCTTCACAAGGGTGTTGGCACACAGTAGGGATTTGACAAGAAGTCATTTTGATGCTTTGGTTGGGAGACCAACTCTCCTACAGTCACTTTTCCCTACCCTAGGGCGGGCAGAGCCTCCCAAAGCAGATGAGACCACCAGACCCCAGCCTCTGTGTCTGCCAGGAACTGGGCTGAGTTGGAAGCTGACTGTCTTGGTTTTCTCCCTAGGACCCTGCTCAGCACCCCACCCCTCGCATGACTCTCCTCAAGTCAGTCCTGCATGCTGCAGGGGCAGGTTCCATGTCTGCAGCTCACGGACCTGTAAAGGCTGTGTGTAATTTTAGAAATAAACACAAAGTGGCAAACCTTTTCCATTTGCCAAGTAAAGCGCTTTTTACAGGACTTCCCCGGCGGTCCAGGGACTAAGACTTTGTGCTCCCAATGAAAGGGACCTGAGTTCAATCCCAGATCAGGAAACTAGACCCTATTTGTTGCAACTAAGACCCTGCAGCAGTCAAACAAATAAAAAATATAAACAAACAAAAAATTAAAAGTCATTTATGGGCACTGTTATATTACCAAAGGAAAACCCGTTCAACACCCAAAAATGTAGGGCAGAATCTCAGAATAAAATTAGGAATTTGAATGAATTTCCATTTATGAGCACTCTCTCCTTTTTCCTCTGAGTGCTCCTTCAGCTCTGGATCAGGAAGGACCCTATCCTGGCTCAGCATCTGTCCCTGCTGGCATGTGGGATCCCAGTCAAAGGAAGGTGGGGGCAGTATTTGAAGGGAGCTGGTTCCCCAACCATTAATACCATCAAGATACCCAACCTGTCTAAACCTCGATTTCTCAGCCATGAAATGGGGATAATTACAGAGCCAATCTCAGGGGGCTGTTGTACAGATTAAATTAGATAATGCAAATAAAGTAGTTAGCACAAGAGCTTCATAAATGACCTGGATGACTTCCAGACTCTGAAATGCTGCCACCTCAGGGCTAGTGTTCTCATTTCTCATAAGAGATTTGGCTCCTTCTCACTAGAATGCCAACCTCTTCCACTTGGTCCTCTTCTTCCCCAGACCCTTCCTGAGGTCTCCAACCAAGGCTGGTTAGCTTCCCGCTCTGGGTCCTCCACAACCCAGTTCTCTCCACGAGATACAAAGCAGAGGTGCTGGAGCCCAGGACCAAGAAGCTGGGCAGCTGGAGCGAGAAAAGAAGAAGAGAAGGAGGAGCTGGAAAGGAAGCAAACAAGGATGTGGGCCATCCATGTCCAGCCACAAAGTCCTAACAGAAGCACTTCCAGGGCGTGTCTTTCCAGACACTGTTCCATGCACCTTATTTGGATTAACATGTCATTGCCACTCTATGAAATGTTATTTCTATCCTGACCATACAGACGAGCAAACTGAGTCACAGAGAAAGCACACAGCTTGTTCAAGCTGACACAACTATCCAGGGGCCTGGGGGGAAGGGGTTTAGCCAGGGAGCTGGACAACAGGCTGTGATTTAAGCACCATTTAATACCGCCTCCTTCCAACATCTAGCACTCTCATCGAGTCAATCAATTGATCAGATATTTAAGGGCACTTATCGCAAGCTTAGCACCTTGTCAGAAAGTGAAAGGATAAAAGAGAAATGAAGACTTAGTCCCTGAGGATATAAAGCTCTACAGGAGCTCCCATCAGAGCATTTGGTTCTCAGGTCAAGATGGGGCGAGAGCCAGGGACAAGGCTGGCTGCTTCACCCCTACCCCACCAGAGAACCAAGGGCAGAGGAGACAACCAACCATGCAACGTAGGGGCCGGCAGAAGGTGGAAGGCCTAGATACCTTCTCCTCCTCTTCCTGATCCAGTATCTTCTGGGGTCCAGAGCGATAGCTGGAGGTAATGCTAAGCCCTGAAAACTGGGCTTGCACCCTTCTCTTGGGGTCTGAGCAGAAGTCCAATCAAGGTCAAGGAGAGGGACCAGGTATCCTGATTTCTTCCATGTCTTCCCCTGCTCTTTCCCAATCTCAAGATCCTGCTTTGGGTTAGAAATGTGGGCCATGTGAAGTGTGTGTGTTGCGGGGGGTGGGGGGGGGCACAGTGAGAAGGGGGTCCATTCCCAGCTACTCTTCTTTCCAGACTCTTGTTCCCTGTCAGGATGCAGCTATACTCAGGCAGTTGAATACTGGGAATTTAGGAGGCCCTGGGGCCTCTTCCCTTTACTCCTTGCCACCCTGCCAAGTAGTGGCAGGGATGCCCAGGGGACATCTAGGGGCTGCAGGGACACATTTTCCCCCTACCCCCACCTCCACCCTCCCCGGGAGGCAGCTCCCACCCCGAGCCGGCCTGTCATCCCACATTGCTCTGATTAGCTATAATCTTTCTTTTTCAATTTCTCCTCCCCGAGACTGGGGAGCGAGAAAATCTCCCAGAAAATGAATAAATATTTCAATTTTCGGCGCAATCAGTCTGAGGAGCCAGCGCATGATGGAAACGGGGGGAAGGATAATGGTTTTCATTTAGATAAGATACAGAAAATTATTTAGTGAAAAATGAAGATTGATGAAGCCCATTGAAATTCTTTAAAACGCGATTTTTATTTCTCTGCCTAGGCTGAACATTCCCTTCCTCTCTCCTCTCCGCTCCCCTCAATTCAACTGCCTTCTCCTCCCACCTTCTCCGCACTTGCCACCACCCTCCCTCAAGTGCCTGGCGACCCCCCTCAGTCTCTCCTCTCACTGCCCCAGTCCCTGCCTACGACTTCTCTCTAAGGGTGGAGGCTGAGGAGAGAGGTCCTGCCACCGCCACCGTCCCCTTCCTCTCCCGCCCTGTCCCGTGAGCATCCCCGTCTCCCAGGTCCCTACTCCTTCCAACCTTGCCTCCTCCCCAGTCCCTGCTCAGCCTCCCAGGAACACTCAGGAGTGACTTCCTCTCCCCTCTGCTCTATCCTCTCCCTTTTTCTCCCCTTGGTATCCCCCCTCCCACTCCCAAATACTTCTGTACACTTTGATCAGGTCTTGCTTTCACCCCTGCAGGATGGGCGATGGAAGCTCAGCTCACCCCGACTCCTCCCCCGCCAAGACAGAAAGGCACACATCACTCTTCTCTCTGACCATTCTGTCCTGCTTCAGTCCACATGCCTCTCCTGTTTGCGAACTGCTGCTTTTGTTCCTTGAAGCTTGTTCGTATCCACGTTGCTGACACATTAAGGCTGCAGGAAAGGGGCAGACAGATGCTTGCCCCCAACACATACCAGTACTGACCCAGCTGACCCCTCCCTCACCACTGTGGGCCCTCCTCCTCTCCACCCCCCCAGCAGCCTGGCTGAACAAAGTCAGAACTTAAGTCATCTTCCCAACTTTCTGCCAAGTGGCTGGCTTGGCCTGCCAACCCCAGGACCAGGCCTCCTTTCCCCCAGCACCACTTCCACCCCACTCACAGTATGAACGCGGGCCCTACCCAAATGCTAAGTATGCATGTGTGTGAGGGAGGGAGGTGGGAGTCTTAGGGGACATTATTGGAGACCCGCCCCCACCAACTCAGCCAGGCTTTGCCTTCAGAGCCAGGGAGGACCCGGCCAGGAGGAGAGGGGAGGGGTCCAATACAACATCCCACCCCTAAACGCACACCCACCAGGCCAGGAAGGGAAGGGAGAACAGGGCCGTGCCTGAGGGTGCTCTGTGCAGGGTAACTTTCCTCTTCCTAGATCCACCCTCCCAACACCACCCAAGAGGAGACCACCTCCTCCATTTTGTTGCCTGTACATCTCCATAGGTATCTGCCTATAGGAATGTCTGTTCAAGTTTCTTTGTTTGCTGGAGGGTTGGGATTCTCAGAAGGGTTTCTGTGTGCGGGTATGTGTTGTGTCCTTGTAAATGCCCGACTGCATCCATACATGTACTGTGTCTGTGAGTTGTGGTGTGTTTGGGGGCACGATGCCCGCGTGTACCGATACGGGGGAGGAATCTGTCTTCCGCGGATGCGTCAGCGTCTTTGTGTATATGTGTCTGTCTCCGTGCGGGGAATGCTCGCGGGGATGTCTGTCTCAGTAGGTGAATAGTCTGTCTCAGTGTCTAGGACTGGTTTTTGGTGCTTGTATGTCTATTTCTGTGTGTCAGCTCCATCTTGGTGGTGGGGGTGGAGTTGGGGGGGGGGGGCTAGCTCAGCAGGGTTAAGTCTTCCTTAGAGTCAGATCCAAGAGACAAGAATCCACTCAAACAGAGCCCAGTAGGGGCTGAAGTCTGGGCCCTCGGTTTCTTCCGTTCCCCTGCCGCCCCCCAGCCCAGCCTTAGGGTACACTACCATCCTCATCTCTTTCAACCTCTCCCGCATCTCTCAACCTCTCCTCCATCTCCCAGGCTCTTCCCAGCCGGTCCCAAATAGAGCCCCGACATCGGTACTTTTCTGACCCAAGAGGGTGTTAGCCGTCCCCCACTCCCGCCGCCCGCGCAAATGGCCACTTGCATACCCAGCGGGCCCGAAGCTTTGGAACTCCACTGCCGACAGGGAGCCTGGGCGGGCACGGGTTCAAGTCCCCACCAGAGGCCCCAAGGCACCCGTCCCCTCCTCTGGAGGGCAGCCCCAGGCAGTCTGGAGCTGCGGCTCGGACTCAGCCCCGCGAGGGGCTGGGCTGAAGGAGGGCCGGGATTCCCTCAGCTACACCTCCGCGAGCCTGGGTCCCCGCTCTCCGCGCACCTCCGCCCCCCGAATCTGAGCTCCCGCCCTCCTCCCAGCCTTCCCCCCGGCGTCCTGACCCCGGGTCTCGGAGGGTGGAGGCGAGTAGAGCCGCCAGAGGCTCCGGGAGAGACTTTGAGCGGTCGGCTCCCTTTTCCACTCAGGCCCCCGGCCCTCGCGGCGCCGATTCTCGGTTCTCCCGCGCAGCCAGGGGAAGCAACTTGGACAAATCAGCGGAAAACTCCTCCCGGCCAGCCCCCGTTACTCCGCGCGGGGACCCGGCCCCCCTGGCGGCGCCGCGGCCCCCGGGTCCCGGAGCCCCTCGGCGCCGCCCGGGTGGGGCGCACGCCCGGCCCCGGGCAGGGTGGGGGGCGGCGCGGGCGGGGCGGGGTGGGGGCGCCTACCTTGGGAGAAAGTGTCGGAGAGAGTGAGGATCCAGACGAGGAGGCTCAGCATGCTGTCCTTCGCCGCGCGCCCGCCCGCGGCTGGGGCCCGGACTCGGCGAGGGCGCGAGAGGAGCGGGCTGGGAGGAGGGGAGCCGGGAGCCCGCCCCCGCCGCCCGCGCCCGCCCCTGCACACTCGCACGCACACTCACTCGCGCGCACAAACTCACTTCCCTTCCCTGCGCGCCTCTTTCATCTCTCCTTCCTCGCGGTCCCGTCTCTCTCCCCCTCCCTCTCCCTCGCCCCCCTCTCCTTCCCCCTCGCCCTTTTCTGATTTCTCAAGCTTTCTCTCCGCGGGGTCTTTCGCTTGCTGCTCTCCCCTTCTCCGCCTCGTCTTCCTCCCCTCTCTGCCTCGGCCCTCCTCCTGACGTCTGCTCTCCCTCCGACGGCGCCTCCCTCCAGCCCTCCCCCTGCCCCCCAGCGCGCGCGCACGCACACTCACACCCCTCGCTGCTGCTGAGACGGACCGAGCGCCGGGAGAGCGAGCGGCGGAGGGCAGAGCGGGTGCCACGCGAGCGTCGCAGGCGCCCGGGCAGAGCCGGCGGGACCCCTGCCCACCCGCACCTCCCTCCCGTCTGTAGACACAGCCCCGGTCCCGGGCTCCCGAACGAGGCAGTGGATTGGGGAGGCGGGGCATGGGCTGAGGACCAGCTTTTAGCCCAGGGGATGACTGTGGTGGGGAAGGGTGTGTGAGTGTTTGTGTGTGTTTGGGTGTGTGTGAGCGTGTTTGGGAGAGGAGGCGGTGGTTCATGGAATCAAAAAGCTTAAAATCCTTTTTTTTTTCTTCTCCCTTGTTAATTCCACACCCAGAATCTAACCTCTGGATTCTCAAATTGGGAATTCTCAATTGACTAATGAATGCTGGCGGTGGGGAAGGAATCACTCCTCTTCCCACCTACTAAAGGGAAAGCCGGAGAATTCCAGCTGCTTCCTGGATTGGCCTGAGGCCCGCGCCAGGGGGCCTCACCCAGCACACAGTGGGGCCAGGCTGTGTTGGAGTCCTCAGCTGGTGGAGGCCAGGCGTAAATGACTCCTTCCTTTGTTCATCTTATCTTCCCATCCGGAAAGAGAAGTACTCAACTGGAGGGCTTCAAATAGCCAAGAGGACGGCAGCCACAGAAGGATCACCAAGCACCGAGTTTGAGATCCTTTGGGGTTGAGAGTTCTGGGTGCTGGGGAGAAGGAATTCCTGGTGAGATTGATGAAGGCTTTCAGTCGGGGTCTCCTCTTTCTTAAAAAGACCAACTTAACAACCAGCCTCTCTCCCAACCCCTAACTAGATGCTTCTGCTCACAGGACCGGGGGTGCCTGAACCTCTGGGTCCTAGGCAATGAGTTGAGGATACATAACAGAAATCGCACAGGAATTGCACAACTTTCCAAAAATGGTCTAGAGAGGTCTCCACTTCTTTCCTCCCAGATCTTAAGTCTCCTGGGTCCCTCATTACCCGCCAAGATTCTGGATTTCAGCCCCTGGAGCCAAGGTTCATAGCTCTTTGGTGCCCTCTGCTGGTTTACGGCAGTTATGATGCCTCTTTCTTCCACAGATAACTGACACTAGGCTGAATGGTCAGACACATGCACATAGGAGGACACAGAAACACAAACTCACATTCAGAAGCATACTATGCACAGACTAGAGGGTCCTTCATATGTTCTAAAACACATGTGTACGGTCAAACACACAGTTTAAAAATAAAGAGTATACCTAACCCAGAGAAATAGGAATATAATCACAAATACATACAAACAGCCACACATCAGCATGCAGACACATAAGGGCTTTTAATTTACTCATCATTAATCTTGCATTTTGCATATATTCTTGCATCTTGCATTCTTCAATGTTTGCTTATGTTCCAGTCATAATATTAGGCCCTGGAGCTATGGCAATGAAAAAACAGAAAAATTTTTTTTTTACAAAGTCCCTCCCTCAAGAGTATTCTGTACTGGAGAGCAGGGAGAGGCAGTAGAAAAATAATAGAAAACACAAGGTTGTAGTAAATGCTATGAGAGACAAATAAAGCAGGATACAATGAATAGGGAGTGGAAGGAAAGGAGAAATTGCTAGTCTTACCAGAGTCAGGGAAAGCTGCTCTGCTAAAATAACATTTAAGCAGATACCTGAAGAAATGAGAGATACAGGTGTTCGGGCAGACATCTAAGGGGAGACTGTAGCAGGTAGGTAGAAACAGCAAGTATCATAGAAGGGCCCTGAAGAAGGGATGTTCTTGGACTATCGGTGAGACGGTCTTTTCTCCTTTTTATTCTGCATGGAAAGAAGGCCCGTGGCGTGGCGATACAATTTAGGAAAATTTTCGAAGAAAAAATCCAGAGCCAAGGAAGAGAATATTCTTAGCTTAGTGAGTGCTTCCTGTCTACCTTCTGCTATTCAGGTTTGATGGTGATTCTCAATGTGAGGAGGGACTGGGTTATCAGAGCTTTACCTTTCCCTTGGCCTTTTATCTCATCTTGAAACCCTAGCAACAGAGAAGCCAAATTTCTCTAGATCCTTAACAGCCAAAGTAGTAATCTCACTCCCCTCTCCTGGTCCCTTAACTTCCCACCCTGCCTGCTCCCTTTAATCTCCGATTCTTACGATTCTTACCAGCTCTGTTCACAGCAAACACAATTCTCCAGACTCCCCTCTACAAAAGCCAATCAACATTCCAAATGCCAGAGTTTAAGACCCCATCTCCAGCCAGGGGTCCTCAACAGCAGCTGTGTATTAGAATCTCCTGAGGGGCCTTTAAAAAACACTAGTGCTTTGGCCTCACTCCCAAAGATTAATTATTCTGTAGTGAAGCCCCAAGCATCAGGATTTAACCTCCCCAGGTAATTCTGATGGGCAGCCAGGGTTGAGAACCAGGAAGCAAGCCCCTGCTTTCTAGGCATTGCCCTCAGCCAGGCCACACACCACGGGATGCTGTGCTCTCTTCCCTCCACCAGCATCTGCTTCCTGCCAATCCAGCTTCTTCCTCGCCTCCTTGTAGGGAGGACCCCAATCAAGCTCTCACAACTTTCCTTCATTCTAATCTCTCTCACGGTAATGTTCACAATTCTAATTGGATTAACTGAGTCTACTGGAATTTAATCACATAACTTTCATCAAACTGGGGACATAGTGGGGCTGAGTCTCCAGTATCTGATGGATGGTGCAGGAAGCAAAGCCTGTGTCTTTTCCATCAGATAAGACATAACCTCCCCAGGTCAGGATATCTGCCTCCCTGTCAATCTTGGGGCCTTTGGGTCAAGACCTATGCATGTCTTCTCAGTCTGGGGCTCCCCAGGGGCAAGGAAGAAGCTGGGAACCCCTCTCCACAGCAGAGATGCAGCAGAATATTTGAAAGCAAGACACATGAGCATAGAAACCACCCAAGATGATCCTAATCCAGGTTCTGCCCCTTACTTTCCATGTGACCTTGGGTAGCTTATTTACCTCCCCTTTCGAATCCTTGATTTCTTCATCTGAAAGCAGAGATAATAATAGTACTTACTTTATGGAGTGACTGGGAGGGTTAAATGGGTCAATATCCACATAGCTCTTGCAACAGTGAAGAGCACCCAGTGAGAAGTAAATGCTAGCTGTGATTAATTTCCGTTTGGGAGGTCCCCAAAGCAGGGACCTTTCCAGTCTTCCTCCTGCCGGATTAGTCTTCATCCCCACGCACAGGGCCCTGCCCACAGAGAAGCGTGCAGGTGTGGAGGTGGAGGAAGTAATCCCTAAGGATGCTACTTCACCCAGAAGAAAAGGAGAGAAGCAGCCAGAGGCTGTATATGGAGTTAAGAGAAATATTAATAACTTTTTTAGCACAAAAGCAAAGAGATCAAGAGGTCAGGGAGTGAGAGGAAGGCAAATTATGACCAGCAGCAGCAGAAGAAGCCACCCTGAGAGACGGAAATTAATTCTTTGTCTCAATGAGGACTAAGAACAGCAGAACAATTCTATAAATTGTCCTCTTTCCCCTAAGAGGTGGTGGAAGATTGTGTTCCTGCTGCTTACCAGAAACTCAAAAGAGAGAGGCCAAGATCCTGATTTTCAGCCTGGAAAATAATCCTGACCATAAAGGAAACCCTGAGTCCCCAAGAGTGAGGAGCTGCTGGAGGTCATCGTGTCTCTCCTGCTGCTATAGCGACTGCAGCCCAGAGCAGTGAGAGAAGCACCCCTTCTTCCAAGGTACCCCCAGCAAAGGGGCTTGCTTTCATTCCTGCTCCAGTTTTGTGTCTTAGAACCCAGGTAATAGTGTAAGTTCTTCCCGATATCAGGCATTGGGCTTTCCTGTTGCTATACCAGTCTGTTTTCTCTTGTTCTCCTTTTCCTTAAGATGCCCAGCCTTGTTCAGTTCAGTCGCTCAGTTGTGTCCGACTCTGCAACCCCATGGACTGCAGCACACCAGGCTTCCCTGCCCTTCACCATCTCCCAGAGCTTGCTCAAACTCATGTCCGTAGAGTCGATGATGCCATCCAACCATCTCATCCTCTGTCATCCCCTTCTCCTGCCTTCAATATTTCCCAGCATAAGGGTCTTTTCCAATGAGTTGGCTCTTTGAATCAGGTGGCCAAAGTATCAGAGCTTCAGCTCCAGCATCAGGCCTTCCAATGAATATTCAGGACTGATTTCTTTTAGGATTGACTGGTTGGATCTCCTTGCAGTCCAAGGAACTCTCAAGAATCTTCTCCAACACCACAGTTCAGAAGCATCAATTTTTTGGTGCTCAGTTTGTTTATGGTCCAACTCTCACATCCATCCATGACTACTGGAGAAACCATAGCTTTGACTAGATGGACCTTTCTCGTCAAAGTAATGTCTCTGCTTTTTAATATACTATCTAGGTTGGTCATAGCTTTTCTTCCAAGGAGCAAGCATCTTTTAATTTCACGGCTGCAGTCACCTTGCTTTGAGAGGTATGAAAATTGGAGCAGAGACAAAGGACAGGCTTAATGGTGATGGGGAGAGATTCAGATCTGCACTGTGAGGGATGGGGGAGGTGGCCGGGGGGGCGTGAGGAAGAGCAACAGCAGCTGAAGTGCTCTGACCAACCCTTAGTGGTCCCTTGGGGGAGGGTGCCCCAAGGAATCGGTCTCCTCGGATGAGGCCTGGGTGTCAGAGGTCATCTGAGGGGGCACTGCTGCTGTGGAAGCAGAGGGCTAAAGACAAGACTTCAGAAGGGACCCTCTACTGAAGAGGAGTGTCCAAAATGTTTGAGGGGAGATTTGGATAGGCTGAAGCTGCTCTGAGGCAGGGACATAGAAAAAATGACCTTAGCAAAGACAGGCTCCCGGGGTGTGTCTACCACACACCAGCTTCGCCTGTGAGCCACTGTGAGCTGTTCCTTCCAACCCATTGCAGCCCCCTCTTTCTCACTGCATCACGTCCCAGCTCCAACATGGGGAGACAATTTGTGCTAAATGGACCAGTTATCTCTTATTAGGTTTAATGAGGATTTCATTGCCTCAGCTCACAGGGATTGGAAGATTCCTGCCTCAAATGAGCAGCCCAGTTGAGGAGATCAGCTCAGAGAAAGAGGAGAGAGCTAGGGCTCAGGGGCCCTGGGCAGGGGCACAGAGGCGGGGAGTGGGTGGGGGTGTGGGTATTGAGGAGGGGAGAGTGGGGAATAGATTTAATTAGGAAAAACTGGAAAGAAATGTCAACTAATGACTCAAATGTCAAGCTCCAGAACTATATGAAGCCTCAAAAAACATGAGGTCCCTTCTCCCTTGCAATGGTGAAATGACAAAGCAAATTATAGGAGAGTAAGATACGACTGGGATCAGAACCCAGGCCTCTTGCCTCTTAGGCCAGGATTCACTTGCGTGTGTATCTTGTTAACTTCAGCTCCCCATCCCTACACCCAAGACCCATTCCAAGTGCTTTTATCAGCAAAGTCAACCCATAAGTCCAAACAGCTCTGATCATAGCTCCGTAGCCCTGGTCTCCTGTAGGTATCTGAAAATCAGAGACTCAACTAAGCAGAAGGGGGAGTTATGAAGGACAAAGGAAGTGTCTCTCTCATCCACCTTTGGCCCTTGCTTTTAGTTCCCCTGGATCCTATTCCCAAGTTCACAGTCTCCTGATTTTTAGCATTCCTTGGTGCTTCTTCAAAGCCTAAAACTTGCCATCATTAGATCTATAGTGTCAGGACTGGCTGTGAGAATTATGGTTTACGTTTACATTCAAGCTAAACATGAGATCAAGCTGGCAGCTAAGATTATGGTCAGAAGTTATATTAAGGTCACTGAACAACATAGTAGATGTAAGAGTGAAGTTGAATAAGGTTCACACGAGTGGAAATATACAGTCAGGCTTACTTAACCCTCATTATGTGCTTAGTCACTCAGTCACATCTGACTCTCTGACTCCATGGACTGTAGCCTGCAGGAATCTAACCCAGGTCTCCTGCATTGCAGGCGGATTCTTTACCATCTGAGCCATCAGGGAAGCCCCAACCCTTATTATTGTGTGTGTGCAAGTCACTCAGTCATGTCTGACTATTTGCAACCCCAGGGACTATACAGTCCATGGAATTCTTCAGGCCAGAATACTGGAGTGGGTAGCTATTCCCCTCTCCAGGTGATCTTCCCAACCCAGGGATCGAACCCAAGTCTCCAGCACTGCAGGCAGAGTCTTTACCAACTGAGCTACCAGGGAAGCCCTACCTTTATTATAAGAAGAGTCATTACTTTAAAGCACAACCCTTAACTATGTCACTCCAGGAAGGAAGGATTAGGAGTTCGAGATTAGCTGACACAAACTATTATATATAGAATGGATAAACAACAAGATCCTACTGTATAGCACAGGGAACTGTATTCAATACCCTGTAATAAACCAGAATGGAAAGGAATATGAAAAAGAGTGTGTGTATATATATATATAATGTGTGTAACTGAATCACTTTGCTGTATAGCAGAAAATAACACAACATTGTGTATAAACTATACTTCAATTAAAAAAGAAAACAAAGTTGGACTTCTGTGGTAGCGCAGTGCGTAAGAAGCCATTTGGTAATGTAGGGGACATCCCTGGTCAGGGAAGATTCCACGTGCCTTGGAGCAACTAAGCCCATGCCCCACAACTACTGAGCCCGAGCTCTAGAGCCCAAGAGCTGAAACTGGTGAGCCTGTGTGCCACAACCACTGAAGCCCAAGTGCCCTGAACCTGTGCTCCATAACAAGAGAAACCACCTCAGTGACAAGCCAGCTCCCCGCAATGAAGAGTAACCCCCACTTGCTGTGACTAGAGAAAGCCCGAGCAAAGCAACAAAGACCAAACACAGCCAAAAAAAAAAAAAAAACAACTTACAGGATGTAGCCAAAGCTGTGCTTAAAGGGAAAATTAATAGCGCTAAACAATTTAATCTTAACTAATTCATGGGGTCGCAAAGAGTCGGCTACGACTGAGCGACTGAACTGAACTGAACTGAAAATTTTTAAAACACTAAAAAAAAAAAAAAAAATATGTCACTCCAGCCCTCATAACCCCAATAGAGGCTTGCAAAAGGGTTTGGGTTAAGATTAATTAATTAGTAATTAGTTTGTTCACCCATTCATCCATGTCTTCATCTCACAAACACGTGTTAAAAGCTCACGCTATGCCCGGGTACTAGGCTAAACACTTAGGACACAAAGATGAATCAAATGCGCCCCTTGTTGAAGCCACAGTCTGGTGGGAAAGACCAGCAGATAACTACAGCTGAGATAGAAACATGCCCTTTCCTTAAGAGTGCAAAGCATGAATTACTGAACTTAGCTTGCAGATGTCAAGTAAAGTTTCCTAGAGTTGAGAATTAGGATCTTCACAGTCTGAAATAGGGCCTTAAATAAGATAGCTCCCCTCTCTGGGCCTCACGTCCTGTAGCTCTGACAGCTCTGCAGTAGTTAAATGTTTGTTTATACTAAGGAGGCAAAGGCTGTTCCCTAGAGATGCCTGGGGAGAGGCTCCATCGGGATATCTATAAAGTTGTTCTAGAAATGCTCCCTGTTTGAGAAATGCTTCTATTCCTCCTGAGAGCCAGGGTCCGGGACCCATCTCCTAACTCCCTCCATACAACACAGTGGGCCTTCCTATGTGAGACAGCCATGCTCCAGGCCAAAGTATTCCTCCCTGATCCCACTAGCTTCCCAGTTTCTGTGCCAATGAACAGGCCTAGCAGTGACTGCCAGGCAGGGTCTGGCTGCTGGTTTTGGTGGTATTTCCTAAATGGACAGATGGAGAATGTTGATTTAATGTCCCTCCAGTGCCTCTATTCCAGCTTCCCAGACACAGCCAGCAATAAGGCCCTGGCACCTAGTCCTCCTCTGGCAGGCATGGCAGTGCCCCTCCTCCAACAGCCTTCATCCCTGAGCCTCCAGCTTCCTCCAGCCCCATCGCCAAGTCCTCTCAACACAGAGCCTGAATCCAGGCTCTGGGAATAGGTCTTTTGTTGTTGCTGTTGAATTGCTAAATCGTGGCCGACTCTTTTGTTATCCTTTGCACTGTAGCCTGCAAGGCTCCTCTGTCCATGGGATTTCCCAGGCAACAATATTGGAATAAGTTGCTATTTCCACCTCCAGGGGATGTTCCCGAGCTAGGGATCAAACCTGCATCTCCTGCATTGCAGGCAGATTCTTTACCACTGACCCACCTGGGAAGCCCTGTGGTCTAGGGGAAAGCAAATCCCCATGAAAAGTTTGCCACGGATGAAAAAGAACAAACAACGGAAACCTGGCTCCTCCGTTAGTGGTCCTTCAAAAGGTACCACCTGAGAGCAGGATGCTGTTGTCAGGGGATGAGGATGGGGAAAGGAGAGGCATTAGTCAAAAGGTACAAAGTTTCAGATACAAGAGGAGGTGATCCTAGAGAGCTGCTGTACAGCTTAGTACCTAGAGTTAACAAAGCTATATTGTACTCAAGCATTTGCTAGGAGAGTAAATCTTATGTTAAGTGTTCTTATCTCAAAATAATAATAATACATAAAAAGAGGCAGAAGGGAACTTCCCTGGTGGTCCAGTGGCTAAGACTCTGCACTCCCAATGCAGGTTGCCTGGGTTCGAACCACCGTCAGGGAACTAGATCCCGCAGCCACAACTAAGGGTTCACATGCCATGACTAAAGATCCTGAATGTCGCTATGAAGATCGAAGATCCCCGTACCACAGCTAAGACCTGGCACAATCAAATTAATTATATTTTTAAAAAGAAGAGGCAGAATGAAATTTTGGAAGTGATGGATATGTTTATGTCACAGATACGGTGATGATTTCCTGGGTGTATACTTATTTGCAAACTCAATAAGTTGTATACATTAAAAGTGTGCAGCCTTTTGTATGTTAATCACCCCTCAATAATGTGATTAAAAAGGAAAACGGACGGGCACCAGCTTCCATCCTGTTGTTGAAACCAAAGACCTGTTGCACTTGACTGTTTCTTCTTTCTCCCCGTCCACTCCCAATCAGTCTCCAATTCCTGTCGGCTGTTATATCCAGTTCCTTCCACCTCCACTGTCACTGCCTTGGTCCTCTCCTGCCTGGACCACCAGCAACAGCCTCTTGGTGTCTGCTCAGTTCTGTTCTCTGCTGTTCTGTATGTCTGCAGCCCCAGTGGTCTTGCTCAAGCTTACACTGGGTCACCTCATTCTCCTGCTTAAAACTCACTGGTGACTCTACAGTCCCATGGATCAGACCCAGAATCTTCCCGTCAGCTACCAGATCCTGCCTGGGATGGCTCTGCCTTGCCTCCCAGCCTCATTGCTTCTGACACTCCCTCTTACCCCCTATACTGACAGGCTTCTCCGAGTTTTTGGAACAGCCCACATATGGGTCATCATCGGGGCCTCCACGTGTCCTGTTCCCTTGCCGGCAATGTTTTTTCCACCCTGGCCCTTGCCCTACCTCATCCCCTAGAGTAAGTCCTGCTCATCTCTCAGACCTCACACTGAATGTCACTTCTCCATGGAAGTCTCTCTAATTCCTCCAAACAGGTTAGATCACCTCATTATTGCCCTCAAGCACCCTCTGTTTTCACTGGCAGCATTAATCACACTTGTAATTAGGTATCCAGTGTCTGTTTCCCCTGTTGGATCTTAAGCCCTATACAGGTAGAGCCTGCCAGTACTGTTCACTGCTGTCACCAGCCTGGCACATAGTAGGCTCTTAGGACTGAGAAAGAGGTATGTTCCCTATTTTGAAATCTGGAAAGGATTTCCTGGAGTAGAGAGGAGGCTAGTTTCCATGTAACAAAACAGAGTCAGAGGGCTAGCAGTTAGACTCCTGGAGGAACTTCCACACTAAGTAGGCATTTAGCAAGTTCCAGGAAATCATCCATGCAAGGCACCAGAAGAAGAGCAAAAATGGCATGTTAGTTTATCTTCTCTTGTTCAGAGTGAGTGTGTGGGGGGGAGACACATATTACCTCGGATGTGCGAAAAAAAAAAAGCCCAGGGAGCAGTGAACAAAGCTATAAATACAGCCGAGCGTCCAGTGACATCACCTGAGCACAGTGCAGCGATTTATGGGCAAGTCACACGGCCCTAAAGTGTATTTATAACGGTGTAACTCACTAGTACTTCTCCCTGCCTGCCTGCCCTCCCTTGTCCTCCGGTTCGATGGTGGCCAAAGTCCTGCTCTTCTCACGAAACAGGATGGCTGGGCCAGGCCCCTGCTTTGGGCTTACCGGAGGCACTGAGGAGTGGGGAGTTCTCTCCAAAACCATGCATTCAAAAAATCTGCCGCAGTTCCCCATTTACTGATGAACTGTGGACACTAAGACATGCAAAGCCTCCTTGACCTTTGCTTATCTTTGGGCTCCATGTATGGCCCTGGGTGGGGAAGAACGCTTGGAGGAGGGCATGGCAACCCACCCCAGTATTCTTGCCAGGAGAATCCCATGGACAGAGAAGCCTGGTGGGCTACAGTCCATGGGGTCACAAAGAGTTGCACACGACCGAGCACAGCACAGCTTTATTCACATTCGCCATGTGGTCCCCAGTCTTCACTGAGTTTCCCCAAATAGCTCCTAGGTGTCCATCCCTCCATGTATTTGCTCATGCTTTCCCTTCCATGTGTTGTGTTTTTCTACTATAAACCTCCAGTCAAAACTACTCCTTTATTAGGCCCAATGCAGGCGCAACATTTTCACTGCGATGCCCAGTGCAAGATGCACCATTCGGTTCTCTCCTCCCAACACCACTGACTCTGCATTCTCTGCTCCTGGAGGTCACCTGTTCGCCATGATAAACTTGAACCCAGACATGTCTTGTTTCCAACTCAAATGGTGAGTCCCTGCCCCACACATCTTAGTTCCTTCCTCCAGGTCCTGCCACATGGCAGAAACAGAGAATGTCTGTTCTATCAAATGTCTGTTCCTTCTGTGAACCTAGTCCCCCTTGAACATCTGCAGCCATGTCCAGTTAGAAGCTCTACTGGCACAATTTTCAATCCTCACATGACTAGGAAGGTGTCAGCATCCCCTCTTCTGTGTAAGACTCTTGAGGCAGAGAGAGGTGAAGTAGCTTACCCAAGGTATACAGCAAGTAAGCGTGACCATAGGATTCTCAATCTGTATGTCAAAATCTACCATGTTTTTCCTGTTCCTGGAGACCTTGGGTTGTATGGTCTATAGTCTGGTTTCTATCTAATATCCCAGGATATGTATTCTCTTCTTAAAAGCACTGTACACTGCCAGCTAATAACCTGCCTCTTCACAACCGGTTCCAGGGTCGCTTAATCAGGTGCTGGAGTCATCAGGATGAAGTTTCTTTTTTGGGGGGCTGCACTGAGTCTTCATTTCCACACACAGGCTTTCTCTAGTTGAGACTTGTTGCTTATGGCCTCTCTGGTTGCTGCACTAGGGCTTAGATGTCCATTGGCATGTGGGATTTCAGTTCCTGGAGCAGGGATCGAATCTGTATCCCCTGTGTTGGGAGGCAGATTCTTAACCACTGGACTACCAAATGAAGTGTTCTTTTGAGGGGGCTTGTCAGAAAATCACTGCTTTGAAAGAAGAAGCCCCAGGGCTCTTTTGTGTCCTGGGGATCTACCTCTCCCCTACCTCGTTTACATGGGGGGAAGGAAAACTCAGAGTCAGTGAGAGAGAATGTGAGATAAACAGTCACCTGGCAGCCAAACCACCCACTGCCCAGGACCCTGGCTTTCCTCTGCATCTCCTCTCTGCTGCTTCTGGATCTTCTTGGACGATTTTACCACCACCTCCATTCAGAGTCTAAATGAAAGAGGGCCTTTCCTGGGGGTCCAGAGGTTAAGACTGTGCTTCCAATGCAGGGGGCATGGGCTTGGTCTCAGGGTGGGGAATTAAGATCCCACATTCTGAGCAGCAGGGTCAAAAAAAAAAACAACAAAAGGAAAGAAAAGCAATGGTGAACTGCGATTCTCTTTCTCCCAAACAAACCATCAAATGTTTACCTCAGGGAAAGTGGGAACTAGAAATTACCCAAGGTGGGTGGGGAGTAGGGTGTTGGTGGTGTAGTTCAGATAGGCTGGGATCTGAGTCATGACCTTAGGCAAGCAGAGGTTGGGAAGCAAGAGACCAGGAAGTGTGGGCAGATGATCGTGGGGGAAGCAAGCCAGAGCAAATCAGAAAAAGTATGTGTCTTCCCAACTCATGCTCAGCTAGGTCACCGGCACGTGGCTTAAGGCACTGAATAAAATAAAAAATATTTACCAAGCAAAGTGATTTTACTAAAAAATTTCTATTAATATTACAAATAATTCTTTTTATTGCTCAGAATTGAAAAGTGATTACAAATGATGCTGAGTTCCTGTGTTTCCCCCAGCTCCACCTTCTCACATAGGCTATTTGCAACCCCAATGTGTAGAATCCAGCACATTCATTCCTCATGCAAAGTGTGAAGTGAAAGAAGTTTGTCTTTGATGATCTGGTATCTTTCTTAAAGCATTATTCCACAATCTTGAGAGCTCTCTTTCTGCTCTAAACTTTCCCTGGTGAATGAGCTTATGCTAAAATGTGAAGGACTCCATATCCTCCCCCTGACACCTCAGATATTATATAATATATATAAATTGTAACTACTGGACCACCAGGGCAGTTCCTGGAAACATGTGTCTGACAGTGTATACTTGGTAAGGAGGTATTTTGGGGGTACTATAGAGAAAACTTCTAGAGCCCATGAAATTACAACTCACCCAATAGTCTACAAGCAGAGGGAGAATTACCATGAAGTTAATGAAGCTCAGTTGCTCAGGACCTTCTAAGGCCCTGGGTGGCACCCCTTCTATGTGCCAGTGCTTTCATGTGGTTCTGCATAAGAAATGCAAGAGTAAGATATTGTAATCACAGTTGATTAAGTCTGCTGTTTCTTTTCATTATTACTTTCCTCCACCCCCTTTCCCTCAGGTCAGGAGGTGGAGGAGTCATGGACATTCTGCAGGCCTGGCTAAGGGGAGATTGAGTAGGAAGTCCATTTAGGTTGGATGAAAGTGTTTATGCAATATAGCTCATAATCACTTGCATGTATGGTTATGTTAACCCTCTGGTGTAGGGGTGGATTCTAGGAATGCTCCTGTGGTCACCAAGCTGACTCAGCAGCACTGGGACGTGTAGAGGGTCGTGGTGGCGAGAACGTGTCCTCTAGTACCCAGACCTGGAGGCACGGGAAGCAGAAGCTAGTCAACGGAAAATGTTTCTAATCACCTGACATGTAACATGGCAAGTGCTGGGTTTGGTTCTCACTGATGCTCTGTCAAAATGGAAGTTCTTTCCTGTCAGGAATATGCCTAATGATGTCGCATATAAATTATAAATATGCCATACAAAAATGTTTCCTTTGTATTTTATATGAAATGATTAGATAGAAATTATTCTGACATTAGGAAGAGAATTGTAACACAAAACTCAGTTTATCCCCCAAGAGATATTGCACTCAGACTAAGAGAATAGTTTTCGAAAGGCTCTGAGATTCTTCAGTATCCCAATTAGCAAAGAGGGTAACACATGCGATTGCAGTGGAGAAAGTTTTCAATTTCTTGGTGATTTGATAAAGATAACATAACAGATCACTACAATGAGGACAAGCTGGTTAATAATGATTGATGTCCTTTATAACAGATACGTAAGATTAGTTACAATACTTTGGCCACTTGATGTGAAGAGTTGACTTACCGGAAAAGATCCTGATGTGAGGAAAGATTGAGGGCCAGAGGAGAAGGGTGAGAGGATGACATGAGATGGTTGGATGGCATCGCTGACTCAATGGTCACGTGTTTGAGCAAACTCCTGGGGATAGTGAAGGACAGAAAAGCCTGGCGTGCCGCAGTCCACGGGTTGCAAAGCAATGGACAAGAGTTAGTGACTGAATAACAAAAACATAAAAAAACTCAAACTGTCCTGATATCTTACAGCTCAATTTTTTTTTTTAAAGTGTATGATTGTTTGTCTTCCAAAAATAACAATTCTAAAAATATAAAAGGTATTATCAATATAATGGTCATCCCAGGTGCTGCTAGTGGTAAAGAATCCACCTGCCAAAGCAGGAGACATAAGAGATGTGGGTTCAATCCCTGGGTGGGGAAGATCTTCTGGAGGAGGGCATGGCAACCCACTCCAGTATTCCTGTCTGGAGAATCCCATGGACAGAGGAGCCTAGTAGGTATAGTTCATGAAGTGGAAAAGAGTTGGACATGACTGAAGCAACTTAGCAAGCATGCATACATTAATATGCAATTTTAAAGTTGAAAGACATTTTTAAAGACTATTGATAATAAAAAGATAAATTTTGATCAACCATGCCAGAAGAAAACCGAATTATCCTTCTGCTCTCTCTATAAAAAACATTACAGAATCATTATGGAGAATCAATCAAAGGGTATGCAGCCAAAAAAGTAGCAAAAAATATTAATGGGTGTGTCAGGCAGTTAATTAATAAAAATGATTATGTTTTTCTTCTGGATTTTAATGATTTTGATTTGCCAACTTTTTAAAAGTTGTAACTTGTTATGAATCCTTTATTCATTTTTAAGACAAATGTTCACTTCTTACCTACTTTTGCCTTTATAATTTTGTATTGTTTTCCTTGATTAATGAAGCCCCCCCCAAAAAAAAGCAAAACAGCATAAACCTCCGGACCCCATAAAATAGGATTCATCTATGTCTACAGCATTGGTATTTTATTAAGATAATGCTGAATGGCGACACTTTTCCTCAAGTTTATTATGTGCCCGAATTATTCTAAGTGCTTTACTGTGAAATTATCTCATTTACTCCTCTCAATAACAACTTGTTTCCCCCATTGGAAACTACTTGCTTTCTCCATTTTACAGATGAAGGAATTAAAGTCCCAGAGATGTAAGGCAAGCTGCCCCAGGTTGCTCAGCTGGGAGGCTGCAAAGGCTGGATACAACCCAGAAACTTACTTCTTGTATTCGCTGATCTAAACCCTGGTTCCCTCACCTCCCCTGGCCCCAGAGTGGAGAGTGACGTTCCCAGACTCCACCGCTCGTCTTACACTCAGAGCGGCTGAGTGTAAAGCGGGAAGACACACAGCCGGCAGACGGCAGCTTTGGCCGCAGGCTTTCCCCTGCGCTCCGAGCCCCCGACGCCGGCCGTGGCCGTGGCCTTGGCCCCGGGCGGGCGGGGTGAGGCCGCGGGCGGCGGCCGCTCGGCAG